>NW_027513464.1:0-600000 GCF_048772815.1 Callospermophilus lateralis
TACCATGAAATTCCCCTGACCAGGTGGCACTGGAGAACCTTTGGATGTCTTGTTGCTGATCATGAGTGTACCAGACAGTGCCTTGACTGACTCGATTTCATGAAAATTGTGCAGAACAGAGATTCCAGTAAGTTGGAGAGTGCTGAGAAGTGGGCCCAGGGCTGTGGTGTGCAGGTGTATGATAAAACATCTGTGGTGGGGCCATTTGGGTCTGCCATTGACTTCCAAATGGCTTGTTGCTTACATGGTACAGCTAGCCGACCCTTATCTGTAAAGGCATCTTGTTATATGTAAAGGTTTCAGGACAATGTTCAGAATCAGTTTGCTATGGATAATGTTTCAAGTTATGTGGGATAGAAGTCTGGTTGGTGAATTCTCCTGTAGACCCTGACCCTCCACACGTGACAGAACTCGCTCCAGCACTGTGTCCCAGTTGAACTCCTTGTATTTCATGAAGGAAAAACCAAAAGCCCAGTGCAGCAGCAAGAAACACCACGAAAATTGTAGGATGGCCAATTGGCTTCACAGTCAAGACGGGGAGACACTTACCCCTCCGTGGCCACAGTTTACCTTCAAAGGAAGAATTGAGCACTGCTGCCTCATGTTCTTTTGGAAAATAAGAAACCATGTCCTCCAGGTCAGATAAATGAAGACCCATCTTTGATGGTATCACTACAAAGGAAGCTAAAGCTCCTGACAACAACATATATTTCAAGTGCCCAACCTCAGAGGCAGTTTCTCAAGAAGTCTTTAGGCCAGCAGAGTTCCATGAATTTGGACTGTTTATCCTGTCCCTTAAGTTTGAAAACTCCTCTAAAGTGCCCAAGCTTGTGAACTCCTGAGCATTTTCCATTCCAGATATGTATTCACAGATTTTCTAACTCTTGTCCTCTAATTGTGTCTTACTTGGGTGAAGGTAATGTCAAGGCATTGCTCTGAATGAGAGTGGAAAGTTTTTTTGTAGCGCATATTTGCATACACAATGGATTCATTTTCCTTTATTTCCATTTGAATTACTGAATCCATGACACTAACGCATACCCTACTAGACTCTGACTACTAATGCTAATATGATGGAGAAAAATAACCCAAACACAATAGAAATACAAGCAGTTCAGAAGAGGCATGGTGTATAGTTGGACTTGCCTTTTGCATGATAAAGGGTAGTTGTTAAAAATCTGGTTAATTTTTAATTGATATAGTTCTCCATGTGTTTTGAAAGGTATCAAATATGTGAATTCCTGTCTCCCTTTCTCTGTTGCCTATTCAGCACATGTATTTTTATATGCACAAATAGAATCCTACCTGGTACCACACGTACATTATTGTGAGGTGGCCTACTTGGCAGATACAAATTGTGAGAAGAGATCACTCCTCCTAAACGCTGTAGGAACTGAAAATTCAACCTATGCGTGAGCTTCCTAGTTGAACAACATTACACATAAATCCATGTTAAGTAAAATAAATATTTTTGGATCTGTGTATGATATGTATTTCATGATGAATTTTGATTGGCATATATATTGCTACTTTTTAATATCTCTGTATGTGTTTTGTGAAAAATCTGCACTCTATAGATTATTCAAAATATGAAATATATGTGTCTTATTATACATTCCTTAAATTCATTCATGTTCATGTATGAGACCACGGCTCATGCAACAGCAAAAGACATTTATTGAGGATCCAATCCAGTATGCTAGGGCTCCGTGGTCACTCAAGAAGGGAGAGCAGCCCAGATCTCCGAGCTGAGGTTGAGCAGTGCTTAAGTACACTTTTTGGGGAGGGCGAGACTTTACATATATCACAGTATCTTTTAAAAAATCATCATACACTGCGGGAAAATCAAACAACAAATCCTAAACATGATTAGTTCATTCATTGGTGGGAACATGTCAGGCAGGAGGGATAGGTCAGTTCTACAGCGGGGTACAGATTCAAATTGATTAGATTAGGCCCTGCGATGCATATGTGCCAAGCCACACAGGGTCCTAGGTTATTAAACAACCAGGCGATCAGGGGGAATATTTACTGGGCAGTCCAGAAATTGTCCTACAAGTAACAGGAATTTCAGATTTTTCATGTAGCATAGGGACTTAACAATACCTGGTCCTTTACATTTTAAATCAGGCCTTGAATCTTAGAAACTTTACAAACCCGGTCTTTTACACTTTAACTTTTACACTTTAATTTCAATTTCTTTTACCCTTAAAGATCACTCCTGGTTCACAAGATGGGTGTCCAAGCCACCCTGACTTTAGGCAAATGAGGGGCAAGGGAGCTTATTTTGGACACTGTCTTGGGCTGTGCCCCTCATGGAAACCTCCAGCCATATGTTATGATGAGTGTCTTTATGGAAGAAGATGAGGGTCATGTAGGAGTGTTTTGGTTTTAATTGTGGTCATTTGTGTGGCGGTTGGAAGAGATGACTTGGTCCACCAGGGCTTGAACTCTGCTCTGATACTCCTTAGAGACTGAGTTCTGGAACTGACTTGAGAGAAGTATTGCCATGAATTGTTTTGGGATTATATTAGGCCACACATGAGATTAGCCCTTGGAAACTGAGATCTAGGCCCAGGGTGGCTTTCCACCGAGCACTGGGAATCTCAGCCAGGGTAACACATGATTTTTTTACTGAAAGACTTGGAAGTCATAGTTGAGACTCAAAACACACATGTATCTCATATTGTAGACCTCAATGAGCCTGGCTTCATGTGAACTTTTGGGCACTCATTGGGAAGCCTTGCCTGCGAGAGTTCTTCAGAGCTTTCATTGAAATGAGCTTACTCACCATTTAATGGTTCCTGAATGAATTGAAACCCACAGTGCCTCCAACATCATCCTTGAAAAATGGCTATACAAATACCATGAAATTTTTGAAATTTCCATGACCAGGTGGCACTGGAGAAACTTTGGATGTCCTGTTGCTGATCATGTGTGTACCAGACAGTTCCTTGATTGACTGGTTGTCATGAAAATGGTACAGAACCAAGATGTCAGTAAGTTGGAGCCTGCTGAGTATTGGGGCTAGAGCAGTGGACTATACATTTGTGAATAAATATCTGTGGTGGGACCACGTGGATCTCCCTTTGGCTTCCAAAATACTTGTGACTGATATGGTGCAGGCAGCAGACCCTTATATGTAAAGGCATCTTGTTTTATTGAGAGGTTTCAGGGCAATGTTCAGAATCTGGTTGCTATAGTCAAGGGGAAAGCTATGTGGGATAGACCCATGTTTCGAACATTCTCCTGAAGACCCTGAGCAATCACACGTGTCAGAGCTCCCTCCAGAATTGTGTCCCAGTTGAACTCCTTGTATTTCATTAAGCCAATTCCAAACTCCCAGTGCAGCAGTAAGAAACACCACAAAAATGGAGGATGACCAAATGGCTTCACAGACCACACGGGAGACACTTAACTCCCAGTGGCCACAGTTTACCAAGAAAGAATTCAGAACTGCTGCCTCATGTTCATTAGAAAATAAGGAACCATTTCCTCCAGGTCACATAGATGCAGACCCACATTTGATGGTGTCACAATGAGGAAGCTAAATCTCCTGACAACTTCATATATTTCATGTTCCCAACCTCAGAGGCATTTTCTCAAGAAGTCTTAAGGCCAGCAGAGCTCCAAGTTTGTGGAGTGTTTAACCTCTCCCTTACTTTTGGAAACTGCTCTACCACATCCAATGTTGTGAACTCCTGAACATTTTCAGTTCCACATATGTAATCACAGGTTTTCGAACTCCTCTCCACTAATTGTGTCTTACTTGGAGTGAAGTTAATGTAAAGGAATTGTTCTGGATGAGAGTGGCAAGATTTTTGTGTAGCACATATTTGCATACACATTAGATTTATTTTCCTATTTTCATTTGAAATACTGATCCCCGACACTAACACATACCCTAATAGACTCTGACTACTAATGCTAATATGATGGATAAAAAGAAAACTAACAGAATAGAAATACAGGCCTTTAATAGGAGGCATGGTATATACTTGGAATTTCCTTCTGCTTTATCAAGGGTATGTGTTATAAATCTTGTCAAATTTTCATTGTAATATTTCTCCATGAGATATATATATATATATATATATATATATATATATATATATATATATATATATATCTAGATTTTTCAAAATATGAAAAACATGTGTCTATTAAACACTATCTAAATTCATTCATATTCATGTATGTGGATATAAAATCAACTTTTCATAAGATTATTCTCAGAAACATTCAACCACCTGAAATACATATTTGTTTCCTCATCCTGAGAACTAACTTCAGTGAATCGTGCTTACAAACCCTAATATTTTTACAGTAACTGACACAGTTTATCATCAAAGCAAGTAGATTCCTATAGGACATGATGTGTATATTGATGTTCATTTTTATTCAACAATGGGACATTAAAATTTCTTCATTTTATGCACATCGTAGGATATATATTTCCTCCACAGGTTAGCAAATATATAGGCATTTGTTTCACTTTCAATCACTTCCTGCTTCAGAACACATGTATTCCTCCATGTTTCTTGACTGGTCTGTTCATGAGACTTCTATCCAAACACATTATTTTCGATTTCCTTTATCACTTTAGAAGCAAAACGGACACACACTTCATGATAAACCATCACTGTAATATCACCATTAGATGTATTACTGGTTGGAATGAATGATTATATATCAATAAAAGATTTTTTATATATTTTCTGATATCAATTCAATACATTGTTTAAAGTGTAACAAGTTATATTATTTATTCACAGTATGGTCTATTCATGCATTATCTCTATATTCATAGACACAGGGTACACCTGGTTGTACCCCCAATACTAATCTATACATATTTGAAATATTGCTCCCAGAAATGGTGGAAGAAATACTCATGTCACCTGATCTACATATGCATGTTATCACTGTAATATTCTGGACACAAAATGCAAAAGCCACACGTATGATTGTACCAAAGCCTAAAGGTAAACTGAACATGGATTACTAAAATCATCCCTGACCAGGTTGCCTAATGCTCTCAAATGTCAATACTATTGCTGGCTACATATTTGTTTCTTCCTAAGATTATATATTCAACCTCAAAACTGTTGAAAATGTTTAATTTTTTCACTCACTTGATACTTTTGCCTGATTTCCTAATGTCTCTATTGATATCTACTTTCCTACATATTTTCTGCAGTTCAACATTGTGACTGACACTTCACATGTGCTGACATTGACATTCACTCTGTAACGGAAACACTATTGCTAAAGATCTTTGGTCCAAATCCTATACTCGCTCTTCTTCCGAAACATACTGACTATCTTTCTGATCCTATCGACTATCCCTTTTTGAGTAGATGTTTTCTACTACATTCAATCATCCAAGGTACAAGATCCTATGCCATTGTATATCGATTTTTCTGAAACATGTATCTAGAACGTAATTCAAAGCTACGTATCGCAATCAGTTGCCCAATGCTTTTCTGAGCTTCAAATCTTACCTAGATTTCTGTTTTCATACTTATATTTTATCTCTATATTCCTATAAATATTGCAGGTTCCCAATACCATTATTCATCCCGCATAATGATTCCTTACCCAAATCGAACCTGTTATTAACCCTAACCATACACTGTTGCTTCAATCTAAAATTACAAAAGAGCAGGGACAGAGTTCGCCTTACAATACAGGAATGTAGGGTATCTGCCAACTGCTGAGAACCTCAAAGTTCGATGCAGAAATAATCCCTGGAGAAGATGTCAGCAGCTATGAAGGACCTGTGAGAGCAAAAGCCATCTTCAATGGCAAACAATCTAGACAGGAAAAAGGGATGTGTATGCATCAGCCTCTCTCTTTTTAATGTAGAGAAGATTGACCTAACCAGACCTGCATGGAGAGCTGTTCCCAGGTGCCTATTTTGATACACAATTGAAACTAGTCAAATTTTCAAAGGAAGTAGGGGCAGCCTCTATCTAATGGAACCCTTGGAAGCAACGGTTAGGGCAAAGTTGTTGCCAAGGCAGTGACCTCTTTCAGTTCCTGAAGGAAGTGACCTAACCTAACTTCCTTGGTGATGGAACATTCGGAAATTTTGATGCAAGAAGCCAGGCACCGAGAGCCAGTCCCAGTCCCTGTCCCAGTGGGCTCACTTGTTTGGATTTACCAAGTACAGATCAGACCTTCTTGGTACCTACTGATGTGAGGATGGCCAAATGTCAGTAGAGCCCTGAAGAGAAGCTTTTCCTGAGATAGCAGGTAGTGGCTAACGGTTGGCTCCTCAAAGCATCACAGAGTTGACCAAGGAGACAAGATCTGAGAGAGGAGAGGCCATTTTGTGGGGAACATAGTATGGCCCACCAGTCAGAAGACATTCCGGATAGTTACAGACCTACTTTTGGGAAGGAGGTGCCTTTGTGTGTGGGTGTGAGTTTGCGGTTTTGTCTCATGTTCTGAGAATAGGTAGGAAAGGTGGTTGGTTTGGTTTGGAGTCGACTGTTTCTAGTAAGTCTTTTGACAAGGCGACTTTCTATGTCTGTGTATCCACTGTGTCCGTGGTTTTAGACATTAGAAAAGAGAATGCATCAATGGAGGTGTCCTGTCTAGTAGAAAGCTTCCCAGCATTCATCCTGCTCAATTGATGAATGGACTGTGGTTTGCCTTATGGATCTTAAACACCTACTAACATCCTAAGTTCCTGTTTTCTTCCTGAATTCTGGCCACTCTCCAGAATAGGCTCATGATTTATTGTGCAAGATATGTACCACCTCCAAGCTCTGTGACATGTCCATGTTCTTGATAGCTGAAGGGAATGGGAACATCTCGGAAAACTCAGACATCAGTATGAGCAGTAAAGTCTCAGTGGAGAAACCCTGCTTTGGTCCATTTGCTTAACTATGGTTCTATTGCCTTGAATGTCAGGAAGGTCTTTGCCTCAGGCCACCCTTTTGTGAAGCCTGAAGAAACAGTTTACAAATGAAAATGAATGGGCATCTCCTGTGCCTCTTTGCTTAATTGCTTTGAAAAGGATGGTGTCTTAATCAGACACTAGGCCCTGTTTGAGGCTGTGGCTAAGATTCTCAGCTCCTGATAGATGTAAAGAAGATCCCATGTGTGCATCCAAAACCAAAATGGCAGAAAGATCAGTCATTGTAGATGAAGTCTCTTGCCTTCCTCTGATAGGTTCCGGAAATCCATCAAGTGAGAATAGGATTCCTATGGGTCAAATGAGTTATTCAAATCCTGCAGAAGTACTTGGGTTCTCTCATGATGCCAAATAACATAATGAATCTATACCTGACTGTCAGTAGGCCTCAAATTGGAGAAGCAGAGCAGCATTAACAGCAGGCCTATTTGATCACTCCTGGTTCAAAGGAAGGGTGTCCAGGCCACACTGAATTTAGACACATGGGGGGCAAGGGTGCATATTTTGGACATTGTCTTTGGCAGCGCCCCTCATGGAAACCTCCAGCTAGAGTTTATGATGAGTGTCTATACGGCTGAAGATGAGGGCCATGTGGGAATGTTTTGGTTTTAATTGTGGTCATTTGTGTGGCTGTTGGAAGAGTTGACAGGTTCCACATTGTCTTGAACTCAGGTGTGATTCCTCTTAGAGACTGAGTTCTGGAACTGACCTCAGAGAAGTATTGCCATTAATTGTTTTGGCATTGTAGGAGGCCACACATGAGAGTTGCCTTTGAAACCTGAGATCTAGGCCCAGGATGGCTTTCCTCAGAGAACTGAAAATCTCAGCAAGGATATCGCATAATTTTATTCTGAAAAACTTGGTAGCCATAGTTAAGAGTCAAAAGACACATGGACCTCCCGTTGTAGACCTCCATAGGCCTTGCTTCATGTGACCTTTTGGCAAGTGTTTGGGAAGCCTTGCCTGTTAGAGTTCCTCAGAGCTTTCATTGAAATGAGCTTCCTCCCCATGTAATGGTTCCTTGAAGAATGGAAACCCCAAAGTGCCTCCAACTTCATTCTTGAAAAATGGATAGATAAATACCATGATATTTTTGAAATTCCCAATGACCAAGTGGCACTGGAGAACCATTGGATGTTCTGTTGCAGACAGTGGCTTGATTGTTGTGTTACAGACAGTGCCTTGATTGACTGGGTTTCATGAAAATGGTGCAGAACAGAGATGCCAGTAAGTTGGAGCCTGCTGAGTAGTGGGCCTAGAGCAGTGGTGGGCAGGTGTGTGATAATACAACTGTGGTGTCGCCATGTGGATCTGCCATTGGCTTCCAAATAGCTTGTGACTGACTTGGTACAGCCAGCAGACCATTATATGAAAAGGCATCTTGTTATATGGAGAGGTTTCAGGGCAATGTTCACAATCAAATTGCTATGGTCAAGGGGGCAAGTTATGTGGGATAGAACCCTGGTTGGTGAATTCTCCTGCACACCCTGACCCAACACACGTGACAGAACTCCCTCCAGCCCTATATCCTAGTTGAACTCCTTGTATTTCATGAAGCAAATACCAACCTCCCATTGCAGCATCAAGAAACACCACAACCTCGCCAGCACTTGTTGTTGTTTGATTTCATAATGGCTGCCAATCTTACTGGAGTGAGAAAAGGGTTCTCTTGTACATTGCTGGTGGGGCTGCAAATTGGTGCGGCCAATTTGGAAAGCAGTATGGAGATTCCTGGGAAAGCTGGGAATGGAACCACCATTTGACCCAGCTATTGCCCTTCTCGGACTATTCCCTGAAGACCTTAAAAGAGCGTATTACAGGGATACTGCCACATCGATGTTCATAGCAGCACAATTTACAATAGCTAGATTGTGGAACCAACCCAGATGCCCTTCAATGGATGAATGGATTAAAAAAATGTGGCATCTATACACCATGGAGTATTACGCAGCACTAAAAAATGACAAAATCTTGGAATTTGCAGGGAAATGGATGGCACTAGAGCAGATTATGCTTAGTGAAGCTAGCCAATCCCTAAAAAACAAATACCAAATGTCATCTTTGATATAATGAGAGCAACTAAGAATAAAGCAGGGAGGAAGAGCAGGAAGAAAAGATTAACATTAAACAGAGACATGAGGTGGGAGGGAAAGGGAGAGAAAAGGGGAATTGCATGGAAACGGAGGGAGACCCTCATTGTTATACTAAATTACATATAAGAGGTTGTAAGTGGAATGGGAAAATAAACAAGGTGAGAAATGAATTACAGTAGAAGGGGTAGAGAGAGAAGATGGGAGGGGAGGGGAGGGGGGATAGTAGAGGATAGGAAAGGTAGCAGAATACAACAGTTACTATTATGGTATTATGTAAAAATCTGGATGTGTAACCCATGTGATTCTGCAATCTGTACTTGGGGCAAAAAAGGGAGTTCATAACTCACTTGAAGCTAATGTATGCTAATGTATGAAATATGATATGTCAAGAGCTTTGTAGGGTTTTGAACAACCAAAAAAAAATAAAATTAAAAAAAAAAAGAAAGAAACACCACAAAAAGGGCAGGATGACCAAATGGCTTCACAGTCCACTCAGGGAGACAATAAGCTTCCAGTGGCCACAGTTTACCAACAAAGAGAGAAATCAACACTGGTACCACATGTTCAATGGAAAATAAGAAACGATGTCCTCCAGGTCACATAGATGCAGATCCAGGTTTGATGGTCTCACCAGAAATGAAGCTAAAGCTCCAGACAACAAGATATATTTCAAGTGTTCAAACTCAGAGGCAGTTTTACAAGAAGGCTATTGGCCAGCAGAGTTCCATGTTTGTGGAGTGTTTACACAGTCACTTACTTTTGGAAACTCCTCTACCACCTCCAAGGTTGTGAACTCCTGTGCATTTTCCATTCCAGATATGTATTCACAGATTTTCTAACTCTTCTCTTCGAATTGCATCTTACATGGGGTGAAGGTAATGTCAAAGGATTTATCTGGATGAGAGTGGGAAGACTTTTGTGTAGGACATATTTGCATACATATTGGATTCATTTTCCAATTTTCCATTTCAAATACTTTATCTCTGACACTAAACCACACCCTACTAGTCTCTGACTACTAATCCTAATATGAGGCAGAAAAATAACCCAAACATAATAGAAATACAAGCAGTTCAGAGGAGGCATGGTGTATAGTTGGACTTGCCTTTTGCATTTTAAAGGTTAGGGGTTATAAATCTAGACAATTTTTTGTTGCAATAGTTGTCCATGTGGTTTTAAAGATAACAAATATGTGAATTCTTGTCTCTCTTTCTCTGTAGCCCACTCAGCAAATATATTTTTATATACACATAGAGAATCCTACCTGGTACTACACGTACATTCTTGTGAGGTGGCTAACTTGGCAGATACAAATTGAGAGAAAAGATCACTCCTTCTAAATGTCGTTGGAACTGAAAATTCAACCTATGGGTGAGCTTCCTAGTTGAACAAAATTATACACAAATCCATGTTCAGTACAATGAATATTTTTGGATCTGTGGATGATATATATTTCATGGTGAATTTTGATTGGCATATATTGCTATTTTTAATGTCTCTGGGTGTGTATGTGTGTGTGTCTGTGTGTGTATATATATTTATATATATATATATATATATATATATATATATATATATATATATACACTCTCTCCTTCTATTTTTCAAAATATGAAATATATGTGTCTTATATACACTCCCTAATTTTATTCATGTTCATGAATGTGGATTTATAATCAACTTTTCACAAGATTATTCTCAAAAAATTTCATCCACCTGAAATACATATTTGCTTCCTAGTACTGAAAACTAACTTCAGTGAATGGTGCATACAAATCCTAATATTTCTATAGTAACTGACACAGTTTATCATCAATGCAAATAGATGCCTATGGGACATGATGTGTTTATCGATGTTCATTTTTATTCAACACTGGGACATTACAATTTCTTCAGTTTATGCACATCATAGGATATATATTTCCTCCACAGGTTAGCAAATTTATAGGCATTTGTTTCACTTTCAATCACTTCCTGCTTTAGAACACATGGATTCCTCCATGTTTCTTGACTGATCTTTTCATGAGATTTCTTTCCAAACACATTATTTTCGAATTCCTTTATCACTTTTGAAGCAAAACGGACACACACTGCATGATAAATCATAACTATAATATCACTATTAGATGTATAACTGGTTGGAATGAATGATTTTATATTAATATAAGATTTCTTATATATTTTCAGATATCAATTCAATACATTTTGTAAAGTGGAACCAGTTATATTATCTATTCACAGTATGGTCTATTCATGCATTATCTCTATATTCATAGACACAGGTTACACCTCTTTGTACCCCCAATACTAATTTATACATCTTCAAAATATTGCTCCCAGAAATGGTGGAAGAAATACTCATGTCACCTGATCTACATATGCATGTTATCACAGTAGTATTCTGGACACAAAATGCAAAAGTCACACGTATGACTGTAACAAAGCCTAAACGGAAACTGAACATGGATTACTAAAAACATCCATGTCCAGGTTGCCTAATGCTCTCAAATGATCATCCTGTTGGTGACTACATATTTGTTTCTTCCTAAGATTATATATTCAACCTCAATACCATTGAAAATGTCTAATTTTTTCACTCACTTTGTACTTTGCCTGATTTCCTAATGTCTCTATTGATATCTACTTTCCTACATATTTTCTCCAGTTCAACATTGTGACTGACCCTTCACATGTGCTGACATTGACATTCACTCTCTAACCGAAACCCTATTGCTTATGAACTTTGGTCCAAATCCTATACTCACTCTTCTTCCGAAACATACTGACTATGTTCCTGATCCTATCGACTATCCCTTTTTGAGTAGATGTTCTCTACTACATTCAATCATCCAAGGTACAAGATCCTATGCCATTGTATAAAGATTTTTCTGAAACATGTATCTAGAACGTAATTCTAAGCTACGTATCGCAATCAGTTGCCCAATGCATTTCTGAGCTTCAAATCTTACCTAGATTTCTGTTTTCATACTTATATTTCTTCTCTATATTCCTATAAATATTGCAGGTTCCCAATACCATTATTCATCCCGCATAATGATTCCTTGCCCAAATCGAACCTGTTATTAACCCTAACCATACACTGTTGCTTCAATCTAAAATTACAAAAGAGCAGGGACAGAGTTCGCCTTACAATACAGGAATGTAGGGTATCTTCCAACTGCTGAGAACCTCAAAGTTCGATGCAGAAATGATCCCTGGAGAAGATGTAGGCAGCTATGAAGGATCTGAGAGAGCAAAATCCATCTTCATGGAAAACAACCTGAACAGGACGAAGGGATGTGTATGCATCAGCCTTTCTCTTCTTAATGTAGAGAAGATGGACCTAAGCAGGCCTGCGTGGAGAGCTGTTCCCAGGTGCCTATTTTGATATACCATTGTAACAAGTCAAATTGTCACACAAAGTAGGAGCAGCCTCCATCTCATGGAACCCTTGGAAGCAACGGTTAGGACAAAGTTGTTGCCAAGGCAGTGACCTCATTCAGTTCCTGAAGGAAGTGTCCTAGCTAACTTCCTTGGTGATGAAACTCTCTGAAATTGTGATGCAAGAAGCCAGGCACCGAGAGCCAGTCCCAGTCCCAGTCCCAGTGGGCTCACTTGTTTGTATTTACCAAGTACAGATTCAGACCTTCTTGGTACCTACTGATTTGAGGATGGCCAAATGCCAATTGAGCTCTGAAGAGAGGCCTTTCCTGAGATAGCAGGTAGTGGCTAACTGCAGGCTCCTCAAAGCATCACAGAGTTGGCCAAGGAGACAAAATCTGAGAGAGAAAAGGCCATTTCGAGAGGAACATAGTATGGCCCACCAGTCAGAGGACACTCCAGATAGTCACAGATCCACTTTTGGGAATGAGGTGACTTTATGTGTGTGGGTGTGAGTTTGTGGTTTTGTCTCATATTCTGCGAATAGGTAATAAAGGTGGTTCATTTGCTTTGGAGTCTACTGTTGATAGTAACTCTTTTGACAAGGCGAGTGTTTCTATGTCTGTGTATCCACTGTGTCCGTGGTTTTAGACATTAGAAAAGAGAATGCATCAATGGAGGTGTCCTGTCTAGTAGAAAGCTTCCCAGCATTCATCGTTCATAAGTGATGAATAGACTGTGGCTTGTCTTATGGATAGGAAACAACTACTAACTTCCTAAGTTCCGGTTTTCTTCCTGAATTCTGGCCACTCTCCAGAATGAGCTCATGATTTATTGTCCAAGATATGTATAACCTCCATGCTCTGTGACATGGCCATGTTCTTGATAGCTGAAGGGAATGGGAACATCTCAGATATTAGTGTGACCAGTAAAGTCTCATTGGAGAAACCCTGCTTTGGGCCATTTGCTTACCTATGGTTCTGTTGCCTTGAATGTCAGGAAGGTCTTTGTTTCAGGCCACCCCTTTTTGAAGCCTGAAGAAACAGTTTTCAAATGGAAATGAATGGGCATCACCTGTGGCTCATTGCTTAATTTCTTTGGAAAGGGATGTGTCTTAATCAGACACTAGGCCCTGGTTGAGGCTGTGGCTAAGATTCTCAGCTCCTGATAAATCTAAAGAAGATCCCATGTGTGCATCCAAAACCAAAATGGCAAAAGGATCAGTCATTGTGGATGAAGTCTCTTGCCTTCCTCTGTTAGGTTCCTGACGTCCATCAAGTGAGAATAGGATTTCTATAGGTCAAATGAGTTATTCAAAGTCCTGCATAAGTGCTTGGTTTCTCTCATGATGCCAAATCACATAAGCAATCTATACCTGACAGTCAGTAGGCCTCAAATTGGAGAAGCAGAGCAGTATTAACGGCACGCCTATTTGATCACTCTTGGTTCACAGAAAGGGTTTCCAGACCACCCTAAATTTAGACAAATGAGGGGCAATGGTGGATATTTTGGACACTGTCTTGGGCTGCATCCCTCATGGAAACCTCCAGCCAGAGTTTATGATGAGTGCCTATATGGATGAAGATGAGGGCCATGTGGGAATGTTTTGGTTTTAATTGTGGTCATTTGTGTGGCGGTTGGAAGAGACGACAGGGTCCACATGGGCTTGAACTCTGGTGTGATTCTCCTTGGAGACTGAGTTCTGGAACTGACCTCAGAGAAGTATTGCCATTAATTGTGTTGGCATTGTAGGAGGCCACACATGAGAGTTGCCCTTGAAACCTGAGATCTAGGCCCAGGATGGCTTTCCACAGAGAGCTGAAAATCTCAGCAAGGATATCACATGATTTTATTCTGAAAAACTTGGCAGCCATAGTTAGAGTCAAAAGACACATGGACCTCACGTTGTAGACCTCAATGGGCCTGGCTTCATGTGACCTTTTGGCCAGTGTTTGGGAAGCCTTGCCTGTTAGAGTTCCTCAGAGCTTTCATTGAAATGAGCTTCCTCCCCATGTAATGGTTCCTGGATGAATGGAAACCCCAAAGTGCCTCCAACTTCATTCTTGAAAAATGGAAAGAAAAACACCATGAAATTTTTGAAATTCCCAATGACCAGATGGCACTGGAGAACCATTGGATGTCCTGTTGCTGATCATGAGTGTAACAGACAGTGCCTTGATTGACTGGGTTTCATGAAAATGGTGTAGAACAGAGATGCCAGTAAGTTGGAGCCTGCTGAGTAGTGGGCCTAGAGCAGTGGTAGGCAGGTGTGTGATAATACATCTGTGATGTGGCCATGTGGATCTGCCATTGGCGTCCAAATGGCTTGTGACTGACTTGATGCAGCCAGGAGACCATTATATGAAAAGGCATCTTGTTATATGCAGAGTTTTCAGGGCAATGTTCAGAATTAGGTTGCTATGGTCAAGGTGGCAAGCAATGTGGAATAGAAGCCCAGTTGGTGCATTCTCCTGCAGAGCCTGACCCACCACACGTTACAAGACTCCCTCGTGCACTGTGTCCCAGTTGAACTCCTTGTATGTCATGAATCAAATACCAAACTCCCAGTGCAGCAGCAAAAAAACACCACGAAAAGTGGAGGATGACCAAATGGCTTCAAAGTCCACACGGGGTGTCACTTTGCCCGAAGAGGCCACAGTTTACCTACAAAGAGACTTCAGCACTGCTGCCTCATGTTCATCGGAAAATAAGAAACCATGTCCTCCAGGTCACATAGATACTGACCCAGGTTTGATGGTCTCACTTCAAAGGAAGCTAAAGCTCCTGACAACAACATATATTTCAAATGCCCAAACTCAGAGGCAGTATCTCAAGAAGTCTTTAGGCCAGCATAGCTCCATGATTGTGGAGTGTTTACACTGTCCCTTACTTTTGGAAACTCCTCTACCACCTCCAAGGTTGTGAACTCCTGAGCATTTTCCATTCCACATATGTATTCACAGATTTTCGAACTCTTCTTTTCTAATTGTGTTTTACCTGGGGCGAAGATAATTTCAAGGCATTTTTCTGGATGAGAGTGGGAATATTTTTTGTGGCACATATTTGCATACACATTGGATTTATTTTCCTATTTTCCATTTGAAATACTGAATCCGTGACACTAACCCATACCCTACTTGTCTCTGACTACTAATCCTAATAAGATGGAGAAAAATAACCCAAACAGATTATAAATACAAGCAGTTCAGAGGAGGCATGGTGTATAGTTGGACATGGCTTTTGCATGACAAAATGTAGGTGCTATAAATCTAGTCGATTTAAATTGAAATAGTTCTCCATGTATTTTTAAATTTAACAAATATGTGAATTCCTCTCTCCCATTTTATGTAACCTATTGAGCACATCTATTTTTATATGCACATATAGAATACTACCTGGTATCACACATACGTTCTTGTGAGGTGTCTGACTTGACAGATACAAATGATGAGAAGTGATCACTCCACCTAAACGCTATGGGATTTGAAAATTCATCCTATGTGTGAGCCTCCTAGTTGAACAATATTATACATAAATCCATGTTCAGTAAATTGAATATTTTTCTATCTGTGTAAGATATATATATCACGGTGAATTTCGATTGGCATATATATTGCTACTTTTTAATGTCTCTCTCTCTCTCTGTGTGTATATATACACACTCCAGATTTTTTTAAAATATAAAATATATATGCCTTATTATACACTCCCTAAATGTTTTCATATTCATGTATGTGGATTTATAGTCAACATTTCAAAAGGTTATTCTCTGAAATATTCATCCACCTGAAATACATATTTGCTTCCTAGTAATGAAAACTAACTTCAGTGAATGGTGCATACATATCCTAATATTTCTACAATAATTGACCCAGTTTCTCATTAATACAAGTAGATTCATATGGGACATGATGTGTATTTTCATGTTCATTCTTATTCGCCACTGGTACATTACTATTTCTTCAGGTAATGCACATAATAGAGTATATATTTCATCCACAAGTTAGCAAAATTATGGGTATGTGTTTCACTTTCAATAATTTTCTGTTTCAGAACACATGTATTCCTCCATGTTTCTTGACTGGTCTTTTCATGAGACTTCTTACCAAACCCATTATTTTCGATTTCCATAATCCCTTTTGAAGCAAAACTCACACACCGTTCATGATAAACCATAACCCTAATATTACCATTAGATGTATAACTGGATGGAATGAATGATTGTATATCAATATAAGATTTCTTATATATTTTCAGATATCAAATCAATCCATTATTTAAAGTGGAACCAGTTATATTATTTATTCACAGTATAGTCTATTTATGCATTGTCTCTATATTCATAGACACAGGGTACACCTCATTGTAAACTCAATACTAATTTATACGTATTCAAATTATGGCTCCCAGAAATGGTGGAAGAAATATTCATGTCACCTGATCTACATATACAATTTAACCCAGTAATATTCTGGACACAAAAAGAAAAGGTCACACTTATGTTTCTACCAAAGCCTAAATGTAAAGTTAACATGGATTACTAAAAACATCCATGTCCAGGTTGCCTAATGCTCTCAAAAGTCAATCCTATTTGTGACAATATATTCGTTTCTTCCTAAGATAATATATCCAAAATCAACCCTGTTGAAAATGCCTAATTCTATCACACACTTTATACTTTGCCTGATTTCATAATGTCTCTATTGATATCTGCTTTCCTACATATTTTCCCCAGTTCATCATTGTGATGGTTCATATGTGCTCACATTTACATTCACTCTCTAACCAAAACCCTATTGCTAAAAAACTTTTGTTCCAAATCCTATACTCACTCTCCTTCCTAAACATACCAACTATCTTCCTAATCCTACCGACTATCCATTTTTGACTGGATGTTCTCTTCTACATTCAATCATCCAAGTAATGTTCAGGTGAGCGTCAGAGGAAGAGACCACCAAGAGACTGTCTCATGGAACAGCAAAGGGTTTATTGGGGGTCCAGCATGCTGGGGCTCAGAGCTCCCTTGAATCAAGCAGAGAGCCCTGAGGACATCTTAAGCAGAGCTTATGTGTTTTCCTTGTAGAGGGCAGGGAGGGAAGTTTATTGATGGGTCAGGGCGAGTGGGCAGTTTGCATGCAACCGGGAGAGGGAGTACATTATATATTTTGGAAGTTGGAGACAGCACATTCTGGGAACAAGATTAGCAAACAGTTCTCAAGATTTCAACAGTGTTTTGTTAAGCATACAGAAAAAGAGGAAGTGACAAGTACCATTTTATTAACCTTTCATTCCCCACGTCTTCTTCTGGCTACTTTTAATCATAAAAGTGATCATTGGAGTGGTGTCACATTCTATGTCTGCTAGTGGGGTATTACCATAAGTTTAACTTGTCTAATTTGAGGTTGGAGAAATGAAAATACATGGTTGAGCAAACAGGGTTTTATAGTTAGCAAGAATGTGAGTATTATTATTGGACTGGCCAAGGTTGATAAACGTATAGTTAACCAGGGGGACTGTGTGAACCAAGACTCAAACCACCCTTTTTGGGCCTCTCTCTTTCGTTGACACTCTTCAAGGCATCCTTTTATTTTACTCATAAATTTTTTACAACTCCAGTATTGTTGCCATAAAAATAACATTCTTCCCTCAATGCAGCACAAAGGCACCATTCTCTCATGAAGAGGAGGTCCAACCCTCGATTGTTGTATGAAACAACATCAGAGAGAGAGGTTAAAGATTCCCACAAAGCTGTGATGGAGGTTTCTAATATCTTTAAGTTTTGGTCTATTGCTGCTTCTAATTGGGTATTTTGCTGTGTACCATGGACCAAGGCAGTGGTTCCTGTGACCTCCCCTGCAGCAACTCGTATTCCTAATAGGATGGCTGAAGTGAGGGATATATGTTCGCTGTGGAACCGGGTTGTATGCCCCCCTGTTTGATCTTCAAATGAACCTGCATCATGATAGAGCACTCTGGGTAACCTCTGCACCATTACACATTTAATCACCACTGTTGACCATTTAATGAAAACATAAAAATGTTTAAGTATATAGAATTATACTCTTGTAGGAACAGTCAAGACAAGGCACCTAAGATAGCACCAAAGCTAGGGAAACAGTCCTATTTGGTTGCAAACGGATTCAGAGGGCATTGCTTCTGTTGTAATCAATTAATCCCATGAACCCCAAGTTTAGGAAGTTTCAGAATTTTGTACCCAACATGTAAGGGAATGTGCTCAGAAGTTCACAGTCAGCAGAAATTCACAAAAAGCAGTTTTTTTATGTTTTTTTCCTCTGTTCTGAGCAAATTAACTTTTCAAGGACACCTGGGAGGGGGAGAGATATTTCATCCCTTTCTTTTTTCCGCTTGCCAGCTGTTACCATGGAGCCAGTTGGTAACTTCTTTATCATAGAAATGTAGCCATCTCTTTGAAGCCCCAGCTCAAAGTCAGAGGCCTTGTTCACATATTTTGTGAAAAACTAGTAAGGGGGTGTCTAGCTTACAAGTACTGATTGTTTTAGCCAGTGGCCAAGTAGAACAGGGCCACATGAAAACAGGAAGTTTGTCTACACTGAACTCTTTTATAGGGACTCTTTTGCTGAACGTCCTAAAGTCAGCCATGGTGAAGACATCTGGAGAAGATCAGTTAAGACTTTTCTGTGGGTGTGGAACAGAGGGGAAAGAGAGGGAAGGCGGGACTTAGAGCAGTTCCGAGGATCTGAGAATGAGTACGGAGAGATGTAAAAGAATAATGGGAAAGGGGTTTGGGATTTTCTAGCAACAAAAACTTGAGCAGTAGAACATGTAGAAAAGAGGGGAAGATGGGAGTGTGTATCCAAAAAGCCTGTGAGGGACTTTAAATTCTTAGTAACCTGTTTTCAGTGATGACAAAGCAACTTTAAAGACCATTTTTATTACATCTTGGATAGGGGTCTTCTCAGCTATTTTGAGCTTTAGGTTAGCTGGTAAAAGGACCTGGTGAAACCCCGTATGGGTGCTGACAGGAGAAGAGAGGAGTGAGTGGGTAGAGTGGTAACTAAGTACCTGCTACCTCAGCAAGGGGGCAATGGTCTGAGAACCGGCGGATGTTTGGGTTGTTGATCTAGTAACGGGATGGGAGAAATCAGGTTGTTGAGGTGGGAGTGACAGCAGAGAGACTAGAGCAGAAGGCTGAGGGTGAGGATCTATTGGAGAAGCATAGTTCAGGATGTGAGCGAAGGACGGAAAAGGCCTCCACATACGGGAATCTCTTTTCACGCCTTTGAGCCCTTCCCAAAGTTAAAAAGGTTCCACAGAATTTGAGGATCTAGAGACCCCTCTGGGTGCCATCGATTTAGGTTATCTTATTGGTAATATGGCCAATGCTGTGTACTGAATTTGATTAGGAGTTTGGGTTCCATCGTGCAGCCCCTGTATGCTCACATCCCCTTGATTACAGAAGAAGTCGGCTTTTCCCACACACAGCCATGGCTGTTTGTGGCTTTGATAGTTCACCGGGCAAACATAGTAATCTAGGCTAGCCGACCTGCATCTGGCTCACGTGTCCCTACATCCATAATGTTTGTTTCCATTATATATGATACGGAAGGGATTTAATGGAATTTTAGTGGGATCCTCTTCTTCAGGGATATCTGAATAGGAAAGACATATAGCCAGCTGACAAATGTCTGGGTGGAGAGATGGCCACCAGGTCCCTAAGGGGGCTGTATGCAAGATTGATTAAACTTCTTGTCCAGTAGGATTTGTGATCAGCCATCGCTGCTGAAAGGGGTGATGAGGGTTAGAAATACTGGTGGTCAAGGGGAGAGTCTATAGCCTTATCCACACGGCGAATGTGCAATTTGAAAGGGTTACCAGTCTTTTCCAGTTTCCAGCCAATTCCAGTTTCCAGTCAATGTCTGGACAGGGCGCAGGCTTGAGATGAGAGGCATGCATCCAGGAAGTGATTCCATCTTCCTTTACCACTGTAGGTGTTATAAGTAGCACCTGGAATGGTCCTTTCCAGCGGGGTTCCAGCGATGTCACCTGATGTCGTCTTACGAAGACAAAGTCTCTTACTTGATATCGATGTGGAGTCCCCTCGTCCCCAGTTTGGTAGGCAGTGGTCAGCTGTTTTCACAGGTGTCACTGAATTCTTTCAAGAGCTTTAAGTCTGTCAAGCAAGCTGGTGTGGAAGGGATTGTAAGGTCTTAGAGTTGGTGTTAGGTCCCTTACTGGAGGAGGGGCACCATAGAGAATTTCATAGGGGGTGAGGTTACACTAAAATCAGAGTGAGTATTTTCTTCATTTAACAGTGCATAAGGCAGGAGCATAGTACAATCTTTTATTCCGGTCTCTAAGCTTAATTTTGTTAAGGTCTGTTTAATGGTTTGGTTCATTCTTTCTACCTGTCCTAAACTCTGGGGTCTATAAGCACAATGTAACTTCCAATTAATCCCCAGGGTCCTGGCTAACCCCTGACTTACCTGGGCCATGAACGCCGGTCCATTATCAGACCCTATTAACTTAGGCAGGCTGTATCTTGGAAAAATATCTTCTAGGATATTCTTGACCAAAATTTGCGCTATTTCTTTTCTTTTTTTTTTTTCTTTTTTTTTGTGGGGAAGGCTTCAATGCATCCTGAAAATGTATCTACAAAGACTAGGAGATATTTAAGTCCATACCTTGCTGGCTTTATTTCAGTAATGTCCACTTCCCAGTATTGTCCTGGTTTGGTTCCTCGTATGTGCTTTCATACAGGAAGCTTGGAAGGGTAAGCATTTACCAATTGATGAACCCAACAGGCTTTTCTTACCCATTCAGTTATTTTCTTCACTGTGAGTCTGTTAGTGGAAAACTCTGTTCTTGATCCTTCAGGAATGCCTGCAGTTTCTTTGAACCAAGGTGAGTGAGTTGATGTACATTTTCTACTGACATAGTTAGAGCCGTGGCTCTTGGAGTTTTTACTGAAAGATTTAGAAATTCCACTTAAGGGCCTTCAGGGTTAAAATTTATTTTGGCCCAGAGCTTGGTGAGCAGATCTCCGCCGATCAATGGGGCCAGGCATTCTGGGACTACTAGGAAGGAGTGATGGATTTTTCCTTTTCCCAGGTCCATGGTCCTCTTAGTTGTCCAAGCCCGATATTTACTGCCATTAGCCCCTTGAAATAGAGATTTTTTATTTGATAGAGGGCCCAATGTGGCCTTATGGGCTCAGTATATTGCCCCTGTATCCACTTCAAAGTTTACTGGGGTCCCCTCCACTTCAAAAGTTACTCTGAGCTCGGGGAGGGGATCTGAGCCCCGACTTTCTTAGTCATCCTCCAGAGTCAGAATGGCTGGCTGGCGTGGCTGTCGCTTTCTATGTCAATTTTGGCCCAGTGTCCTTTTTGTTTGAGTAGGCACATTGATCTGAGGCCAAGGGTGGCCTCTGTCGTGGGCCAATGTATACCTTCTTGTCTCCCTGTTTCTTAATTTTTGGCCTATTTGTTGTTGTGACCTGGACCTTAGTCAACGCCTTACTCTGCCTTTTGTTTCTTTTATCCTCCATTTGCTCCCTTCTCTTCCTCAGTTTCTCTCTTATAGTATACCTTCTCAGCTTCTCTGACTAAATCTCTCAAAGTCATATCTTGTAATCAATCTAAGCTTTGTAACTTTGTTTTAATATCCAGGGCAGTTTGCCCAATAAGGCCATCGTGACAGATGCCTTTTGATTCTCTGCCTGACGATAAAAAGGATTATAGCTCCTATATGCCTCCATAATTCTCTCTAGAAACATAGAGGGAGATTCGTCAGGCCCCTGATAATCTCTCTTACCTTGGCCAAATTAGTTGGTCACTAGCGGCTGCTCGGAGACCCACTATTAGAGCCCGGCGATAAGTGGACAGATGCTCCCTACCTTCAAAGGTGTTGGGGTCCCAGTTGGGTCGGTTCAAGGGAAAGCCGGCTTTGATTATGTTGGTAAGTTGTGTCGGATGCAAACCTGGTCCAAGGATTTTTTTTTAGCTTCCTGGAGAATTCCCTTTTTTTCCTCTGTCATGAAGAAAGTCCCTAGCAGTTGTTGGCTGTCATCCGAAGTAGGCTGGTGTGAAAACATCAATGACTCAACCACACCTGAGAGCCGGGTGGGGTCCTCGGTAAAAGGGGGATTGCTATTTTTTAAGTTACATAGGTCTGAAGAGAAGAACGGCCAATACTGGTAGGCTTGAATTTTCCCCCAATGGCCATTGTCAATCATTGGTCCATAGGGTCGAAGGGGAGGCATCCCAAGAGTTCCAGGGTTTTCAATCATTCACCGCCAGTGAGTTCCTTTAGCAGGGCCAGCTTCCTCCATGGGAGGAGGTGCTGTGTGTGCTGCAGGGGAATTACCTGGAGGGCGCTGGGCCGGCTTAGCTTCCTTCAATAGAGGAGAGGCTCAGTCAGCAGCAGGGGTATCACTTAGAGGGTGTTGGGGGTTAGAGGATGAGGGCAGGGGATAAGGAGGGGGAGGAGAGTCCAGTAGACTCAAATCTGGTGACACAGGGAAAACAGAGTGTGGAGGAGGAGGAGGAGCAGAGTGTTTGTGAGTTCCTGGGGGAAGGAGTCATTGCGGGGGCAGGGGCAAGGAAAGGCTTGACCCATTGAGGAGGAAATTTGCAGAGGTCCTGCTGAATTAAAATATATGGCTGTTGATCCAGATGACTATCTGGCCACGGCTGAAAGACAATATCTCTGAATTATAAATTAGTGGGAAGTAGAAAGATCCTTCTAGGGGCCATCCGACTCCAAAGGTGGGCCATTCTGAGGTACAGAGAGTCTACCACATCCGGGGCTTTACTGAAATAAAGAGATTCTGAGCCCTTAAACGGACTTTGGTATAGTGATCAAGGGTCAGGGACAGAGGCATTGAATTGCTCTGTTCCATAATGAGAGATACACAAACAGTGAAAGCAAGACACATGACACAGGCAAGACAAGACAATAAAGACAGGAAATGGACATTCAACACTGAGACCATGACTGAGTAGCGGCAAAATCCGATGGACTGGCAATACTGAATCCGAAACAAAATATCACTGAGTCAAGGAGACTATTGTTCCTCAATTTCCCGAGTCCTCTCAGGCGTCCTCCAGGGACGTGGCCTGTGGTTCTGTAACACGACTGTCAGCCACCATCAGAGAGAGCTCACACTCTTCATTGACAGCCATTTTGCCAAACCCTAACATGAAACCTGAAACCAGAAAGAGGCGCCTTACTTATCTGAGGGGGGTCCATTGGGGTCTCTCGTCCACCGCTGCTTGATCTCTGTGGAACCTCCATATGTAAAGGTCGGGCTAGTGTCAGAGGAAGGGACAACCAAGAGATTTAACATGCAACAGCAAAGGATTTACTGGGGGTCCAGCATGCTGGGGCTCAGAGTTCACTTGAATAGAGCAGAGAGTCCTGAGAACAGCTTCAGCAGAGCTTATATACTTTTCTTGGAGAGGGCAGGGAGGGAAGTTTATTGATGGGTAAGGGTCAGTGGGCAGTTAGCGCTTAACCGGGTGAGGGAGTACAATCTGCAGTTTGGCAGATGGGGACAGCACATTCTGGGAACAAGATTAGCAAACAATTCTCAAGATTTCAACAGTGTTTTATTAAGCATACAGAAACACAGGAAGTGACAAGTACCTATTTTATTAAACTTTCACTACCAACTATCCCTTTTTGACTGGATGTTCGCTTCTACATTCAATCATCCAAGGTACAAGGTCCTATGTCATTGTATATGGATTTATCTGAGACAACTTTGCAGAAAGTAATTCAAAGCTAAGTAGTCCCAATCAAGGGACCAATGCCCTTCTGGGCTTCAAATCTTACTTAGATTTCTGTTTTCATACATATATTTTACCTATGTATTCTACATATATTCAATATATATATATATATATATATATATATATATATATATATATATATATATATATATATATATCATAGTATATATATTTCATCCAGAGTTTCACAAATTTATAAGAATTTTTTTTCATGTTTAATCAATTCCTTCTTCAGAACACATTTATTCCTCCAGGTCTCTTGACTGGTCTTTTCATGAGACTTCTTGCCAAACACATTATTTTTGACTTCCACAATCACTTTTGAAGCAAAACTCACACACTCTTCATGATAAACCATAACACTCATATTACCATTAGAATGTAACAGGATGGAATGAATGATTGTATAGCAATATAAGATTTTCTGTATATTTTCAGATATCAATTCAAAAAATTATTTAAAGTTGGAACCAGTTATATTATTTATTCTCAGGATAGTCTATTCATGCATTATCTCTATATCCAAAGACTCCAGGTACACCTAATTTTACACCCAACACTTATTTATACGTCTTCAAAATATTGCTCACAGAATTGGTGGAAGAAATACTCATGTCACCTGATGTCCATATACATTTTATCACAGTAATATTCTCGACAAAAAAGCAAAGGTCACACTTTGATTGTACGAAAGCCTAAATGGAAAGTGAGCATGGATTACTAAAAACATCTATGTGCAGGTTGCCTAATGCTCTCAAATGTCAATCCTATTGTTGAGTACATATTTGTTTCTTCCTTAGATTATATATTCAACAACAACCCTGTTAAAAATGCCTAATCCTATCACTGACTTTATACTTTGCCTGATTTCATAATGTCTGTATTCATATCTGCTTTCCTATATATTTTCCCCAGTTCATCATTGTGACTGACTCTTCACATATACTAACTTTTACATTCACTCTCTATCTGAAACCCAATTGCTGAAGAACTTTTGCTGCCAATCCTATACTCACCCTTCTTCCTAAACCTACCAACTATCTTTCTAATAATACCGACTATCCCTGTTTGACTGGATGTTCTCTTCAACATTCAATCATCCAAGGTACAAGGTCCTATGCCATGGTATATCGATTTATCTGACACATCTGTGCAGAACAAAATTCAAAGCTAAGTATCCCAATCAAGAGCCTAATGCTCTTCTGGGCTTCATATCTTACCTAGATTTCTGTTTTCATACTTATATTTCACTTGTATATTCTTGTAAATATCACAGGTACCCAATACCATTATTCATCAATCAGAATGATTCCTAAGCCAAATCGAACCTGTTATTAAGCCTTACCATACACTTTTCCCTCAATCTAACTATACAGAAGAGCAGGGACAGAGTTTGTCTTACAATACAGAAATAGAGGGGATCTTCCACCAGCAGAGAACCTCAAGGTCCATGCAGAAATGATCCCTGGAGAAGATGTATGCAGCTATTTAGGACCTGAGAGAGCAAAAGTCATCTTCCATGGCAAACAACCTGCTCAGAATGAAGGGATTTGTCTGAATCAGCCACTTTCTTCTTTATGTAGAGAAGACGGACCAAACGAGGCTTGTATGGTGAGCTGTTCCCAGGTGCCTATGGTTGATATACCATTTTAACTTGTGAAACTGTCACAGGAAGTAGAGGCAGCCTCCATCACATGAGACCCTTCGAAGCTACTGTTAAAACAAAGTGGTTGCCAAGGTAGTGTCATAATTCAGTTCCTGAAGGAAGTGAACTAACTAATTTATTGGTGATGGAGCTCTCTGAACTTGGGATACAAGAAGCCTGGCATCCAGAGACAGTCCCAGTCACAGTCCCAGTGGGCTAACTTATTTGGATTTACCAAGAACAGAGTAAGTCTTTTTTGGTACCTACTGATATGATGATGGCCAAATGCCAGGAAAGCTCTGAAGAGGGGTCTTTCATGAAAAAGCAGGTAGTGGTTCACCCCTGGCTCCTGACAACTTCACAGTGTTGGCCAAGGAGACCAGATCTGAGACAGGACAGGCCATTTTGGGGGAACAAATAATGGCCAACCAGTCAGAGGACACTCCGGATATTCACAGACCTTCTTGGGTAAAGAAGTTGCCTTTGTGGGTGTGGGTGTGTGTTTGTGGCTTTGTCACATGTTCTGAGAATTGATAGGAAGAAGCAGTTTGTTTGGTTTGAAGTGGACTATTTCTAGTAAGTCATTTGACAAGGCGAGTGTTTCTAGGTCTGTGTATCCCACTGTGTCCGTGGTTGTCGACATTAGAAAAGAGAATGTATCAATGGATGTGTCCTGTCTAGTAGAAAGCTTCCCAGCATTCATTCTGCCCAATTTGTGAATGGACTGCGGTTTGACTTTTCGATTGGCAACACCTCCTATCTCCTTAAGTTTCTGTTTTCTTCCTGAATTGTGGGCACTGTCCAGAATGGGCAAATGGTTTTGTGTTCAAGATATGTACCACCACCAAACTCTGTGACATGGCCATGTACTGGATAGCTGAAGGAAATGGCGAGCATCTCAGAAAACTCAGATACCAGCGTGACCAGAAGAGTCTCAGTGGGAAACCCTGCTTTGGGCCTTTTGCTTACCTATTGTTCTGTTGCCCTGAATGTCAGGAAGGTCTTTGCCTCAGGCCACCCCTTGGTGAAGGCTGAAGCAAACAGTTTTCAAATTGTAATGAATGGGCATCACCTGTGGCTCTTTGCTTAATTGCTTTGAAATGGGATGGGTCTGAATAAGCCTCTTTGCCCTCTGTGATGCTGTGGTTAGATTTTCAGCACCTGAGGGATCTAAAGAAAAATCTCTTCTGTATCCAAAACCAAAATAGCCAAAAGAACAGTCATTGTGGATGAAGTCTCTCGCCTTCCTCTAAGGATCCTGACCTTTATCAATTGTGAATCGGGATCTTTCGGTCAAATGAGTTCTTCAAAGCCCTGCAGAGGCTAGCCCAGAGATGCGTGGGTTTTCTCATAACTCCAATTCACATAAATAATCTAAACCCCAGAGCCAGTAGGCCTCAAATTGGGGAATTGGAACAGTATTAACAGCAGTCCTATTTGATCACTCATGGTTAACAGGAAGGGTGTCCAGGACACCCTGACTTTAGGCAAATGAGGGGCAAGGAAGTTTATTTTGGACACTGTCTTGCACAGCGCCCCTCATGAAAACCCCCAGCCAATGGATATTATGTGTGTCTATTGGAAGAAGATAAGGGCCATGTGGGAGTGTTTTGGTTTTAATTGTGGTCATTTGTTTGGCGTTTGGAAGAGATGACTGGGTCCACCTAGGATTGAACTCAGGTGTGATTCCCCTTAGAGACTGTGTTCTGTAACTGACCTCAGAGAAGTATTGCCATGTATTGTGTTTGGATTTTAGGAGTCCACCCATGAGAGTCGTCCTTGGAAACTGAGATCTACGCCCAGGGGGGCTTTCCACAGAGCACTGGGAATCTCATCCAAGATATGCCATGATTTTATTCTGAAAGATTGGCAGCCGTAGTTGAGAGTAAAAACACACATGGACCTCACATTGTAGACCACAATGTGACCTTTTGCCTACTCTTTGGGAAGCCTTGTCTCTGAGAGTTCTCCAGAGCTTTCATTGAAATGAGCTTCCTCATCATTTAATGGTTCCTGAATGAATTGAAACCCACAGTGCCTTCAACTTCATTTATGAAATTTCAAAAACTTCATTTTTGAAATTTCCATGACCAGGTGGCACTGGAGAACCTTAGGATGTCCTGTTGCTGATCATGAGGGTACCAGACAGTGCCTTGATTGACTGTGTTTCATGAAAATGGTGTAGAACTGAGATGTCAGTAAGTTGGAGCTTTCTGAGTAGTAGGCCTAGAGCAGTGGTGTGCAGGTGTGTGATAAAACATCTGTGGTGGGGTCATGTGGATCTTACACTGGCTCCAAATGGCTTGTGAATGACATGGTGCAGCCAGCACACCCTTGTATATAAAGGCATATTGTTACATAGAGAGTTTTCAGGGCAATGTTCACAATCTGGTTGCTATGATCAAGGGGGCAAGCAATGTTGGATAGAAGCCTGGTTGTTGCATTCTCCTGCAGACCCTGACCCCCCACATATTACAGGACACCCTCCAGGACTGTGTCTCAGTTGAACTCCTTATATGCCTTGAAGCAAATACAAAACACCCAGTGCAGGAGCAAGAAATAACACGAACACTGGAGGATGACCAAATGGCTTTCAAGTTCACATGGGGAGACACTTAGCCCTAAGTGGTCACAGTTTAGCTACAAAGAGAAAATTCAACACTGCTGCCTCATGTTCATTGAAAAATAGGAAACCATGTCCTCCAGGTCACATAGATGCAGACTCAGCTTTGATGTTCTCACTAAAAAGGAAGCTAAAGCTCCTGACAACAATGTATATTTCAAGTGCCCAACCTCATTGTCAGTATCTCCAGAAGTCTTTAGGCCAGTAGAGTTCCATGTTTGTGGAGTTTTACCCTGTCCCTAAGTTTTGGAAGCTCCTCTAAAGCCTCAAAAGTTTTAAACTTCTGAGAATTTTCCATTCCATATATGTATTTACAGATTTTCTGACTCTTCTCCTCTAATTTTGTCTTTCTTTGGGCGAAGGTTATGTCAAGCCATTTTCTGAATTAGAGTGGGAAGTTATTTGTGTAACACATATTGCATACACATTGGATTCATTTTCCAATTTTCCATTTGAAATACTGAATCCCTGACACTAACGTATACCCTACTACACTCTGACTACTAATTCTAATATGATGCAGAAAAGTAACCAAATCAGAATTGAAATACAAGCAGTTCAGAAGAGGAATGGTGTATTCTTGAACTTGCCTTTTGCATGATAAAGGTTAGGTGTTATAAATCCAGTCTATTTTTAATTGAATTAGATATCCATGTGTTTTTAAAGTTAACAAATATGTGAATTCCTGTCTCCCTTTGTGTGTAGCCTATTCAGCACATGTATTTTTATATGCACATATCAAATCCCAGCTGGTATCACACCTACATTCTTGTGAGGTGGCTGACTTGGCAGATACAAATTTTGAGAAGGGATCACTCCTCGTAAACGCTGTTGGAACTGAAATTCAAACTATGGGAGAGCCTCCTAGTAGAACAACATTATACATAAATCCCTGTAAAGTAAATTGAATATGTTTGGATCTGTGAATGATGTGTATTTCATGGTGAATTTCGATTGGCATATATGTTGCTGCATTTTAATATCTGTGTGTGTGTGTGTGTGTGTGTGTGTGTGTGTATACACACACACTCTACAGATTTTTCAAAATATGAAATATATATGTCTTATTTGCACTCCCTAAATTCATTCATGTTCAAGTATGTGGATTTATAATCAACTTTTCACCAGATTATTGTCAGAAATATTCATCCACCTGAAATACATATTTGTTTCCTAGTACTGAAAACTACCTTCAGTGAATGGTGCATACAACTAATGTTCATAGCTGCAGCCTAAGGGGCCCAGCAAACTTCCAGCTGCCTGCAAACTTTCAGCTGCCGGCTGATGTTTGGCTCACAGTGGCCCCAGCAACATCTAGCTGATTGGCTCCTCTGCGGTGATGCTCATTGGAGATGCTCATTGAGCTGTTTCCCCACCCTTTCAGACTGCCAGCTGATATTTGGCTCACAGTGGCCCCAGCAACATCTAGCTGATTGGCTCCTCTGCGGTGATGCTCATTGGGCTGCTTCCCTGCCTTTTCAGATCACAGAGCTGCTCATTGGGGGACTTTTTTGACTCCACACGTGACCCAGCCAATCGGCCTCAAGAGCAGGAGGATTGTGGGAAGAGGAGAGAGGCTTGTGTGGGAGGGAAAGGCTTGTGGGAAGCCGGTGGTGACAGTTGGGGCTCTGAGGGTTTTTCCTGAGAGGCTCTTTTGCTTGGCGTGTGTGGTTCTAAAAATAAAGTTGCTTTCTTTTGAAAAGTGGCTCCTGATTGTGCCCAGCCAGACTGCAGCATTTGGTGGCTCGCATGGGGAGCGACTGAGGGTAACTGATAAGGTAAACTGCTTGCCCCTGAGGGCAGGACAAGAGGATGGGTAGCCATTTTAAGATTCCTCTTTTGTTTTGCTTCACATTTGCTTTAAATTGCCTGTCCCTGGAGACGAGTGAGACGGAAGAAAAACCGCTCACATCTGAGGAAAAACTATTTGTGTCTGAGGAACAGATAGAGAGAAAGGCTATAATGATATTTTGTTTTTCCATTTTTATTTCATTCTATCTCTGTTTTGTTTGGTGTTATCTTGTTGGGTTGTATTATAGTAGAAATATGGCATCAGAAATTAGAAAAAAAAACAAACTGAAAAAGTGTTAAGTAAATGGTTAGAGGAAGGAGGCATCCCAGTAAAATTAAGAGCAGTCAGGGCATACGTTGATACAATACAAAAATGTAGCCCATGGCTTTTTAAGGAGGAGTTGTTAAATATATCACAATGGAACCATCATGGTGAAGATTTAAAAAGAATAGAAAAGAAAAGCCCAGGGACTCTGCCAGTTGGCACATTGCCATTGTGGACTTTCGTATCTTGTTTGTTTAGTCAAAAGCCTTCAGTTCAGACAATGGTAGAGGAAGGAGAAGACATATTGATTCAAGTAAAAGAGAAGGTCTCTCAAGTTAGTCAGACAGAGGAAAAAATTCAAGTAAAAGAGAAGGTCTCTCGAACCAGTCAGACAGAGGAAAAAAATCATGTAAAAGAGAAGGCCTCTCAAGCTAGTCAGACAGAGAAAGAAAGTGTAAAACAGTAAAAGCCATCAGGGGGAAATTTACAACAGGAGACTACTACTAACACCTTTCTATCACCAGAGGGTGTAAGTGTCCAACCAACAGAACCACCTCTACAGGAGACTGCTACTAATACTTTTCTATCACCAGAGGACGTAAGTGTCCAACTAACAAGGCCACCTCCATATGGTGGGAAGCCCCCAACCCCCACAGTTGATAGTTGGGATCCTGAGACAAGATCTCAAATATTAACATGCCCTATATTTGAGGTAGGAGGGCAGCGAGTTTACCATGCTTTAAATTTCAAAACAGTGAAGCAGATAAAAGAGGCTGTAACAACCTATGGTCCTCAAGCACCCTTCACTGTAAGCATGGTCGAAACCATTAACAACTTGAACATGAAGCCAGCGGATTGCGCTAATATGTGTAACGTTGTGCTAAATGGAGGACAATACCTGTTATGGAAGGTTGACAATGAGGAATTTTGCAAGGAGACGGCTATGCGAAATGCAGCAGCTGGTTATCCTCAGAGAAATCTAGATATGTTGTTAGGAAAGGGACCTTATGAGGATCAGCAGCAACAAATTGCATATGATTCTGGTGTATGTGCATAAATTGCTGTAGATGCATTTAAGTCATGGAAGACTTTACAAGGACTTGGAGGTTTACAAGGTCAATTATCTAAAGTAATACAAGGAGCTAATTAACTTTATGCTGAATTTGTCGATAGGCTTATTCAAACAGGTACCAGAGGTTCTGGGAAAACAGAACAAGCAATGCTATTACTAAAAAAACTGGCTTATGAGCAAGCGAATAGTTGGTGCAGAGATATAATTAGACCATGGAAACATGAAGATTTAAACACATATATTAAATTATGTAGAGACATTAATGAACAAGAGCAAGTCGTGGCAACTGCAGTAAAACAGGCTTTAGATGCCAGAGACATTAATGAAGAAGGGCAAATTGTGGCAGCTGCACTAAAACAGGCATTAGATGCCAGGCCAAGAACATGCTACAATTGTGAACAAACAGGACATTTTAAAAGGAATTGCCCATAGGAGGAGGGTTTAACAAAATTACTTATATATATTAAAGGTTTTTTTTTTTTCAATTCCAATTCATCCTGAGGATAGTCCACGTTTTGCATTTACTATCCCTGCACTGAATCATGAAGGTTCTGATCAGAGATATGAATGGAAAGTACTGCCTCAAGGGATGGCTAACAGCCCAACAATGTGTCAAATTTATTTTAACAAAGTAATCAAGCCACTTAGAAATCAAAATCCTGAACTACAAATATTTCACTATATGGATGATGTATTATTAGCACACAAAGCTAAAAACACATTGCTAGAATGTTATGCCACACTTACAAACTTATTAAAAAATAATCTAGATATAGCAATAGATAAAGTACAATTAAATTTTCCAATTAATTATTTAGGTGTTCTATTATCCTCAACCATGTACCGCCACCAAAAATTCAAATACAAGTAGATCAACTCAAATCACATAACGACTTTCAAAAGTTATTAGGAGACATAAATTGGATAAGGCCTTATCTAGGTATACCAACAGGAGAGTTGGGATATTTATTTGATATCCTAAAAGGTCCATCATATCCCAATTCACGGTACATGTTAACGCCTGAAGCAAGAAAGGCATTAAAAATCATTGAAACATATATGGAAAATATGCAATTGGATAGAATTGATATAAGTTTGCCTTTATTATTTATTGTCTACCAACAAAAAATATTCCTACAGGAGTATTTTTGCAAGAAGGTCCATTATTATAGATACATTTATCTTATTCTCCTAACACTATTCTTACTAGGTACCCTGAGGCTATAGGACAATTAATACCCAAAGGAATAAAAGCAGCAAAGTGAGTGCTTGGGATTGCTCCCAATAAAATTATTACTCCACATACTCTGAATCAAATTGATGAGTTAGTTAATGAGTTAAATACTTGGGCAATAATCATGTGCAAATCTAATGTTTCATTTCATAATCACTTACCATCTAATCCTTTATTGTCTTTTTGGTCATCGCATCCTCTAATTTTTCCAAAATTGACAAGAAAAACACCTATCATGAATGCTCCAAATATATTTACTGATGGATCAAATAATGGTACAGCAGCAATAGTTACACCTGATCAAACTTTTACATTTCTAGTACCCAAACAATCAGCTCAAAATGTAGAGCTTAATGCAGTATTACAAGCTTTTGTGATGTTTAAAGATTCTGTATTTAATTTATTTTTGATAGTCAGCATATAGTTAATGCTATAGTATGCCTTGAAGATGCTGGTAGGATTTCCCATTCCTCTACTGTTTTCTCCTTGCTTTCCACTATACAAAGTATAATCTGGGACAGAAAAGATCCATTCTTCATAGGACATATCAGGGCACATACAGGATTGCCTGGAGCCATCAGTTTGGGCAATGATTTAGCAAATAAAAGTACACAGGACATACATATTTTCTCTACACTAGAAGAAGCTATAAATTTTCGTAAAAAGTTCCATGTCAAAGCTAATACCTTACAAAAGCCTTCTAAAATAACTAAGGAAAAAGCTAGACAAATAATAAAACAATGTCAAAATTGTGTGACCTTTTTACCACAAGTTAATCTTGGAGTCAATCCTAGAGGATTGATACCTAATCATATTTGGCCGATGGACATCACACACTTGCCAGGATTTGGAAAATTAAAATATTTGTATGCTACAGTTGATACTTCTTCTGGATTTTTGATGGGCACCCTTCATGCCGGAGAAAAAACTAAAGATATTATCACTCATTGCTTACAAAATTTTGCCACTGTGGGCGTTCCCAAACAGTTAAAAACAGATAATGCCCCTGGTTATACTTCTACCTCTTTTAAACAATTTTGGTCATCATTTGGCATTACTCATATAACATTAATCCCATACAATCCACAGGGACAAGGCATAGTTGAAAAAGCTCATCAAACTATTAAAAAGTACTTATTAAAGCAAAAAAGACGCAATTGGGAAAGGGTATATATTCCCCAAAGACAAACTTAAAATAACCCTTTTTATTCTAAACTTTTAAAATTTGGATTCATCAGGACTTAGTGCTGGGGAAAGGCATATGTGTCCAAAAAATGTGCATAAGCCCAAGGTTCTTTGGAAAGATATTCTAACAGGACAATGGAAAGGTCCTGACCCAGTAATTGTCTGGAGTCGGGGGTCTGTTTGTCTGTTTCCACAGGAAAAACAGTAGCTGATTTGGATGCCAGAGAGATTAACCAAGGTCCTGACCCAATGATTGTCTGGAGCCAGGGGCCTGTTTGTGTGTTTCCACAGAGAGAACAACAGCCGATTTGGATTCCAGAGAGATTAACTGAAGCGATTTCTACAGAACAAAAAGAAGATGATTTGACTCAAGTCCATATCAGCTGATATCCAAAATTCCAGTTTGGCTACCCTTACATCTAAGATAGAACCAGGATGCTTTTTTCAATATCTATTTTATTATTGCCTTTTCCCACATTTTATTTTGTTTTTTTGAGCTCATACATACCTAGTTTAATGTTTTGGTGATCAGTTCTATTTTTTGACAATAGAGTTTTTAAACATTGCAATGGAGATTTCACATGTAAAAAGTTATAAGGCCTTTACTATTTGGTTATGTGTTGTATGTATTATATTATGTGTGCACACTTGTGTTTTGTGTTATATGTTTGAATGTTCATATGTCCATATATCATATATGATGAGGGCTCATGAAAAAATTGATCCAAATATTTTTTTATTCACATTATTTAAATGGTTTAATTTAAATTGGGTAAACAGCTGTTGAGGATTGTTTTAAAATGTGAACAAAAAAGGAGGTTAACAGATCTGTTTGGTTTCTTTCACATTTCCTTTTCATTATATTTAATAATTCTCTCCAAGACAATGTAAATTGTTAAGAAAATTGTTTTCTTTCAGTGTTTTCTGGAATGTTACATAATTTTTTCTTTAGCCATTATTGCCAGAATTTCTATCTTCGTCACAGTGCTGGTGAAATCAAAGATAAAACCAATCTACAGCTTCTGCAATAGCCATCACTGAACTGCTTGCAGAACTTGCCTGGACACATTGTGAACTCACATGTATGCATTGTAAACTATCTGTTTGTGCAGCAACTTGTGGTAGTGTTGGGTTATATTTGCTGATGATGTCATTGGTGGTACAATTTTTTCAAAAGGAGCCGTCAATTGGCTTGGTGTATCTTCCTCCCTTCTGAGATTCCAAAAGTAAGGGACAGGGTAAACACTCCACAACCATGGAGCTCTGCTGGCCTAAAGACTTCTTGAGAATCTGCCTCTGACGTTGGGCACTTGAAATATATGTTGTTGTTGGGAATTTTAGCTTTCTTTGTAGTGAGACCATCAAATCTGGGTCTGCATCTATGTGACTTGGAGGTCATGGTTTCTTATTTTCCAATGAACATGAGGCAGCAATGTTGAATTCTCTCTTTTAGGGTAAACTGTGGCCACGGGGGGCTAAGTGTATCCACATGTGGACTGTGAAGCCATTTGGGCATCCTTCACTTTTTGTGGTGTTTCTTGCTGCTGAAATGGAATTTTTGTATTTGCTTCACGAAATACAAAGAATTCAACTGTTACCCAGTGCGTGAGGGAGATCTGTCACCTGTGGTAGGTCAGGGTCTGCAGAAGAATGCATCAACCAGGCTTATATTCCACATAGCTTGCCCCCATGACCATGGCAACCCGATTCTAAACATTGCCCTGAAACCTCTCCATATAACAAGATGCCTTTACATAGAAGGGACTGCTGGCTGCACCATGTCTGTCACAAGGCATTTGGAAGCCAATGGGAGATCCACATGGCCCCACCACAGATGTTTTATCACACACCTGCCCACCACTGCTCTATGCCCACTCCTCAGCAGGCTTCAACTTCTTGGCATCTCTGTTCGGCACCATCTTCATAAAAACCAGTCAATCAAGGCACTGACTGGTATACTCATGATCATCCTCAGGATATCCAAAGATTCTCCAGTGCCACCTGGTCATGGGAATTTTAAAAATTTCATGGTATTTATCTAGCCACTTTTCAAGGAGGAAGTTGGAGGCACTGTGGGTTTCAATTTATTCTGGAACCATTAAATGGTGAGGAAGCTCATTTCAATGAAATCTCTGGAGAACCCTCACAGGAAGGTTCCCAAACAGTGGCCAAAATGTCACATGAATCCAGGCCTATTGAGGTCTACAATGTGATGTCCATGTGTGTTTTGACTCTCAATTATGGCTGCCAAGTTTTTCAGAATAAAATCATGTGATATCCTGGCTGAGATTCCAAGTGCTCTGGGAAAAGCCTCCCTGGGCCAAGATCTCAGTTTCCAAGGGTGACTCTCATGCGTGGCCTCATAAAATCCCAACACAATTTATGCCAGTACTTCTCTGAGGTCTGTTCCAGAACTCATTCTCTAAGGGGAATCACACCAGAGTTCAAGTCCAGGTGGACCCAGGCATCTGTTCCAACTGTCACACAAATGACCACAATTTAAACCAAAACACTCCCACATGGCCCTCATCTTCGTCCATACAGACACTCATCATAACCTCTGGCTGGAGTTTTCCATGAGGGGTGCAGCACAAGACAGTGTCCAAAATAACCTCCCTTGCCCCTCATTTGCATAAAGACATGTTGGCCTGGACACCCATCTTGGGAACCAGGAATGATCAAATAGGCCTGCTGTTAATACTGCTCTGCTTCTCCAATATGAGGCCTACTGACTGTCAGGTATAGATTCTTTTTTTTTTTTTTTTTAGAAAGAGTGAGAGAGTGAAAAGACGGGGAGAGAGAGAGAATTTTAATACTTTTCTTTTTTAGTATTTGGCGAACACAACATCTTTGTCTGTATGTGGTGCTGAGGATCGAACCCGGGCCGCACGCATGCCAGGCGAGCACGCTAGGGCGTGAGCCACATCCCCAGCACCAGGTATAGATTCTTCATGTGATTTGGATTCAGTTGAAACCCAAGCACCTATGGGCTAGTTTCTGTAGGGCTTTGAAGATCTTATTTGAACCAAAGGTTCGTATTCTTACTTGATGGAGGTCAGGAACCTTACAGAGAAAGGTGAGAGAATTCTTCCACAATGAATGCTCTTTTAGCCAATGTAGTTTATGATGCACACATGGGATCTTTCTTTAGATGCATCAGGTGCTGAGAATCTAAGCCACAGCCTCACAGAGGACCTATAGCCTGATTCAGACACATTCCTTTCCAAAGCAATTAAGCAAAGAGCCACATGTGATGCCCATTCATTTGCATTTGAAAACTGTTTTCTTTATGCTTCCCAATGGGTGGCCTGAGGCAAAGATCATCCTGACATTCAGGGCAACAGAAAAATAGGTAAGCAAAAGGCCCAAAGCAGTGTTTCTCCACTGAGACTTTTCCTGATCACAGATATCTGAGTTTTCTGGGACGCTCGCCATTCCCTTCAGCTATCAAGTACATGGCCATGTCACTGAGTTTAGAGGTGGTACATATCTTGGAAACAATATCATGAGCCTATTCTGGAGAGTGGCCAGGATTCAGAAAAAAACCCAGAAACTTAGTAAGATATCAGGGGTTGCTCATTGATAAGGCAAGCCGCAGTCCATTCATAAATTGGGAAGTATGAATGCTGGGAAGCTTTCTACTACACAGGACACATCAATTGAAGCTTTCTGTTTTCTAAAGTCTACAACCACATACACGGTGTGATACACAGACCTAGAAACACTCGCCGTGTCAAACGACTTACTAGAATCAGTTCACTCCAAAGTAAACAAACCGCCTTTCTTACCTATTCTCAGAACATTAGACAAAACCACAAACCCACACCCACACCCACAAAGGCACCTCCTTCCCCCAAGTAGGTCTGTGACTATCCGGAGTGTCCTCTGACTTTTGGGCCATACTATGTTCCCCCAAAATGGCCTGTCCTGTCTCAGATCTGGTCTCCTTGGCCAACTCTGTGAAGTTGTCAGGAGCCAGCGGTGAGCCACTACCTGCTTTCCCAGGAATAGCCCCGCTTCAGAGCTTTCTTGCATTTGGCCTTCCTCACATCTGTAGGTACCAAGAAAGACTGACTCATACAGGAACATGAATGAATTTAGGGAATGTATAATAAGACACACTTATTTCATATTTTGGAAAATCTGGAGAGTATATATATATATATAGACACACACACACACACACACACACACATTAATATTTAGCAATATATATGCCAATTGAAATTCATCACGAAATATAATACATCCACATGTCCAAAAATATTCATTTTACTGAACATGGATTTATGTATAATGTTTTTCACTAGGAAGCTCACCCATAGGTTGAATTTTCAGTTCCATCAGTATTTAGGGGAAGTAATCTCTTCTCACAATTTTTATATCCAAAGTCAGTGAGCTCACAAGAATATACGTGTGTTACCAGGTAGGATACTATATATGCTTAAAAAAATACATGTACTCAATAGGCTACAGAAAAAGAGAGACAGGAATTTACATATATGTTAACTTTAAAAGCTCAGGGAAAAATACTACAATGAAAACTTGACTAGATTTATAACACATACTCTTGATAAAGCAGAAGGCAAATCCAAGCATACACCATGCTTCCTATGAAAGGCCTGTATTTCTATTTAGTTAGGTTTCTTTTTCTCCATTATATTAAGATTAGTAGTCAGAGTCTAGTAGGGTATGGGTTAGTGTCAGGGATTCAGTATTTCAAATGGAAAATAGGAAAATGAATCTAATGTGTATGCAAATATGTGCTACACAAAAATATTCCCACTCTCATCCAGAACGAAGCCTTGACATAACCATTGCTCCAAGTAAGACACAATTAGTTGAGAGGAGTTAGAAAATATGTGAATACATATGTGGAATGGAAAATGCTCAGGAGTTCACAACACTGGAGGTGGTAGAACAGTTTCCAAAAGTAAGGGAGAGAGTAAATACTCCACAAACATGGAGCTGTGCTGGCCTAAAGACTTCTTGAGAAACTTCCTCTGAGGTTGGGCACATGAAATATATGTAATTGTTAGGAGAATTAGCTTCATTTGTAGTGACCCCATCAAATCTGGGTCTGCATTTATGTGACCTGGATGACATGGTTACTTATTTTCTAATGAACATGAGACAGCAGTTATGAATTCTCTCTTTGTCGGTAAACTGTGGCCACTGGGAGCTAAGTGTCTCCCCGTGTTGTCTGTGAAGTCAGTTGGTCATCCTCCAGTTTTAGTGGTGTTTCTTACTGCTGCACTGGGAGTTTGACATTGGCTTCACGAAATACAAGGAGTTGAACTGGGACAAAATGCTGGAGGGAGTTCTGTCACGTGTGGTTTGTCAAGGTCTCCAAGAGAATGTACAAACCATGCTTCTATTCCAAATAGTTTTCCCCTTGACTATAGCAACCTGATTCTGAACATTGCTTGAAACCTCTCCATATAACAAGATGCCTTTACATATAAGGATCTGCTGCCTGCACCATGCAAGTCACATGTCTTTGGAAGCCAATGGCAGATCCAGGTGGTCCTACCAAAAATATTTATTCACACACCTACAGTCCACTGCTCTACACTCACTACTCAGCAGGCTCCAACTTATTGGCATCTCTGTTCTACACCATTATCACGAAACCCAGTCAATCAAGGCCCTGTCTGGTACACTCATGATCAGCAACCGGACATCCACAGGTTCTCCAGTGCCACCTGGTCATGGGAATTTCAAAAGTTTCATGGTATTTATATCACCATTTTTCAAAGATGAAGTTTGAGGCACTGTGGGTTTCAATTCATTCAGGAACCATTAAATGGTGAGGAAGCTCATTTAAATGAAAGCTCTGGAGAACTCTCACAGGCAAGCCTTTCCAAAGAGTGGCCAAAAGGTCACATGAATCCAGGACCATTGAGGTCTAAAATGTGAGGTCCATGAGTGTTTGGAATCTCAACTATGGCTGCAAAGTCTTTAAGAATAAAATATTGGGATATCGTGGCTTAGATTTCCCAAGCTCTGTGGAAAGCCATCCTGGGAATAGATCTCATTTTCCAAGGGCGATTCTCATGCATGGCCTCCTAAAATTGCAACACTATTTATTGCAATACTTCTCTGAGGTCAGTTCTAAAACTCAGTCTCTAAGGGGAATCATACCAGAGTTCAAGCCCAGTTGGACAAAGTCATCTCTTCCAACCACCACACAAATGACCACAGTTAAAACCAAAACACTCCCATATGGCCCTCATCTTCTTTTATATAGACACTCATCATAACCACTGGCTGGAGGTTTCCATAAGGTGCGCAGACCAAGACAGTGTCCAAAATATGTTCCCTTTCCTCTCATTTGCCTAAAGTCACGGTGGCCTGGACACTTGCTGTGAACCTGGAGTAATCAAATACTCCTGTCATTAATTCAGGTCCACTTCTCCAATTTGAGGCCAACTGACCGTGGGGTTTAGAATCTTTATTTGAATTGGAGTCATGGAAAACCCAAGCACCTATAGCCTAGCCTCTGTAAGTTGGAAAAATTCATTTCACTCAAAGAATCCCTATTCTCACTTGATGGAGGTCAGGAACCTTACAGAGGAAGGCGACAGACTTCATCCCAAAGACTGCTCTTTTGGCCATTTTGGTTTGGGATGCACACATGGGAAATTTCTTTAAATCCATCAGGTGTTGAGAATCTAAGCCACAGCCTCACTCAGGGCCAAGGGGCTGATTCAGACAATCCCTTTCCAAAGCAATTAAGCAAAGAGCCACAGGTATACCCATTCATTTCCATTTGAAAACTGTTTTCTTCAGGCTTCACAAAGGGATGGCCTGAGTCAAAGACCTTCCTGACATTCAGTGCAACAGAACAATAGGTAAGCAAAAGGCCCAAAGCAGGGTTTCTCCACTGAGACGTTCCTGGTCACACTGATATCTGAGTTTTCTGAGATGCTCGCCATTCACTTCAGCTATCCAGTTCATGGCCATGTTACAGAGTTTGGAGGGGGTACATATCTTGGACACAAAACCATGGGCTTATTCTGGAGAGTGGCCAGAATTCAGGAAGAAAACAGGAACTTAGAAAGATAGTAGGTGTTGCCCATCCATAAGGCAAGCTACAGTCCATTCATCAATTTGGCTGGATAAATGCTGTGAAGCTTTCTACTAGATAGGACACATCCATTGATGCATTTTTTTTAATGTCTACAACCCCGGACACAATGTGATACACAGACATAGAAACACTCGCCTTGTCAAACGACTTATTAGAAACAGTCCACTCCAAACTAAACAAACCTACTTTTCTACCTATTCTAAGAACATGACACAAGACCACAAACTCATAACCACAAAAAAAAAGGCACCTCCTTCGCCCAGGTAGGTCTGTGACTATCCGGAGTGTCCTCTGACTTGTGGGCCAATAATGTTCCCCCGAAATGGCCTGTCCTGTCTTAGATCTGGTCTCCTTGGCCAACTCCGTGAAGTTGTCAGGAGCCAGCGGTGAGCCTCTACTTGCTTTCTCAGGAAAAGCTCTGCTTCAGAGCTTTCTTGCATTTGGCCTTCCTCACATCTGTAGGTACCAAGAAAGACTGACTCTGTCTTTGTAAATCCAAACAAGTGAGACCACTGGGGCTGGGACTGGGACTGGCTATGGGTGCCTGGCATCCTGGATCCCAAGTTCAGAGAGTTCCATCACCACTGAAGTGTGATGGAACTGTTTTTAGTTCCTCCTTCAGGAACTGAATGAGGTCACTCTCTTGGCAACCACTTTGTCCAAACGTTGCTTCCAAGGTTCCCATGAGATGGAGGCTGGCCCTAATTCCTGTGACACTTTAACAAGTTTGAATTGTATATCAACCATAATCTCCCAGGAACAGATCTACACACAGGCCTGGGTTGGCTCATGTTCTCTGCTTTAAGAATAGAAGCTGATTCAGACACAACCCTTTATCCTGACCAAGCCGTTTGCCATGGAAGATGCCTTTTGCTCTCTCAGGTCCTTCATAGCTGCCTACATATTCTCCAGGGATCATTTCGCCATGGACATTTGAGGTTATCACCAGGTGGAAGATCCATTATATTCCAGTATTATAAGACCAACTCTTTCCCTGCTTTTCTGTAAAGTAAGATTGAGGGAATACTGTATGGTTAGGGTTAATAACAGGTTCGATTTGGGTTAGGAATCATTTTGCTGGGTGAATAATGGTATTGGGAACCTGCGATATTTATAACAATATAGAGGTGAAATGTATGCATGAAAACAGAAATCTAAGTATGATTTGAAGCCCAGAAGGGCATTGGGCCCTTGCTTGGGATACTTAGCATTGAATTAACTTCTGAACAGATGTCTCAGATAAATCGATATACAATGGCATATGACCTTGTACCTTGGATGATTGAATGTAGAAAAGAACATCCAGTCAAAAAGGGATAGTCAGTAGGATTAGAAAGATAGTAGTTAGGATTAGGAAGGAGAGTGCATGTAGAATTTGCAACAAAAGTTCTTTAGCAATAGGTTTTCGGTTAGAGAATGAATTTAAATGTCAGCACATGTGAAGAGTCAGTCACAATGATGAAATTGGGAAAATATGTAGGAAAGCAGATATAAATAGAGACATTAGGTAATCAGGCAAAGTATATAGTGAGTGATAGGATTAGACATTTTCAACAGGGTTGAGGTTGAATATATTATCTTAGGAAGAAACAAATATGTAGTCACCAATAGGATTTACATTTGAGAGCATTAGGCAACCTGGACATGATATTTTTAGTAATCCATGTTCACTTTCCATTTAGGCTTTGGTACAATGATAAATGTGAACTTTGAATTCTGTGCCCAGAATATTTCTGTGATTAAATATATATATATATATATATGTAGATCATTTGACATGAGTATTTCTCCACCATTTTTAGGAGCAATATTGACTGACTACTACTGACTGATAGGTATAGATTCTTTATGTGATTTGGCGTCATGAGAAAACCCAAGCACCTCTTCATGGCTTGAAGAACTCATTTGACCCAAAGAGCCACAAGTGATGCTCATTCATTTCCGTTTGAAAACAGCTTTCTTCAGGCTTCACAAAGGGGTGACCTGAGGCAAAGAACTTCCTGATATTCTGGGCAACAGAACAATAGGTAAGCAAATGGCCCAAAGCAGGGTTTCTCCACTGAGACTTTCCTGATCACACTCTCCCAGCTCACGTGTAAAGTTAGATTGAGGGAAAAGTCTATGGTTAGGGTTAATAACATATTCGATTTTGGTTAGGAATCATTCTGAAGGATGAATAATGGTATTGGGAGACTGGGATATTTACAAGAATATATAGGTGAAATACAAGTATGAAAACAGAAATCTAGGTACAATTTGAAGCCCAGAAGGGCATTGGGCCCTTGAGTGGGTTACTTAGGTTTGAGTTATGTCCTGCCCAGATGTCTCAGATAAATCGATATTCAATGGCATAGGACCTTGTACCTTGGATGATTGAATGTTGAAGAGAACATCCAATTAAAAAAAGAAAGTCCGTAGGATTAGGAAGATAGTTGCTAGGTTTAGAAACAAGAGTGAGTATAGGATTTGGACAAAAAGTTCTCTAGCAATAGGTTTTCAAGTAGAGAGTGAATGTAAATATCAGCACATGTGAAGAGTCAGTCACAATGAGAACTGGGGAAAATATGTAGGAAAGCAGATGTCAATAGAGACTTTAAGAAATCAGGCAAAGTTTAAAGTGAGGGATAGGATGAGATATTTTCAACAGGCTTGAGATTGAATATATAATCTTAGGAAGAAACAAATATATAGTCAACAATAGGATTTACATTTGAGAGCATTAGGCAACCTGGACATGGATGTTTTTAGTAATGCATGCTCACTTTCCTTTTAGGCTTTGGTACAATCATAAGAGTGACCTTTGTTTTCTGTGTCCAGAATGTTACTGTGATAAAATGTATATGTAGATTAGGTGACATGAGTATTTCTTCCACCATTAGTGGGAGCAATATTTTGAAGACGTATAAATTCGTATTGGGGGAACAAAGAGGTGTACCATGTGTCTATGAATATAGAAATAATGCATGAATAGACCATACTGTGAACAAATAATGTAACTGGTTCCAACTTTAAATAATTGATTTAATTAATATCTGAAAATGTAAAGGAAATCTTAAATTGATATACATACATTCATTATAACCAGTCATAAATCTAACGGTAATATTAGGGTTATGGTTTATCAAGAAGAATGTGTGAGTTTTGCTTCAAAAGTGATTATGGAAATCGAAAATAATGTGTTTGAAAAGAAGTCTCATGAAAAGACCAGTCAAAAAATCTGGAGGATTATATGTGTTCTGAAGCAGGAAGTGATTGAAATTGAAACAAATGCCTATAAATTTGTGAACTTGTGGATAAAATATATATCCTATGATGTGCATAAACTGAGAAAATAGTAATGTACCACTGTTGAATAAAAATGAACCGGAAAATACACATCATGTCCCATAGGAAACTACTTGCATTGATATTAAACTGGGTATTACTGTAGAAATATTAGGATTTGTATGCACCATCCACTGAAGTTATCTTTCAGTACTAGGTAACAAATATGTATTTCAGGTTGATGAATATTTCTGAGAATTATCTTGTGAAAAGTTGATCATAAATCCACATACATGAATATGAATGATTTTAAGGAGTGTATAATAAGACTCATATATTTCATATTTTGAAAAATTTGTAGAGTGTGTATTCCAATCAAAATTCATCATGAAATATATATGTCATCCACAGATGCAAAAATATTTATTTCACTGAAAATGGATTTATGTATAATGTTATTCTACTAGGAAGCTCACCCATATTTTGAATTTTCAGTTCCAACAATGTTTAGGAGGAGTGATCTCTTCTCATAATTTGTATCTGCCAAGTCAGCCACCTCACAAAAATGTACATGTGATAACAGATAGGATACTATATGTGCATATAAAAATACATGTGCTGAATAGGCTACAGAGAAATGAGACAGGAATTTGTTGAGAGCCACAGCTGAAGGGGCCCCAGCAAACTTCCAGCTGCCAGCAAATTTCCAGCTGCCGGCTGATTATTGGCTCACAGCGACCTCAGCATCATCTAGCTGATTGGCTCCTCTGTGGTGATGCTCATTGGGCTGTTTCCCTGCCCTTTCAGACCATGGAGCTGCTCCTTGGGGAACTTTTTTGGCTCCACCCAGCCAATCGGCCTCAAGAGCAGTAGGATTGTGGCAGGTGAAGAGGCTTGTGTGTGTGAGAGAGACTTTACAAGGAAGCCAGTAGTGGCAGTTGGGCTCTGAGGGTTTTTCCTGAGGAGTTGTTTTGTTTGCCGTGTGTGGTTCTAAAAATAAAGTTAGCTTTTTTTTTTTTTTTTGACAAGTGGCTCCTGAATCATGCCCAGCCAGACTGCAGCATTTTGTGGCTCACATGGGGAACGACTGAGGGTAAGTGATAAGGTAAACTGCTTGCCCCTGTGGGCAAGGTGAAAGGATGGGTAGCCATTTTAAGATGACTCCTTTGTTTTGCTTCACTTTTGTTTTAAGTTGCCTGTTCCTGGAGATGAGTGGGATGGAAGAAAAACCACTCACATCTGAGAAAAAACTATTTACGTCTGAGGAACAGATAGGTATAAAGGACGGATGCACATGTCAGGAGGATAGAAAGGCTATAATGACTTTTTGTTGTTCCCTTTTTAATTCATTCTGTCTCAGTTTTGTTTGGCGTCATCTTGTTGGGTTGTATTATAATAGAAATACGGGATCAGAAATTAGTAAAAAAACAAACTGAAAGAGTGTTAAATAAATTGTTAGAGAAAGGAGGCATCTCAGAAATATCAAGGACAGTCAGGGCATTTGTTGATACAATACAAAAATGTAGCCCATGGCTTTTGAAGGAGGAGTCATTAAATATATCACAATGGAACCATCATGGTGAAGATTTAAAAGGATTAGAAAAGAGCAGCCGAGGGACTATGCCAGTTGGCACATTGCCATTGTGGACGTTCATATCTGGTTTGCTTAGTCCAAAGCCTTCAGTTCAGACAAAGATAGAGGAACCAAGTTTAGAGCATAAAAAGCAATCAGGGGCAAAGTTAAAAAAGGAGACTGCTACTAACACCTTTCTGTCACCAGAGGATGTAAATGTCCAACTAACAAGGCCACCTCCATGTGCTGGGAGGCCCCCAACCCCAACAGTTGATAGTTCGGATCCTGAGACAGGATCTCAAGTATTAACATGCCCTGTATTTGAGGTAGGAGGGCAGCGAATTCACCATGCTTTAAATTTCAAAATAGTGAAGCAGCTAAAAGAGGCTGTAACAACATATGGTCCTCAAGCACACTTCATTGTAAGCTTGGTCGAATCTATTAACACCTTGAACATGACGCCAGCAGATTGGGCTAATATGTGTAAAGCTGTGCTAAATGGAGGTCAATACCTATTATGGAAGGTTGCCAATGAGGAATTTTGCAAAGAGATGTCTAGGCGAAATGCAGCAGCTGGTTATCCTCAGAGAAATCTAGATTTGTTGTTAGAAAAGAGAAATTATGAGGATCAGCAACAACAAATTCCATATGATCCTGGCATATACGCACAAATTGCTGTAGAGGCAGTTAGGGCATGGAAGACTTTACAAGGACATGGAGGTTTACAAGGTCAATTATCTAAGGTAATACAAGGAGCTAATGAATCTTACACTGGATTTGTAGATAGGCTTATTGAAACAGCTACAGAGTTTTTGGAAATACAGAACAAGCAATGCCATTATTAAAACAACTGGCTTATGACCAAGCGAATCATTGCTGCAGAGGTATCATTAGACCATGGAAACATGAAGATTTAAACACATTTATTAAATTTGGTAGAGACATTAATGAACAAGAGCAAGTCGTGGCAGCTGCAATAAAACAGGCTTTAGATGCCAGAGACATTAATGAAAAAGGGCAAATTGTGGCAGCTTTAGTAAAACAGGCTTTAGAAGACAGGCCAAGAACATGCTACAATTGTGAACAAACAGGACTTTTTAAAAGGAATTGCCCCATAGGAGGAGGGTTTAACAAAACTAGGTATCAAAGGACTAGAATACCGGGTATTTGGCCACAATGACGTAGAGGGAGACATTGGGCTAATGAATACCATTCTCAAACCACCATAGAGGGTACTTCATTATCAAAAAACAAACAAGCACCAGGTGTTTATCCACGATATCATGAAGAAAGGCATCCGGCTCCATTGCCAAAAAATGGACAGGGGGGCCCAATGCTCTGGGGCCCGAAACCGCAAATATATGGAGCACTGGAGGAAACCAGCAACCCCATCAGTGTAGTGCCCACGACACATTGTTCATCAGATCCCTCATCAGACAAACCAGAGGGAGCGCAGGGTTGGACATCTGTGCCTCCGCCAGATCAATACTAACTCCAGAGATGGGAGTTCAAATCATTCCCACAGGGGTGAAACGACCTCTTCCCAAAAGAACAGTAGGCTTATTATTGGGATGCAGCTCTTCTACTCTAAAAGGACTTATGATGAGTCCTGGGGTAATTGATCCCGATTATGAAGGTGAAATAAAAATTATAGCCAGTTTTCCAAAGGGTATATCAGTAATTTCTCCAGGAGATAGAATAGCACAATTAATAATAATACCCAGCCCAAATGATAAATTTTACAGTTATGCTGTAGAAAGGGGTTCCAAAGGATTAGGCTCCACAGGTGTAGATTGGGCTATGCTTTCTTTAAATTTATATTCTCGCCCCATGCTAAAACTAAATATTCAAGGACATGAATTCAATGGGCTACTGGATACAGGTGCAGACCTTAGCATCATCTGTCGTCAAGAATGGCCAAAACATTGGCCATTACAACAAGCCACTCAAACGCTTCGAGGCCTAGGAGTGGCGACTAATCCCCATAAAAGTGCAACGGTATTAGATTGGAAGGATCCTGAAGGATGTGAAGGAACTATACAGCCATATGTATTGGAACATCTTCCCGTAAATTTATAAGGATGAGATGTCCTAGATCAATTAGGTTTGACATTAACAAATAACATCAATCAAAATTCACCCACTATTATGGCTAGACAAGATTTTAGGAAAGGAAAAAGATTAGAAAAGCAAGAACAAGGTATAGCAAAACCAATACAAAAAGATCAAGGAACAGATAGATATGGGTTGGATTTTCAGAAAGGGCCACTGAGACAATAAATATTACTTGGAAATCAGAAAGACCAGTATGGGTTCCTCAGTGGCCCCTGACTAAAGAAAAGATACAAGTAGCCCATGACCTGGTCAAACAACAATTAGCGGAAGGACATATACAACCTTCTGTGTCTCCCCATAATACTCTCATTTTTGTCCTTAAAAAGAAATCTGGTAAATGGAGATTATTGCAAGATTTAAGAGCCATTAATAATGGGATGGTTTTTATGGGACCTGCTCAATCAGAGATTATTCAATTGTGTGCTTTGCCAAAAACTTGGTATGTTTTCGTTGTAGATATTAAAGATCGTTTTATTTTCAATTCCAATTCATCCTGAGGATATTCCAAGTTTTGCATTTACTATACCTGCACTGAATCATGAAGGTCCTGACAAGAGATATGAGTGGAAAGTACTCCCTCAAGGGATGGCTAACAGCCCAACTATGCGTCAAATTTATGTTAACAAAGTAATCCAGCCACTTAGAAATCAAATTCCTGAAATACAAATTTTTCACTATATGGATGATGTATTATTAGCACACAAAGTTAAAAACCCATTGCTAGAATGGTATGCCACACTTACAAACGTATTAAAAAATTATAACCTAGAGATAGCAATAGGTAAAATACAATTAAATTTTCCAATTAACTATTTAGTAGCTCTATTATCCTCAACCATGGTCAGTCAACCAAAAATTCAAATACGAGTAGATCAACTCAAATCAATTAATGACTTTCAAGAGTTATTAGGAGACTTAAATTGGATAAGGCCTCATCTAGGTATACCAACAGGAGAGTTGGGACCTTTATTTGATATCCTAAAAGGACCATGAGATCCAAATTCACTCAGAATGTTAACGCCTGAAGCAAGAAAAGCAATAAAAATCATTGAAACATATATGGGAAATATGCTTTTGGATAGAGTTGATATTATTTTGCATTTATTATTTATTGTACTAACAACAAAAAAAAATATTTCTACAGGAGTATTTTGGGAAGAAGGTCCATTATTATGGATACATTTATCTTATTCTTCTAACACTATTATTACTTGCTATCCTGAGCCTGAGGGAGAATTAATACTCATAGGAATAAAAGCAGCAAAAAGAGTGTGTGTGGAATTTCACCCAATAAAATTATTACTCCATATACTATGAATCAAATTGATGAATTAGCTAATTAGTTAAATACTTGGGCAATAATCGTGTGTAAATCTAATGTTTCATTTGATAACCACTTACCATCTTATCTTTTATTGTCTTTTTGGTCATCGCATCCTGTAATTTTTCCAAAAATGACAAGAAAACACCTATCATGAATGCTCCAAATATATTCACCGATGGGTTAAATAATGGTACAACAGCAATAGTTACACCTGATCCAACTTTTATATTTTTAGTACCAAAACAATCAGCTCACAAGGTAGAGCTTAGTACAGTATTACAAGCTTTTGTGATTTTTAAAGATTCTGTATTTAATTTATTTTCCGATAGTCAGTATATAGTTAATGCTATAGTATCTCTTGAAGATGCTGGTAGGATTTCCCCTTTCTCTACTGTTTTCTCTTTGCTTTCCAATATACAAAGTCTAATCTGGGACAGAAAAGATCCATTCTTTATAGGACATATCAGGGCACATACAGGATTGCCTAAAGCCCTTAGTTTGGGCAATGATTTAGCAGATAAAACTACAATTGACATACATACATATTTTCTTTAGACTAGAAGAAGCAATAAATTTTCTTAAAAAGTTCCATGTCAATGCTTATACTTTACAAAAGCATTTCAAAAAAACTAAGGAACATCTAGACAAATTATAAAACAATGTCAAAATTGTGTGACCTTTTTACCACAAGTTAATCTTGGAGTCAATTCTAGAGGATTGATACCTAACCATATTTGGCAGATGGACGTCACACACTTGCCAGAATTTGGAAAATTAAAATATTTGCATGTTACAGTTGATATTTGTTCTGGATTTTTAATGGGCTCCCTTCATGCTGGAGAAAAAAACTAAAGATGTTATAGCTCATTGCTTACAAAATTTTGCCACTGTGGGCATTCCAAAACAGTTAAAAACAGATAATGCCCCCGGTTACACTTCTAACTCTTTTAAACAATTTTGCTCATCATTTGGCATTACTCATATAACAGGAATCCCATACAATCCACAGGGACAAGGCATAGTTGAAAGAGAACATCAAACAATAAAAATGTACTTATTAAAGCACAAAGACGGAATTGAGAAGGGGTATATATTCCCCAAAGATAAACTTAAATTAACGCTTTTTACTCTAAACTTTTTAAACTTGGATTCATCAGGACTTAGTGCTGTGGAAAGGCATATGTTTCCAAAAAATGTGCATAAGCCCAAGGTCCTTTGGAAGGATATTCTAATAGGAAAATGGAAAAGTGTTGACCCAGTAATTGTCTGGAGTCGGGCGTCTGTTTGTGTGTTTCCACAGGAAGAACAGCAGCTGATTTGGATTTTGGAGAGATTAACTAAAGTCCTGACCCAGTGATTGTCTTTAGTCAGGGGTCTGTTTGTGTGTTTCCACAGGAAGAACAGCAGGCAATATGGATTCCAGAGAAATTAACTAAAGTGATTTCTATAGACCAAAAAGAAGATGATTTGGCTCAAATTCATAACAGCTGATATCCAAAACTCCAGTTTGGCTATCCTTACATCTGCGACAGAACCAGGATGCTTTTTTCAATATCTATTTTATTATTGCCCTTTCCCACATCATGAAGTTCTATTTTCTATTTTTTTTTTTTTTTGAGCTCATACAGACCTAGGTTAATGTTTTGCTGATCAGTTCTATTTTTTGACTATAGAGTTTTTAGACATTCCAATGGTGATTTCACCTGTAAAAAGTTATAAGGCCTTTACTATTATGTTATGTGTTGTATATATTATATTATTTGTGCACACTTGTGTTTTGTGTTTTATGTTTGAATGTACATATATCCATATATCATATATGATGTGCGCTCATGAAAAAATGGATCCAATTTTTTTTTATTCACGTGATTTAAATAGTTTAATTTAAATTGGGTAAACAACTGTTGAGGATTGTTTTAATATGTGAACAAAAAAAGGAGTTTAGCAGAACTGTTTGTTGACTTTCACCTTTCCTTTTCATTATATTTAATAATTCTCTTCAAGATAATGTAAATTGTTAAGATAATTGGGTTTTTTAGTGCCTTCTGGAATGGTAAGTAATTTTTTCTTTAGCCATTATTGCCAGAATTCCAATCTTCAACCCAGTGCTGGTGAAGACAAAGATAAAACCAATCTACAGCTTCTGCAATAGCCATCACTGAACTGCTTGCAGAACTTGCCTGGAATATATATCACTTGTATGCATTGTGAACTAACATGTATGCATTGTGAACTATCTGTTGGTGCAGCGACTTGTGGTAGTGTTGGGGTAATTTTGCTGATGCTCTCATTGGTGGTACAATTTTTCCAAAAGGAGACATCAATTGGCTTGGTCTATCTTCCCTATTCTCACTTTATAGAGGTCAGGAACCTTACAGAGGAAGGCGAAAGACTTCATCTGCAATGACTGTACTTTCGGCCATTTTGGTTTTGGATGCACACATGGGATCTTTCTTTAGATCCATAAGGGGCTGAGAATTTAATCAACAGCCTCACACAGAGCTAAGAGGCTGATTCAGACACATCCCTTTCCAAAGCAATTAAGCAAAGAGCCACAGGTGATTTCCATTCATTTCCATTTGAAAACTGTTTTCTTCAGGTTTCACAAAGGGGTGGCCTGAGGCAAAGAACTACCTGACATTCAGGGTAACAGAACAATATCTAAGCAAATGTCCCAAAGCAGGGTTTATCCACTGAGACTTTTCTGGTCACAGTGATCTGAGTTTTCTGAGATTCTCGCCATTCACTTCAGCTATCCAGAACATAGCCATGTCACAGACCTTGGAAGTGATTCATATCTTGGACACAAAACCATGAGCCTCTTCTGGAGAGTGGCCAGAATTCAGGAAGAAAACAGCAACTTAGGAAATTAGCAGGTGTTGCCCATCGATAAGGCAAGCCAAAGTCCATACATAAATCGGGCAGGATGAATGCTGGGAAGCTTTCTACCAGACAGGACACATCCATTGAATCATTCTCTTTTCTAATGTCTACAACCACGGACACTGTGCGATACACAGACATAGAAACAGTCGCCTTGTCAAATGACTTATTAAAAACAGTTCACTACAAACCAAACAAACCACCTTTCCTACATATTCTCAGAATATGAGACAAACCAAAAAACCACACCCACATAACAAAGGCACCTCCTTCCCTCAAATGGGTCTGTGACTATCCGGAGTGTCCTCTGACTGGTGGGCCACAATATGTTCCCCTGAGATGGCCTGTCCTGTATGAGATTAGGTCTCCTTGGTCAACTCTGTGAACTTGTCAGAAGCCAGGGGTGAGCCTCTACCTGCTTGCTCAGAAAAGGCCCCTCTTGAGAGCTTTCCTGTTATTTGGCCATTCCCACATCGGTAGGTATCAAGAAAGATTGACTCTATCCTTGGAAAATCAAAACAAGTGAGACCACTAAGACTGGGACTTGGACTGGCTCTGGGTGCCTGGCTTACTGGATCTAAGTTCAGAGAGTTTGATCACCACGGAAGTGACGTAAGTCACTTCCTTCAGGAATTGAATGAGTTCACTGCCTTGGCAACCACTTTGTCCTAAGAGTTGACTCCAAGGGTCCCATGAGATGGAGGCTGCCCCTGCTTCCTGTGACACTTTCACAAGTTAGAATGGTATATCAACCATAGGCACACAGGAACAGCTCTCCACACAGGCCTGGTTTGGTCCATCTTCTCTACATTAATAAGTGAGAGGCTGATTCATACATATCCCTACATCCTGACCAGGTTGTTTTCCATGGAAGATGACTTTTGCTCTCTCAGGTCTTTCATAGCTGCCTACAACTTATCCAGGTGTCATTTATGTAGGACATTTGAGGTTCTCAATAGGTGGAAGATCGCCTACATTCCTGTATTGAAATACCAACTCCTTCCCTGCTCTTCTGTAAAGTTAGATTGAGGGAAGAGTGTATGATTAGGGTGAATAACAGGTTCGATTTGGGTGAGGAATCATTCTGAGGGTTGAATAACAGTATCGGGAACCCGTGATATTTACAAGAATATATAGGTGAAATATAAGTATGAAAACAGAAATCTAGTTAAGATTTGAAGCCGAGAAGGGCATGGGAACTTGATTGGGATACTTAGCGTTGAATTACGTTCTGAATAGATGTCTCAGATAAATCGATATACAATGGCATAGGACCATGTACCTTGAATGATTGAATGTAGAAGAGAACATCAAGTCAAAAAGGAATACTCGGTAGGAACAGGAGATAGTAGTTTTAGGAAGAAGAGTGAGTATAGGATCTGGACCAAAAGTTCTTTAGCAATATGGTTTCAGTTGAGAGTGAATGTAAATGTTAGCACATGTGAAGAGTCAGTCACGATGATGAACTGGGGAAAATATGGAGAAAGCAGATATTAATAGAGACATTAGGAAATCAGGCAAAGTATAAACTGAGTCATAGGACTAGACATTTTCAACAGGGTTGAGTTTGGATATATAATGTTAGAAAGAAACAAATATGTAGTCACCAATAGGATTGACATTTGAGAGCATTAGGCAACCTGGACATGGGTGCATTTAGTAATCCATGCTCATTTTCCATTTAGGCTTTGGTACAATCATAGGAGTGACCTTTGTTTTATGTGTCCAGAATATTACTGTGATAAAATGTATATGTAGATCAGGTGACATGGGTATTTCTTCCACCATTTCTGGGAGCACTATTTTGAAGAAATATAAATTAGTATTGGGGGTAAAAAGGGTATACCCTGTGTCATAGAATATATTGATAATGCATCAATTGACCATCATGTGAATAAATAATATAACTGGTTCCACTTTAAATAATGGATTGAATTGATATCTGAAAATATATAAGAAATCTAATATTGATATACAGTCATTCATTCCAACGAGTTATACATCTAATGGTAATATTAGGGTTATGGGTTATCATGAAAGGTGTGTGGGTTTTGCTTCAAAAGTGATTACGGAAATCGAAAATAATGTGTTTGGAAAGAAGTCTCATGAAAATATCAGTCAAGAAACATGGAGAAATACATGTGTTCTGAAGCAGGAAGTGACTGAAAGTGAAACAAATGCCTATCAATTTGCTAACTTGTGGATGAAATATGTATCCTATGATGTGCATAAACTGAAGAAATAGCAATGTACCAGTGTTGAATAAAAATGAACTTCAAAATACACATCATGTCCCATAGAAATCTACTTGAATTAATGTTAAACAGGGTCAGTTACTGTAGAAATGTTAGGATATGTATGCACCATTCAACGAAGTTAGTTTTCAGTACTAGGAAACAAGTATGTATTTTAGGTGGATGAGTATTTCTGAGAATAATCTTGTGAAAAGTTGATTATAAATCCACATACATGAATATAAATGAATTTAGGGAGTCTACAATAAGACACATGTTTCATATTTTGAAAAATCTAGACAGAGTGCATATATATATATATATATGTATATATATATATATATATATATATATATATATATATATATATATATATATATATACATATATATATATATATACACACACAGAGAGAGAGAGACATTAAAAATTGCAATATATATGCCAATCGAAATTTATCGTGAAATATATATCATCATCAGATCCAAAAATATTAATTTCACTGAACATGGATTTTTGTATAAGGTTGTTCAAATAGGAAGCTCACCCATGGGTTGTATTTTCAGTTCCAACAGCGTTTACGAGGAGTGGTCATTTCTCACAATTTGTATCTGCCAATCAGCCTCCTCATGAGACTGTATGTGTGATAACCAGGTAGGATTCTATATGTGCATATAAAAACACATGTTCTGAATAAGCTAGAGAGAATGGGAGACAGTAATTTACATATTTGTTAACTTTAAAAACACATGGAAAACTATTTCAATTAAAAATTGACTAGATTTATTACTCCTACCCTATATAATGCAAAAGGCAAGTCCAACTATACACCATGCCTCCTATGAAATGCTTGTATTTCTATTTTGTTTGAGTTATTTTTCTCCATCATATTAGGATTAGTAGTCAGAGTCTATTAGGATATGGGTTAATGTCAGGGATTCAGTATTTCAAATAAATGCTGCACACAAATTTTTGCACTCTCATACAGAAAAATGCCTTGACATTACCCTCGCCTGAAGTAAGACACAATTAGAGGAGAAGAGTTAAAAATTCTGTGAATACATATCTGGAATGGAATACGCTCAGGAGTTCACAACCTTGGAGGTGGTAGAGGAGTTTCCAAAAGTAAGGGACAGGGTAAACACTCAACAAACATGGAGCTCTGCTGGCCTAAAGACTTCTTGAGAAACTGCCTCTGAGGTTGCACACTTGAAATATAAGTATTTGTCAGGAGCTTCCTTTGTAGTGAGACCATCAAAGCTGGGTGTGCATGTATGTGACCTGGAGGACATAGTTTCTTATTTTCCACTGAACATGAGGCAGCAGTGCTGATTTCTCTCTATGTAGGTTAACAGTGTCCACTGGGGGCTAAGTTTCTCTCTGTGTGGACTGTGAAGCCATTTGGTCATCCTCCACTTTTCGTGGTATTTCTTACTGCTGCACTGGGAGTTTGTTATTTGCTTCACGAAATACAAGTAGTTCACCTGGTACAGTGCTGGAGGGAGTTCTGTCACCTGTGGTGGGTAAGGGTCTGCAAGAGAATGCACCAACCATGCTTCTATCCCACATAGCTTTTCCCTTAACCATACCATCCTGATTCTGAACATTGCCCTGAAACCTCTCCAAATAACAAGATGCCTTTACATATAAGGGTCTGCTGGCTGCACCATGTCAGTCACAAGCCATTTGGAAGACAATGGAAGATCCCCATGGCCCCACCACAGATGTTTTATCACACACCTGCCCTCCACTGCTCTAGGCCCACTACTCAGAAGGCTCCAACTTACTGGCATTTCGGTTCTACACCATTTGCATGAAACCCAGTGAATCAAGGCACTGTCTGTTATACTCATGATCAGAAACCGGACATCCAAACTTTCTCCAGTGGTACCTGGTCCTGGGAATTTCAAAAATTTCATGGTATTTATCTAGCCATTTTTCAAGGATGAAGTTGGAGGCACTGTGGGTTTCAATTCATTCAGGAACCTTTAAATTTTGAGAAAGCTGATTTCAATGAAATCTCTATAGAACTCTCACAGACAAGGCTTCTCAAAGAGTGGCCAAAAGGTCACATGAAACCAGGCCCATTGAGGTCTACAGTGTGAGTTTCATGTGTGTTTTGACTCTCAACTATGGCTGCCAAGTCATTCAGAATAAAATCATGTGATATCCTGGCTGAAATTTCCAATGCTCTGTGGAAAGCCACCCTGGGCCTAGATCTCAGTTTCCAAGGGCAACTCTCATGTGTGGCCTCTTATAATCCCAACAAAATTCATGACACCTCTTCTCTGAGTTCAGTTCCAGAACTCAGTGTCTAAGGGGAATCACACCAGAGTTCACACCCAGGTGGACCCAGTCTGTTAGGGTAAAAGAAATTGAAGTTAAAGTGTAAATTAGCGGGTGTTGTAAAGTTTCTAAGCTGCAAAGCCTGAGTTAAAATGTAAAGGACCAGGTATTGTTAAGTTCCCATGCTAAACCTAAAACCTGAAATTCCTGTAGCTGTTAGGACAATCCTTTCACTGCCCATTAAATATTCCCCCTGACCATCCAGTTGTTTAATAATCTAGGACCCTGTGCAGCTTGGCACCTAAGCATATCAGGGCCCAAACCAATCAGTTTGAATGTACCCCCCTCCTTAGGATCGACCTATCACACCCGCCCGACCTGATTCCACCAATGAATGTGCTAATCAAGTTGGAGAGTTGTTGTTCGATTTTCCGGCTGATCAAGATGATTTCCTCTGATATATATAAAGCCTCTGCCTACCCAAAAAGTGTACTGAAGCACTGCTTAACCTCTTCTCGGGGATCTGGGCCGCTGTTGCTTGTTGAGTGAGCACAGAGCCCCAGCGAACTGAATTGGATCCTCAAGAAATCCCCATTGCTGTTGCATGAGCCAGTCTCTTGGTAGTCTCTTCCTCCGACGTCTGCTGGAATCTTACAAGTAATCTTTTCCAACTGCCACACAAATGACCACAATTAAAACCAAAACACTCCCACATGGCCCTCATATTCTTCCATATAGACACTCATCATATCCTCTGGCTAAAGGTTTCCATGAGGGGCGCAGCCCAAGACAGTGTCCAAAATAAGCTCCCTTGCCTCTGGTTTGCCTAAAGTCAGGGTGGCCTGTACAACCTTCCTGTGAACCAGGAGTGGTCAAATAGGCCTGCCATTAATACTACTTCGGTTCACCAATTTGAGGCCTACTGACTGTGGGGTTTAGATTCTTTATGTGAATTGGAGTAATCAGAAAACCCAAGCACCTATGGGCTAGCCTCTGCAGGGCTTTTAAGAACTCAATTGACCCAAAGGATCCCTATTCTCACTTGATGGAGGTCAGGAACCTTACAAAGGAAGGTGAGAGACTTTATCCATAATGACTGCTCTTTTGGCCAGTTTGGTTTGAATGCACACATGGGATCATTCTTTAGATCCATCAGGTGCTGATAATCTAAGCCACAGACTCACAAAGGGCCAAAAGGCTGAATCAGACACATCTCCTTCCAAAGAAATTAAGAAAAGAGCCACAGGGGATGTCCATTCATTTCCATTTGAAAACTGTTTTCTTCAGGTTTCAAAAAGAGATGGCCTGAGGCAAAGACCTTGCTGACATTCAGGTCAACAGAACAATAGGTAAGCAAAAGGCCCAAAGCAGGGTTTCTCCAATAAGACTTAAATGGTCACTCTGATATCTGAGTATTCTGAGATGCTCTCCATTCCCTTCAGCTATCCAGTACATGGCCATGTCACAGAGCTTTTAGGTGGTACATATCTTGGAGAGAAAACCATGAGCCTATTCTGGATATTGGCCAGAATTCAGGAAGAAAACAGGAACTTAGAAAGATAGCAGGTGTTGCCCATCGATAAGGAAAGCCTCAGACCATTAATAAATTTGGCAGGATACATGCTGGGCTGCGTTCTACTAGACAACACAAATCCATTGATCCATTCTCTTTTCAACTGTCTACAACCACGGACACAGTGGGATTCAGAGACATAGAAACACTCGCCTTGTCAAATGACTTACTAGAAACAGTTCACTCGAAACCAAACAAACCGCCGCTACTACCTATTCTCAGAACATTAGACAAAACCACAAACACACACACACATACAAAGGCACCTCCTTCCCCCAAGTAGGACTGTGACTATCCAGAGTGTCCTATGACTGGTGGGTCATACTATGTTCCACTGAAATGGCCTGTCCTTTCTCAGATCTGGTCTCCTTGTCCAACTCTGTGAAGTTGTCAGGAGCCAGTGGTGAGCCACTACCTGCTTTCTCAGAAAAGGCCCCTCTTCAGAGCTTTCCTGGCATTTGGCCATCCACACATCAGTAGTTACCAAGAAACTCTGACTCTCTCCTTGGTAAATCAAAAAAATTGAGACCCCTGGGACTGGGACTGTGACTGGCTCTGAGTGCCTGGCTTCCTGGATACCAAGTTCAGACAGTTCCATCACCAAAGAAGTGTGATGAGGTCACTTCCTTCAGGAACTGAATGAGGTCACTATCTTGGCAACCTCTTTGCCTTCACAGTTGCTTCCAAAGGTCCCATGATATGGAGGCTGCCCCTACTTCCTGTGATACTTTCACAGGTTATAATGGTATATCAACCATAGGCACCTAGGGACAGCTCTCCACATAGGCCTGTTTTGGTCCATCTTATCTGTATGAAAAAAAGAGAGGCTCATTCAGACACAACCCTTTATCCTGACCAGGTTATTCACCATGGAAGATGTCTTTTGCTCTCTCAGGTCCTTCATAGCTGCCTACATCTTCTCCATGGATCATTTCTGCATGGGCCTTTTAGGTTCTCAGCAGGTGGAGAGTCCCCTACATGCCTGTATTTTGAGACCAACTCTGTCCCTGCTCTTCTGAAAAGTTAGATTGAGGGATCAGTGTATGGTTAAGGTTAATAACATGTTTGATTTGGGTTAGGAATCATTCCACTCAATTAATAATGGTATTGGGAACCTGTGACATTTTTAAGAATATATAGGTGAAATATAAGTATGAAAACAGAAATCTAGGTAAGATTTGAAGCCCAGAAGGGCATTGGGCCTTTGATTGGGATACTTAGCATTGAATTATGTTATGCACAGATGTCTCAGATAAATCGATATACAATGAAATAGGACCTTGTACCTTGGATGATTGAATGTAGAAGAGAACATCCAATCAAACAGGGATAGTCTGTAGGATCAGGAAGATAGTCGGTAGGTGTTGAAACGAGGGCGAGTATAGACTTTGGACCAAAAGTTCTTTAACAATAGGGTTTCGGTTAGAGAGTGAATGTCAATATCAGCACATGTTTAGGGTCACTCACAATGATGAACTGGGGAAAATATGTAGCAAAGCAGATATCAATGGAGATATTAGGAAATCAGGTATAGTTCAAAGTGAGTGATAATATTAGACATTTTCAACAGGGTTGAACTTGACTGTATAGTCTTAGGGAAAAATAAATATGGAGTCACAAATAGATTGACATTTGAGAGCATTAGGCAATTTAGACATAGATGTTTTAGTAATCCATGGTCAATTTCCATTTAGGCTTTGGTACAATCATAAAGGTGAACTTTGCATTTTGTGTCCAGATTATTACAGTGATAAAATGTATATGTAGATCAGGTGGAGTATTTCTTCCACTGTTTCTGGGAGCAATATTTTGAAGATGCATAAATTAGTATTGGGGGTACAAATGGGTGTACCATGTGTTTATGAATATTGAGATAATGCATGAAGAGACCATACTGAGAATTAAAAATATAACTGGTTCCAACTTTAAATATTGGAATGAATTGATATCTGAAAATATACATGAAATCTTATATTGATACACATACATTCATTACAACCATTTATACATCTAATGGAAATATTAGGGTTATGGATAATCATGAAAATTGTGTATATTTTGCTTCAAAAATCATTATGAAAATCAAAAATAATGTGTTTGGAAAGAAGTTTCATGATAAGACCAGTCAAGTAACCTGCAGGAATACGTGTGTTCTGAAGCAGGAAGTGATTGAAAGTGAAACAAATACCTGTAAATTTGATAACTTTTGGATTAAATATATATCCTATGATGTGCAAAAAAAGAAGAAATAGTAATTTACCAGTGTTGAATAGGAATAAACGTCAAAATACATAACATGTCCCATAGGAATCAACTTGCTTTGATATTAAACTGGGTCAGTTACTATAAAAATATTAGGATTTGTGTGCACCGTTCACTGAAGTTAGCTTTCAGTACTAGGTAACAAATATGAATTTCAGGTGGATGAATATTTCTGGAATAATCTTCTGAAAAGTTGATTATAAATCCAAGTACATGAACATGAATAAGTTTATGGAGTGTATAAAAGACACATATATTTCATGTTTTGAAGAACCTGGAGAATATATATATATATATACAAAAAACACACAGAGACATTAAAAACTGGCAATATATATGCCAATAGAAATTCATCATAAAATATATATCATCCATTGAAGCAAAAATATTTATTTTACTAAACATGGATTTAAGTAAAATGTTGTTAAACTAGGAAGCTCACCCATAGGTTGAATTTTCAGTTCCAACAGTGTTTAGGAGGAGTGATCTCTTCTCACAATTTGTATCTGCCATGTCATCCACCTCACAAAAATATAAGTGTGATACCAGGTAGGATTCAATATGTGCATTAAAAATACATGTTCTGAATAGGCTTCAGAGAAAGGGAAACAAGAATTCACATATTTGTTAACTTTAAATCACATGGAGAACTTTTTCATTTAAAAATTGACTAGATTTGTAACACCTACCCTTTATCATGCAAAAGGCAAGTCCAACTATACAACAGGCCTCCTCTGAACTGGTTGTATTTCTATTTTGTTTGGGTTATTTTTCTCCATCATATTAGGATTAGTAGTGAGAGTCTAGTAGGGTATGGGTAAGTGTCAGGGATTCAGAATTTCGAATGGAAAATAGGAAAATTAATCTCATGTGTATTCAAATATGTGCTACACAAAAATCTCCCCACTCTGATCCAGAACAATGCCTTGACATTTCCTTCACCACAAGTAAGACACAATTAGAGGAGAAGAGTTAGAAAATTTGTGAATACATATCCGGAATGGAAAATGCTCAGGAGTTCACAACCTTGGAGTTGGGAGAGGAGTATCCAAAAGTAAGGGATAGGGTAAACACTCCACAAACATGAAGTTCTTTTGGCCTAAAGACTTCTTGACAAACTGCCTCTGAGTTTGGGCACTTAAAGTATATGTTGTTGTCAGGAGATTTAGTTTCCTTTGTAGTGAGACCATCAAATCTGGAATGGCATCTATGTGACCTGGAGGACATGGTTTCTTGTTTTCCAATGAACATTAGGCAGCAGTGATGAATTCTATCTTTGTCGGCAATTTTTGGCCACCTGGGTCTAAGTGTCTGCCCGCGTGGACTGTGAAGTCATTTGGTCATCCTCCACTTTTCGTGGTGTTTCTGGCTGCTGCACTCGTAGTTTGGTGTTGCTTCAAAAAATACAAGGAGTTCATCAGGGACACAGTGCTGGAGGGAGTTCTGTCAGGTGTGGTGGGTCAGGGTTTACAGGAGAATGCACCAACCAGGCTTCTATCCCACATAGCTTGCCCCCTTGACAAGAGCAACCTGATTCTGAACATTGCCCTGAAACCCCTCTATATAATAAGATGCCTTTACATATAAGGTTCTGCTGGCAGCAGCATGTCAGTCACAAGCCATTTGGAAGTCAAAGACATATTCACATGGCCCCACCACAGATGTTTATCACACACCTTCACACCACAGCTCTAGGCCCACTACTCAGCAGGCTCCAACTTACAGGCATCTCTGTTCTACTCCATTTTCATGAAACCCAGTCAATCAAGGCATTGTCTGGTACACTCATGATCAGGAACCAGATATCCAAAGGTTCTCCAGTGCCACCTGGTCATGGGAATTTCAAAACTTGCATGGTATTTATCTAGCCATTTTTCAAAAATGAATTTGAGACACTCTGGGTTTCAATTAATTCAGGAACCATTAAATGGTGAGGAAGCTCATTTCAATGAAAGCTCTAGAGAACTCTCATAGGCAAGGCTACAGAAACAGAGGCCAAATGGTAACATAAGCAAGGCCCATTGAGGTCTACAATGTTAGGTCCATGTGTGTTTTGACTCTCATCGATGGCTGCCAAGTCTTTCAGAATAAAATCATGTGATATCCTTGCAAAGATTCCCAGTTTTCTGTGCAAAGCCACCCTGGGCCTAGATCACAGATACCAAGAGTGAATCTCATGCGTGGCCTCCTAAAATCTCAAAACAATTCATGGCAATACTTCACTGAGGTCAGTTCCAGAAAGCAGTCTCTAAGTGGAATCACACAACAGTTCAAGCCCAGGTGAACACAGTTATCTCTTCCAACTGACACACAAATGACCACAATTAAAACCAAAACACTTCGACATGGTCCTCATTTTCTTCCATATAGACACTCATCATAACCTCTGGCTGGAGGTTTTCATGAGGAGCGCAGTCCAAGACAGTGTCCAAAATAAGCTCCCTTGCCACTCATTTGCTAAAGTCAGGGTGGCCTGGACATACTTTCTGTGAACCAGGCGTGATGAAATAGGCATGCTGTGAAGACTACACCGCTTCTCTACTTTGAGGCCAACTGACTCAGAGGTTAAGATTCTTTATGTGAATTGGAGTCATGAGAAAACCCAAGCACCTCTGCAGGGCTTTGGAGAACTCCTCTGACCCAAAGGATCCCTATTGATGGAAGTCAGGAACCTCACAGAGGAAGGCGAGACGTCATCCACAAGGACTGCTCTTTTGGCCATTTTGGTTTTGGATGCACACATGGGATCTTTCTTTAGATCCATCAGGTGCTGAGAATCTAAGCCACAGCCTCACACAGGGCCAAGAGGCTAAATCACACACATCCCTTTCCAAAGCAATAAAGCAAAGGGCCACGGGTGATGCCCATTCATTTCCATTTGAAAACTGTTTTCCTCAGGCTTCACAAAGGGGTGGCCTGAGGCAAAGAACTTCTTGAAATTAAGGGCAACAGAACATTATGTAAGCAAAAGGCCCAAAGCAGGGTTTCTCCACTGATACTTTACTGGTCACACTGATATCTGAGTTTTCTGAGATGCTCGCCATTCCCTGCAGATATCCAGTACATGGCCATGTCACAGAGCTTGGAGGTGGTACATATCTTGGACAAAAAAACATGAGCCAATTCTGGAGATTGGAAAGAATTCAGGAAGAAAATTGGTAATTAGGAAGATAGTAGGTGTTGCCCATCCTTAAGGAAAGCCGCAACCCATTCATAAATTGGGCAGGTTGAATGCTGGGAAGCTTTCTACTAGACAGGACAAATACATTGATGCATTCTCGTTTCTAATGTATACAACCACGGACACAGTGGAATACACAGACATAGAAACACTCGCCTTGTCAAACGACTTACTAGAAACAGTACACTCCAAAAAAAAAAAAAAAAAACTAACCGCCTTTCCTACCTATTCTCAGAAGATGAGACAAAATCATAAACCCACAACCACACCCACAAAGTCACCTCCTTCCCCCAAGTAGGTCTGTGACTCTACGGAGTGTCCTCTGACTGGTGGGCCATACAATGTTTCCCCGAAATGTCCTGTCCTGTCTCAGATCTGGTCTACTTGGCCAACTCTTTTAAGTTGTCAGAAGGGAATTTTGAGCCACTACCTGCTTTCTCAGGAAAGGCCCCTCTTCAGAGCTCTCCTTGCTTTTGGCATCATAATATCAGTAGGAACAAAGAAAGACTGACTCTGTCTTTGGTAAATCCAAGCAAGTGAGCCCACTGGGACTGGGACTGGGACTGGCTCTGTGTGCCTGGCTTCCAGGATCCCAAGTTCAGAGAGATCCATCACGAAGGAAGTGAGGTGAGGTCACTTCCTTCAGGAACTGAATGAATTCACTGTCTTGTAAACCATTTTGTCCTAATAGTTGCTTCCAAGGGTCCCATTAGATGGAGGGTTCCCCTATTTCCTCTGAAATGTTCACAAGTTAGAATGGTATGTCAACCTTAGGAACCCGGGAATAGCTATCCACACAGGCCTGGTTTGGTCCTTCTCCTCTACATTTAGAAGAGAGAGGCTGATTCAGACACATCCCTTCATCCTGACCACGGTGTTTGACATGGAAGATGACTTTTGCTCTCTCAGGTCCTTCATAGATGACTATATCTTCTCCAGGGTTCATTTCTACATGGATCTTTGAAGTTCTCAGCAGGTGGAAGATCCCCTACATTCCTGTCTTGTACGACCAACTCTGTCCCTGCTTTTCATTAAATTTAGATTGAGGGAACAGTGTATTCTTAGGGTTAATAAAATGTTTGAATTGGGTTAGGAATCATTCTGCGGGATGAATAATGGTATTGGGAACCTGCGATATTTATAAAAATATAGAGGTTAAATATATGAATAAAAACAGAAATCTAGGTAATTTTGAAGCCTAGAGGGCATTGGGCCCTTGATTGGGATACTTAACTTTGATTTACATTGTGCACAGATGTCTCAGAAAAATAGATATATAATGGCATAGAACCTTGTACCTTGGATGATTGAATGTCGAAGAGAACATCCAGTCAAAAACGGATAGTCGGTAGGATTAGGTAGATAGTAGGTTTAGGAAGAAGTGTCAATATAGGATTTGGAATATATGTTCTATCGCAATAGTGTTTTGGTTAGAGAGTGAAAGTAAACATAACTTCATGTGAAGGGTCAGTCACAATGATGAACTGGGGAAAATATGTAGGAAACCACATATCAATAGAGACATAATGAAATCAGGCAAAGTATAAAGTGAGTGATATGATTAGGCATTTTCAACAGGGTAGAGTTTGAATATATAATCTCTGGAAGAAACAAATATGTAGTCACCAACAGGATTGATAATTGAGAGGATTAGGCAACATGGACAGGAATGTTTTTAGTAATCCATGTTCACTTTCCATTCAGACTCCGGTACAATCATAAGTGTGACATTTACTTTTTGTGTCCCGAATATTACTGTGATAAAATGTGTATGTAGATCTGGTGACATGAGTATTTCTTACACCATTTCTGGCAGTAATATTTAGAAGACATATACATAAGTATTGGTTGTACAAAGAGGTGTGCCCTGTGTCTATGAATATAGAGATAATGCATGAATTGACCACACTGTGAATAAATAATATAGCTGATTCCACTTTAAATAATGGATGGAATTGATGTCTGAAAATATTTAAGATATCTTATATTGATATAAAATCATTCATTCCAACCAGTTATACATCTATTGTTAATATTAGTGTTATTGTTTATCATGAACGGTGTCTGAGTTTCGCTTCAAAAATGATTATGAAAATTGAAAATAATGTGTTTTGTAAAGAAGTCTCATGAAAAGACCAGTCAAGAAACATGGATGAATACATGTGTTCTGAAGAAGGAATTGATTGAAAGTGAAACAAATGCCTATAAATTTGCGAAACTGTGGATGAAAAATATATCCTATGATGTGCATAAACTGAAGAAATCATAATGTACCAGTGTTGAATAAAAATGAACGTCAAAACACACAGCATGTCCCATTGGAATCTACTCGCATTGATGTTAAACTGGGTCAGTTACTGTAGAAATATTAGGATTTGTATGCAACATTCACTGAAGTTAGTTTTCACTAGTAGGAAAAAATATGTATTTCAGGTGGATGAATATTTCTGAGAATAATCATGTGAAAATTTGATTATAAATCCACATACATGAATATGAATGAATTTAGGAAGTGTGTAATAAGACACATATATTTCATATTTTGAAAAATCTGGAGACTGTATATATATATATATATATACTGTATATATATACATATATATACACACAGACATTAAAAAGTAGCAATATATATGCCAATCGAAATTCACCATGAAATATAAATCATCCACAGATGCAAAAATATTCATTTTACTGAACATGGATTTATGTATAATGTTGTTCATCTAGGAAGCTCACCCATAGGTTTAATTTTCTGTTCCAACAGTGTTTAGGAGCTGTGATGTCTTCTCGCAATTTGTATCTGCCAAGTAAGCCACCTCACAAGATTGTACGAGTGGTACCAGGTAGGATTCTGTATGTGCATATAAAAATACATGTGCTGAATATGCTACGGAGAAAGGGAGACACGAATTCATACATTTGTTTACTTTAAAAACACATGGAGAACTCTTTCAATAAAAAAATTAACTAGTTTATACCTTCTACCCAATATAATGCAAAAGACAATTCCAACTACACACCATGCCTTCTCTGAACTGCTTGTATTTCTATTCCGTTTGGGTTATTTTACTCCACCATATTAGGATTAGTAGTCAGAGTCTAATAGGGTATATGTTAGTGTCAGGGATTTAGTATTCTGAATGGAAAATTGGAAAATGAATCCAATGTGTATGCAAATATGTGCTACACAAAATTTTTCCCACTCTCATCCAGAACAATGCCTTGACAATACTTTCACCCCAAGTAAGACACAATTAGGGAAAAAGAGTTAGGAATTCTGAGAATACAAATCTGGAATGCAATATGATCAGTAGTTCACAAACTTGGAGGTGGTAGAGGAGTTTCCAAAAGTAAGGGACAGGGTCAAAACTCTCCATATAACAAGATGCCTTTACAAATAAGGGTCTGCTGGCTGCATCCTGTCAGTCACAAGGCATTTGGAAGCCAATGGCAGATCGAAATGGCCCCAGCGCATATTTTGTGTCACACACCTGCCCAACATTGCTCTAGGCCCACTGCTCAGCAGGCTCCAACTTACTGGCATATCTGATCTACACCATTTTCATGAAACCCAGTCAATCAAGGCACCGTCTGGTATACTCATGATCAGCAACAGGACATCCAAAGTTTCTCCAGTGCCACCTGGTCATGGGAATTTCAAAAATTTCATGGTATTTATCTAGCCATTTTTCAAGGATGAAGTTGGAGGCACTATGGGTTTCAATTAATTCAGGAACCATTAAATGGTGAGGAAGCTCATTTCAATGAATGCTCTGAAGAACTCTCACAGGCAAGTCTTCCCAAAGAGTGGCCAAAAGGTCACATGAAGCCAGACCCATTGAGGTCTACAATGTGAGTTCCATGTGTGTTTTGACTCTCAACTATGGCTGCCAAGTCTTTAAAAATAAAATCATGTTATATCCTGGCTGAGATTCCCAGTGCTCTGTGGAAATCCACACTGGCCTTAGATCTCAGTATCCAAGGGTCACTCTCATGCGTGGCCTAATAAAATCCCGACAAAATTTATGGCAATACTGCTCTGAGGTCAGTTCCAGAACTCAGTCTCTAATGGGAGTCACATCAGAGTTCAAGCCCAGGTGGACCCAGTCATCTCTTCCAACCACGATACAAATGTCCACAATTAAAACCAAAACACTCCCACATGGCCCTCATCTTCTTCCATATAGACACTAATCATTACCTCTGGTAGCAGGTTTCCATGAGGGGCGCAGCCCACAACAGTGTCCAAAATAAGCTCCCTTTTTCCCTCATTTTCCTAAAGTCTGTGTGGCCTAGACACCCTTCCTGTTAACCAAGAGTGATCAAATAGGCATGCCGTTAATGCTGCTTTGCTTCTCCAATTTGAGGCCAAATTACTGTGCGGTTTAGATTCTTTATGTGAACTGGAATCATGAGAAAACACATGCACCTATAGGCTAGCCTCTACAGGGCTTTAAATATCTCATTTGACCCAAAGTATCACTATTCTCACTTAATGGAGGTCAGGAACTTTACATAGGAAGGCGAGAGACTTCATCTACAATATCTGCTCTTTTAGCCATTTTTGTATTGGATGCACACATGAGATATTTCTTTGGATCCATCTAGTGCTGAGAATCTAAGCCACAGCCTCACACAGTGCCAAGAGGCTGATTCAGACACATCCCTTTCCAAAGCAATTAAGCACAGAGCCACAGGTGATGCCCATTCATTTCAATTTGAGAACTCTTTTCTTCAGGCTTCACAAAGGGGAGGCCTGAGGCAGAGACCTTCCTGACATTCAGGGCAATAAAACAATAGGTAAGCAAAAGGCACAAAGCAGGCTTTCTCCACTGAGACTTTACTGGTCATACTGATATCTGAGTTTTCTAAGAAGCTCGTCATTCCCTTCAGGTATCCAGTACATGTCCATGTCACAGAGCTTGGAGGTGGTACATATCTTGGGCACAAAAGCATGAGCGTATTCTTTAGAGAGGCCAGAATTCAGGAAGAAAACAGGAACTTTGGAGGATAGCAGATGTTGCCCATCCATAAGTCAAGTAGCAGTCCATTCATAAATTGGGCAGTATGAAGGCTGGCAAGCTTTCTACTAGACAGGACACATCCATTGATGCATTCTCTCTTCTTATGTCTACAACCACGAACACCGTTTTATATACAGACATAAAAACACTCGCCTTGTCAAAGTACTTACCAGAAAGAGTTCACTCAATCCAAACAAACCGCCTTTGATACCTATTCTCAGAACAAGTGAAAACCACAAACCTACACCTACACCCATAAAGGCACCTCCTTTCCCTAAGTAATTCTGAGACTATTTGGAGTGTCCTCTGACTAGTGGGCCACAGTATGTTCCCTTTAAATGGCATGTTCTCTCTCAGATCTGTCCTCCTTAGCCAACTCTGTAAAGTTGTCAGGAGCCAGCATTGAGCAACTACCTTTTTCTCAGGAAAGGCCCCTCTTCAGAGCTCTCTTGGCATTTTGCCATCCTCACATCAGTAGGTACCAAGAAAGACTGACTCTGTCTTTGGTAAATCCAAATAAGTGAGACCACTGGGACTGGGACTGGGACTGGCTCTGTGTGCCTGGCTTCCTGGATCCCAAGTTCAGATAGTTCCATCAACAAGGAAGTGAGGTGAGGTCAATTCCTTCAGGAACTGAATGAGGTCACTGCCTTGGCAACCACTTTGTCCTAACATTTGCTTCCAAGGGTCCCATGAGATGCAGGCTGCCCCTACTACCTGTGACAGTTTCACAAGTTAGAATGGTATATCAACCATAGGCACCCGGGAACAACTCTCTAAACAGGCCTGGTTTGGTCCATCTTCTCTACATTAAAATTTGAGAGCCTGATTCATACACAACCCTTCATACTGACCAGGTTGTTTTCCATGGAAGATGACTTTTGCTCTCTCAGGTCCTTCATAGCTGCCTACATCTTCTCCAGTGATCATATCTGCATGGATCTTTGAGGTTCTCAGCAGATGAACAATCCCCTACATTCCTGTATTGTAATACCAACTCTGTGCCTGCTCTTCTGTAAAGTTAGATTGAGGGAAGAGTGTATGGTTATGTTTAATAACATGTTTGATATGGGTTAGGAATTATTCTGCTGGATGAATAATGGTATTGGGAACCTGAGATATTTATAAGAATATAGAGTTGGAATATTGTAATGGTCGGGCAGGCATAGGAGGAAGAGACCACCAAGAGACTGTCTCATGCAACAACAAAGGGTTTATTGAGGGTCCAGCATGCTGGGGCTCAGAGCTCACTTGAATAGAGCAGAGAGTCCTGAGAACAGCTTAAACAGAGCTTATATACTTTCCTTGGACAGGGCAGGGAGGGAAATTTATTGATGCGTCAGGGAGAGTGGGCAGTTTGCTTTCAACGGGATGATGGAGTACATTCTGCAGTTTGGCAGTTGGGGACAGCACATTCTGGGAACAAGATTAGCAAACAGTTCTCAAGATTTCAACAGTGTTTTATTAAGCATACAGAAAAATAGGAAGTGACAAGTACCTATTTTATTAACTTTTTATTCCCCAATTCTTCTTCTGGTTACTTTTAATCATGAAAGTGATCATTGAAGGGTGTCACATTTTATGTCTCCTAGTGGGGTATATTGTTGTCTGATTACCATAAGTTTAAATTGTCCAATTTGAGCTTCGAGAAAGGAAACTACATGGTTGAGCCAACAGGGTCCTACAGTTAGCAATAATATGAGGATTATTAATGGACAGGCCTGGGCTTATGAAAGCATAGTTAACCAGAGGGACTGTGTGAACCAAGACTCAAACCACCCTTTTTGGGCCTCTCTCTCTCGTTGACACTCTTAAAGGCATTTTCTTAATATACTCATAGGTTCTTATACAACTCCAGTATGGTCGGCATAAAAACAACCTTCTTCCCTCAATGCAGCACAAAGTCCTCCTTCTCTCATGAAGAGAAGGTTTAACCCTCGCCTGTTCTGTAAAACAACTTCAGAGAGAGAGGTTAAACATTCCTGTAAAGCTGTGATGGAGGTTTTATTATCTTTAATTTTTGGTCTATTGCTGCTTCTAATTGGGTCATTTGTTGTGTCCCATGGACTAGGGTTCCTGTGCTCACTCCTGCAGCAACTCCTATTCCTAATAGGATGGCTAAAGTGAGAGATACAGGTTCCCGGTGGAAACAGGTTGTATGCCCTCCGATTTGATCTTTAAATGAACATGCATCATCCTAGAACACTCTGGGAAACATCTGCACCATTACATAATTAATCACATCTGTTGACCATTTCATGAAAACATAAACAATGTTTAAGTATATAGAATTATACTGTTGTAGGTACGGAAAAGGAAAGGAATCTAAGATAGCACCGAAGACAGGGAAACAGCCCTATTTGGTTGCAAACGGATTTAGAGGGTATTGCTTCTGTTGTAATCAATTAATCTTCTGAACCCCAAGTTTAGGTAGTTTCAGAATTTGTACCCAACATGTAAGGGAAGGGGCTCAGAAGTTCACGGTCTGCAGAAGTTCACAAAAAGCAGTTTTTGTTTCTGTTATTTTTTCCTCTGTTCTCGGCAAGTTAACTTTTCAAGGACACTTGGGACAGGGAGAGCTTTTTTTTTTCTCTTTTTTTTCTCCCTGCCAGCTGTTACCATGGAGCCTAGTTGGTAACTTCTTTACTTAGAATTGTAGCCATCTCTGAGAATCCCCAGCTCAAGGCCAGAGGCCTTGTTCACTTATTTTGTGAAAAACTCGTAAGGGGGTGTCTAGCTTAGGAGTGCTGATTTTTCCAGCCACTGGCCAAGTAGAACAGGGCGACATGAAAACACGGAGTTTATCTACATTGAATTCTTTTATAGGGACTCTTTTGCTGAAAGTCCTAAAGTCAGCAATGGTGAAGACTTCTGGAGAAGGTCATATAAGACTTTTCTGTGGGCCTGGTGAAGAGGGGCAAGACGTGGAAAGCAAGGCTGAGAGCAGCTCCGTTTATCTGAGAATTAGGAAGGAGAGATGTAAAAGAATATTGGGAAAGGGGTTTGTGATTTTCCTGGCAACAAAAACTTGAGCAGTAGAACAGGTAGAGCAGAGGGGACGACAGGAGTGAGTATCCCAAAAAGCCTGTGAGGGACTTTAAATTCTTAGTCACCTGTTTTCAGTGATGACAAGGCAACTTTAAAGGTCACTTTCATTACATCTTGGATAGTGGTCTGAGGGATCTCCTCAGCTGGTTTGAGCTTTGGGTTAGCTGGTAAGAGGACCTGATGGGACCTGCTCTGGGCACTTACTGGAGAAAAGAGGACTGAGTGGGTGGAGGGGTACCTCAGTACCTGATACCTCAGCAAGGGCGCAATTGTCTGAGAACCGGCCGAGGTTTGGTTTTTTGATCTAGTAAATGGAGGGGAGAAATCAGGTTGCTCAGGTGGGAGTGAAAGCAGAGAGTCTGGAGCAGAAGGCTGAGGGTTAGGATCTATTGGAGAAGCATAGTTCAGGACGTGAGTGAAGGAGGGAAAAGGTCTTCACATAGGGGAATCTCCTTCCACCCTTTTGATCACTTGTAGAAGTTAAAAATGTCATGCATAATTTGAGGATCTAGAGAGCCTTCTGGGGTCCATCAGTTTTGGTTGTCTAATTGGTAATATGGCCAATGCTGTGTACTGAATTTGATGGGGAGTTTGGGTTCTACCAGGCAGTCCCTGTATGCTAACATCTCCATGACTTACAGAAGAAGTTGGCTTTTTCCCCTCACAGCCGTGGCTCTTTGTGGCTTTGATAGTCTGCCATGCAAACATAGTAATCTGGGCTAGCCAACCTGCATCTTGCTCGCGTGTCCCTACATCCATAATGTTTGTTTCCATTATCGATGATACAGAAGGTATTTAATAGAATTTTAGTGGGATCCACTTTATCAGATATATCCCAATAGGAAAAACCTATAGCCAGCTGACAAATGTCTGGGTGGAGAGATGGCCACCAGGTCCCTATGGGGGCTGTAAGCGAGATAGACCATACTTCTTCTCTAGTAGGATTTGTGATCAGCCATCGCTAATGAACCACCTGATGAGGTTTAGGACTACTGGTGGCCAAGGGGAGAGTCTATAGCCTTATTCATATGGTGAATACACAATTTGAAAGGGTTACTAGTCATTTCCAGTTTCCAGCAAGAGTCTGGACAGAGCGCAGGCTTGAGATGAGAGGCATGGATCCAGGAATTGATTCCGTATACATTTACTGATGTAGGTGTTATAAGTAGTACCTGGTATGTTCCTTTCCATCGGGGTTCCAGGAATGAAACCTGATGTCTTCTTATGTAGATGAAGTCTCTTACATTATATTGAAGTGGAGTCCCCTTGTCCCCAGTTTGGTAGGCCGTGGCCAGCTGTTTGAACAGATATCAATGAGTTCTTTCAAGAGCTTTAAGTCTGTCAAGCTAGGGGGTGTGGAAGGGATCCTTAGGTCTTAGAGTTGGGGTTAGGTCCCTTACTGGAGGAAGGGCACCATAGAGAATTTCACAGGTGGTGAGGTTACACAAAGAAACAGAGGGAGTATTTCTTGCATGAAACAGTGGATAAGGCAGGAGCATAGTCCAATCTTTTATGCAGGTCTCTAAGAGTAATTTCGTAAAGGTCTATTTAATGGTTCTATTTATTTTTTCTACCTGTCCTGAGTTCTGGGGTCTATAAGCATAATGTAACTAAAAATTAATAACCAGGGTACTGGTTAACCTATTCTCAGAACATGAGACAAAAAAAGAATCCCACACCAACACCCACAAAGGCACCTGCTTCCCCCAAGTACATCTGTGACTATCTGGAGTATTCTCTGACTGGTGGGTCATACTATGTTCCCCAAAAATAGCCTGTCTTGTCTCAGATCTGGTCTTCGTGGCCAACTCTGCGAAGATTTCAGGAGCCAGCATGAGCCACTACCTGCTTTCTCAGGAAAGGCCCCTCTTCAGAGCTCTTCTGGCATTTGGCCATCCCCACATCAGTAGGTACCATGAAAGACTGACTCTGTCCCTGGTAAATCCAAAGAAGTGAGCCCACTAGGAGTAGGACTGGGACTGGCAATGGGTGCCTGGCTTCCTGGATCCCAAGTTCAGAGAGTTCCAACACCAAGGAAGTGACGTGAGGTCACTTCCTTCAGAAACTGAAAGAGGTCACTCCCTTGGCAACCACTTTGTCCTAACAGTTGCTTCCTATGGTCTCTTGAGATGGAGGATGCCCCTACTTCCTGTGACACTTTCACAAGTTAGAATGGTATATAAACCATAGGCACTCAGGAATAGCTCTCCACACAGGCCTGGTTTGATCCATCTTCTCTACATTAATAAGAGAGAGGCTGATTCAGATACACTCCTTTATCCTGACCAGGTTGTTTGCCATGGAAGATGACTTTTGCTCTCTCAAGTCCTTCATAGATGCCTACATCTTCTCCAGGAATGATTTCTGCATGGACCTTTGAGTTTCTAAGCAGGTGGAAGATCCCCTACATTCCTGTATTGTAAGACCAACACTGTCCCCGCTCTTCTGTAAAGTTAGATTGAGGGAACAGTGTATGTTAGGTTTAATAACATGTTCAATTTGGGTTAGGAATCATTCTTCGGGATGAATAATAGTATTGGGAAACTCTCTCAGATCTGGTCTCCTTGGCCAACTCAGTGAAGTTTTCAGGAACCAGTGGTGAGACACTGCCTGCTTTCTCATGAACTGGCCCTCTTCAGAGCTCTCCTGGCATTTGGCCATCCTCACATCAGTAGGTACCAAGAAAGTCTGACTCTGTCCTTGGTAAATACAAACATGTGAGCCCACTGGAATTGGGACTGGGACTGACTCTGGGTGCCTGGCTTCTTGGATCCCCAGTTCAGAGAGTTCCATCACCAAAGAAGTGAGGTAGGTCACTTCATTCAGAAACTGAATGAGGTCACTGCCTTGGCAAACACTTTGTCCTAAAAGTTGTTTCCTAGGTTCCCATGAGATGGAGCCTGCCCCTACTTACTGTGACACTTCAAGCTAAGAATTGTATATCAAAAATCGGCACCCGGGAACAGCTCTCCACACATGCCTGATTTGGTCCAACTACTCTACATTAAGAAGAGAGAGGCTGATTCAGACACATCCCTTCATTTTGACCTGGTTGTTTTCCATGGAAAATGAATTTTTCTCTCTCAGGTCCTCCATAGCTGTCAACATCTTCTCCAGGGATCATTTCTGTAAGGACCTTTGAGGTTCTCAGCAGGTGGAAGATCCCCTACATTCCTGTATTGTAAGACAAACTGTGTCCTTACTCTTTTTAAAGTTAGATTGATGGAAGAGTGTATGGTTAGGATTAATAACATATTCGATTTGAGTTAGGAATCATTCTGCAGGATGAATAATGGTATTGGGAATCTGCGATATTTACAAGAATAAATAGGTGAAATGTAAGTATGAAAACAGAAATCTAGGTAAGATTTGAAGCCCAGAAGGGAATTGGGCCTTTGATTGTGACACTTAGCTTTGAATTATGTTCTGCACAGATGTCTCAGATAAATCGATATAAAATGGCATAGGACCTTGTACCTTGGATGATTGAATGTCGAAGAGAATATCCAGTCAAAAGGGGACAGTAGGTGGATTAGGAAGATAGTAAATAAGTTTAGAAAAAAGAATGAGTATAGGAATTGGACCAAAAGTTCTTTAGCAACAGGGTTTCGGTTAGTGAGTGAATGTCAATGTCAGCACATGTGAAGAATGAGTCACAATGATGAACTGGGGAAAATATGTAGGAAAGCAGATATCTATAGAGACATTATGAAATCAGACAAAGTATAAAGTGAGTGATAGTATTAGATATTTTCAACAGGGTTGAATTTGAATATATAATCTTAGGAAGAAACAAATATGTAATCATTAATAGGATTGACATTTGAGAGCATTAGCCAAATTGGACATGGATTTTTTTAGTAATCCATGTTTACATTCCATTTAGTCTTTGGTACAATCATAAGTGTGAACTTTGCATTTTGTGTCCAGAATATTACTGTGATAAAATGTTTATGTACATCAGTTGACAGAGTATTTCTTCCACCATTTCTGGGAGCAATATTTTGAAGACATATAAATTAATATTGGGGGTACAAAGAGGTGTACCCTGTGTCTATGTATGTAGAGATAATGCATGAAGAGACCATACTGTGAATAAATAATATAACTGATTACACTTTAAATAATCGATTGAATTTATATCTGAAAATATGCAGAAAATCTTATATTGATATACAATCATTAATTCCAACCAATTATACATATAATGGTAATATTACTTTAATGGTTTATCAAGACGGGTGTGTGAGATTTGCTTCAAAGCGATAATGGAAATTGAAAATAATGTGTTTGGAAAGAAGTCTCATGAAACGAGCAGTCAAGAAACATTAAGGAATACATGTGTTCTGAATCAGGAAGTGATTGAAAGTGAAACAAATGCCTATCAATTTGATAAATTGTGGATGAAATATTTATCCTATGATGTGCATTAACTGAAGAAATAGTAATGTACCAGAGTTGAATAAAAATGAACGTCAAAATACACTTCATGTCCCATAGGAATCTATACGCATTGATGTTAAACTGGGTGAGTTACTGTAGAAATATTAGGATTTGTGTGCACCATTCACTGAAGTTTGTTTTCAGTACTAGGAAACAAATATGTATTTCAGGTGGATGAATATTTCTGATAATAATCTTGTGAAAAGTTGATCATAAATCCACATATATGAATATGAATGAATTTAGGGAGTGTATAATAAGACACATATATTTCATATTTTGAAAAATCTGGAGAGTATATATATATATATATATCACACACACACACACAGACATTAAAATGTAGCAATATATATGGCAATCTAAATTAATCATGAAATATATATCATCCACAGATCCAAAAATATTCATTTTACTGAACATGGGTTTATGTATAATGTTGTTCAACTAGGAAGCTCACCCATAGGTTGAATTTTCAGTTCCAACAGCGTTTAGAATGAGTGATCTATTCTCACAAATTGTATCTGCCAATTCATCCACCTCACAAGAATGTACGTATGGTACCAGGTAGGATTTGATATGTGCATATAAAAATACATGTGCTGAATAGGCTACAGAGAAAGGGAGACAGGAATTCAAATATTTGTTAACTTTCAAACACATGGAGAACTATTTAAATTGAAAATTTGCTAGATTTATAACTCCTACACTACATAATGCAAAAGGCAAGTCCAACTATGCACCATGCCTCCTCTGAACTGCTTGTATTACTATTTTGTTGGGGTAATTTATCTCCATCATATTTGCATTAGTAGTCAGAGTCCAGTAGGGTAGGTTTTAGTGTCAGGGATTAAGTATTTCGAATGAAAAATTAGATAATGAATCCAATGTGTATGCAAAAAATCTTCCCATTCTCATCCAGAACAATGCCTTGACATTACATTCGCCCCAAGTAATACACAATTAGAGGAGAAGAGTTAGAAAATCTGTGAATACATATCTGGAATGGAAAATGCTCAGGAGTTCACAAGCTTGGATGTGGAAGGGGAGTTTCCAAAAGTAAGGGACAGGGTTGATAGACCCAACCTGATCATTTATTAAAATTGGGAGCCCACTTGCCAGAAAGCCATGAAAAGATAATTTTGGATTTATTATAAATTACTGCAAATTCTGAACCTGCTTGGAATGTTTGCCCATGCCTTAAACTCACCCATGCCTGGCTCTCTGACCAGATTGCAGCCCTCTCTGAAACTTTAGTGACACCTCATAAATATTTTCTTTCCCTGGCCAGACAACGAGTCTCTGAGGCTCTAATGGTCCTCATAATTTCTGATGTTGGGGTGAGCTTAAAAAAAAAAATGTAAACTACCGTTAGTGTGATGCTTGTTAAAGTTCTGTTATCTGTAACCCCCTTTTTGTGCATCTTTCTGGGCTATATAGCTGGGCTATAGGAAAGGTGGGTTTGCTGTCTTGCTCCCGCCATTTTGGGAGGGAGAGGTAGCCTTTCCCTTTGAAATAATTAGCTTGCCTTAATTTGATTTTACTAGGAGTCAGTGGTCTTTACATGCTTTCCTGGTCTAATATTTTGGAGTTCCCCAGTGAGATGACCCTGCCGGACAAGATCACAAGACCAGACTGCTGTAAATTCTGAAGTTGGCCTTCCTTCCAGGGCTCCAAGCTTGAGAGCAACTCTAGGGTTTGTGCAACTTGAGATGGTCCAAGGCCTTGGAGTTAGCCTTCAGTTCAGGGAGCACTGCAGTGAACCACCGCATTAAAACTATTAGCAAGCACCTGGTGGAGGAGGCATCCATAGGTAATTGGTGCCTTTATAACATCTGATATCCGGTTAAGGGAGATCTCTTCTGATGACAGAGAGGTGGACTGAGGAGGCTCACATATACTGCTGTCTGGGACAGTAACAAGAATCATTCTGTCATCTGTTCTGTTCTCTAGGGAATTCATCTGGAAGGGTAGAGAGGTGCCAACGGGCACGCATGCGCTCCTACGGGGAGCTTTAGGAAGACATTGCATTGCTCCTCTGTTTTCCTGTTTCGGCGCCGGATTTCTGGTTTTTTTTTTTTGTTGTTGTTGTTTTGTTCTGTGTTCTATATGTTTTTTGTTTGTTTGTTTTTATGCATTTTGTTGTGTGATTTCTGTGGTGAAAACTTAAGGATATCGGACATGAAAATAAAGCAAGTAAGCCTGACACCCTTTGGACTGAGTTTAAAGGAACTGCATTGAACTTTACACCCGTTTGTTAAGCAGTATGATAGAAGCCCCTAGCTGGCTGCCTGGAGCACACTCACTGCAGAGGGCAGTGCCTGCGGGGGACCTAAGAACTGAGTATCTCCCAGGTTAATAAGTGAAACTCCTTTAAAATCCCTTGTCCCTCCAGATAAAGAGAGTCACAACCTTTTGGCAGAGTCCCTGTGTTTATCTTTGTTAGCAAAGCAATAAACCTTCGTTTTTCTTTTTCTCAAAACCCTGTCCTCATTTTTAAATTGGCATTAATTGGCTTCAAGTTCAGGAACCCAACTTTAAGTTACAAATTTTGATAACCCACCCGCACCCTGGAACTTTTTGAGAGCTGACTACAGAAATGTTAGGAGATGGAGCATGCTTGTGGTGGAACTGAAACAGAGGAGCAAATCCTGTAAGTAAAAGGAGGGACTGAGGGACTCCCAGCAGCTGCTGAAGCCTTATTTTTTCAGAGAATTCCCTAGGTCTTTCCCTGCAATTTAACGATAATGCCACCTCTGTCATCTTAAAAAAGAGGGAAAAAAAGGGGACACTAAATGCAGGAAAGTCACTATGGAGACCCTTGATTTTACATTTCAGGATGCTCCTCTGTGAAAACATCTGGTCCCCTTGTGGGGACATCTGTGGTGCAACTGGTGTAGGAGATTTTTCTCTTATCTGCTCTGTTTTAAAGGCTTCTGTCTGTCAGTCATAGTCTGGAGCTCCTTTCTGTCTGTCGTTTGTCTTTGTTTCTGGCACTTTAAGACATGTGCAATAATGTGTTGATATTATATATTGTTTCTTGGGAATGATTTTACCTGAATGTGTGTCTAAATGATGATGTTTTATTGTAACAATCTGGTAGCTTATTGGGTTTTTGAAGCATTGCAGAATCTTGCCGTTAAAAGTCAGATTGAGATAATTGTTTAGTTTATGATTTCAGATAATTCATGCCAGAGAACTTAAATACTTAGGATGGAAAACTAAAGAACTCTACTTCCAAGTTGGCAAGAAATTTTCCAATCATTCAGTCTTTTTTTTTCACCAATTTTTAATTGGGTAGCCTGGGAAAATGTCACTGTGTGTACCAGTGCATTAATTTGGACAAGGATAGTAAATCATAGTATGGTATCTGTTGACAACACAAGATGTAAAGATATAAAATTTTGTAAATTTTGTCTTAAGCTTGTATCAAAATTTTCAACATCCTATCTGGAAAATTATGGTTAAAATGCGTTAGGCCTGAGGTGTCTGCTCAGAATAGCAGTTTTTTCCTGCTCCTTCCAGACCTCAGCCAGGACTTAGATTGAAATGCAAATGAAAGAAGCCTGCAAGATCAGTAGGAGACTGATATGAGGCTTAAGGAAAAAAAAAGTAAATAGTATGGTATTTACTAATTACTGGTCAGTTATTTTTTCTAGGACTCTTATTTTTTTCCTTAGATCCTTTAATTTTTCTAACTCATAATTTTGATCCTACAGACCTAGGTTAATGTTTTTCTGATCAGTTCTATCTTTGACCAACTGTGGAGTTTTTAAAACATGGCAATGGAGATTTCACCTGCTAAAAGCTACAAGGCCTTTACTATTATTATGTGTGCACACTTTTGTTATTTGTTGTATGTCTATATATATATATATTCTTAATCATATATATGATACAGAAATTAACATATATAAGGAGCGCTCATAATAAAAAAAGCACTCATAAAAACAAATTTTAAGGGATGCCCTCTCTCACCACTTCGGTTCAACATAGTTCTCGAATCACTGGCCAGAGCAATTAGACAGACGAAAAAAATTAAAGGCATAAAAATAGGAAAAGAACTCAAATTATCACTATTTGCAGATGACATGATTCTATACCTAGCAGACCCAAAAGGGTCTACAAAGAAACTACTAGAGCTAATAAATGAATTCAGCAAAGTGTCAGGATATAATATCAACACACATAAATCAAAGACATTCCTGTATATGAGCCACAAATCCTCTGAAATGGAAATGAGGACAACCACCCCATTCACAATATCCTCAAATAAAATAAAATACTTGGGAATCAACCTAACAAAAGAGGTGAAAGACTTATACAATGAAAACTACAGAAACCTAAAGAGAGAAATATAAGAAGATCTTTGAAGATGGAAAAATATACCCTGTTCATGGATAGGTAGAACTAACATCATCAAAATGGCGATATTACCAAAAGTTCTCTATAGGTTTAATGCAATGCCAATCAAAATCCCAACGGCATTTCTTGTAGAAATAGAGAAAGCAATCATGAAATTCATATGGAAAAATAAAAGACCCAGAATAGCAAAAACAATGCTAAGCAGGAAGTGTGAATCAGGCGGGATAGCTATACCAGACTTCAAACTATACTATAGAGCAATAGTAACAAAAACAGCAGGGTACTGGTACCAAAACAGGTGGGTGGACCAATGGTACAGAATAGAGGACACAGAAACCAATCCACAAAACTACAACTATCTTATATTCGATAAAGGGGCTAAAAGCATGCAATTGAAGAAGGATAGCATCTTCAACAAATGGTGTTGGGAAAACTGGAAATCCATATGCAACAAAATGAAACTGAATCCCTTTCTCTTGCCATGCACAAAAGTTAACTCAAAGTGGATCAAGGAACTTGATATCAAATCAGAGACATGGCGTCTGATAGAAGAAAAAGTTGGCTATGATCTACATACTGTGGGGTTGGGCTCCAAATTCCTCAATAGGACACCCATAGCACAAGTGTTAATAACTAGAATCAACAAATGGGACTTACTCAAACTAAAAAGTTTTTTCTCAGCAAAAGAAAGAATAAGAGAGGTAAATAGGGATCCTACGTCCTGGGAACAAATCTTTACTCCTCACACTTCACACAGAGCCCTAATATCCAGAATATACAAAGAACTCAAAAAATTAGACAATAAGATAACAAATAACCCAATCAACAAATGGGCCAAGGGCCTGAATAGAAATTTCTCAGAGGAGGACATACAATCAATCAACAAGTATATGAAAAAATGCTCACCATCTCTAGCAGTCAGAGAAATGCAAATCAAAACCACCCTAAGATACCATCTCACTCCAGTAAGATTAGCAGCCATTAGGAAGTCAAACAACAACAAGTGCTGGCGAGGATGTTGGGAAAAGGGTACTCTTGTACATTGCTGGTGGGACTGCAAATTGGTGCGGCCAATTTGGAAAGCAGTATGGAGATTTCTTGGAAAGCTGGGAATAAAACCACCATTTGATCCAGCTATTCCCCTACTCGGTCTATACCCTAAAGACCTAAAAAGAGCACACTATAGGGACACTGCTACATCCATGTTCATAGCAGCACAATTCACAATAGCAAGACTGTGGAAGCAAAACCTAGATGCCATTCAATAGACGAATGGATAAAAAATATGTGGCATTTTTACACAATGGAGTATTACTCTGCATTAAGAAATGACAAAATCATAGAATTTGGAGAGAAATGGATGGCATTAGAGCAGATTATGCTAAGTGAAGCTAGCCAATCCCTCAAAAACAAATGGCAAATGTCTTCTTTGATATAAGGAGAGTAACTAAGAACAGAGTAGGGACGAAGAGCATGAGAAGAAGATTAACATTAAACAGGGATGAGAGGTGGGTGGGAAAGGGAGAGAGAAGGGAAATTTCCTGTAAATGGAAGGAGACCCTCAGGGGTATACAAAATTACATACAAGAGGAAGTGAGGGGAAAGGAGGAAAAATATGAGGGGGGAGAAATGAATTACAGTAGAGGGGGTAGAGAGAGAAGAGGGGAGGGGATGGGGGAGTGGGGATAGTAGAGGATAGGAAAGGCAGCAGAATACAACAGACACCAGAATGGCAATATGTAAATCAATGGTTGTGCAACTGATGTGATTCTGCAATCTGTATATGGGGTAAAAACGGGAGTTCATATCCCACTTGAATCAAGTGTGAAATATAATATATCAAGAACTATGTAATGTTTTGAACAACCTACAATAAAAATTAATTTAAAAAAAGTGGATCCAAAGATCTTTAATTCACGTGATTAAAATTGTTCAATTTAAATTGGATAAACAGATAAAAATAAATGTTTTTAAATTTAAGCTTACAAGTTTTTATAGGTGTTCAAAAATCTAATAAAATATTAATATCTACAAAATGTCTAAAATGCCTTGATTCTAGGACTTTTCCTTCAACAAAAAATGGTTTACACTCTTCAATACATTTGTCTAATATTTTAATAAATAAGTAAAGTAAATTTGAGGTGGAATTTCTCATTCTTGAGTACATTTGTTAGATACCCGATTGATTTACTAAGGTCTGTATAAGATTGTAAAAATCAGTCATGTGTTAAAGAGACAAAAATTTCTGAAAACATAAGTTTACCCATAACATTGTGTTTATTAAGTTTTATTTTTTCTAGAGCAAGCAACCATAAAAATTAAACAACTGATTAAATAAGAACTGTTATTTTAGAGCACTCTACTGCCATTTCTTTAAAAGCTAAACTTGGTTAATCTAGAAATATCAATGTAATTTTGATGCTATTAATGTGCTCATATCTTCCAGGTATACAAGTCTGTAAGTTAGAAACATTTAAAGAGCATTATATCAAGCTGGTATTCTGAAGTTGTATGGTAAAAAAAATGTACTGGGGATTTATTTACCTGTTATCAATAAGATATGTAAAGTTTTATGTTACTTTTTTCATTGGGGAACAATTTAAATGTATTTTTAAGTTAATCAGAGCCTAATATATGTAAAGGTTAAAATCTTTCAGCCTTTCTTTAATCCATGTTTTAAATGTGATGTCATATGATGTTAGATAATGTTCATGTGACCTCAAACAATTTATGTAAACTTTGTAAAATGATATTTAAAAAACAATGATCAGCTTTAGAACTAAAACACTTAATATTTATAAAGAGGCCTGCCTTACCTGAGATAAGGCTCTGTGTCCCATCTTACTACATGTGAGAATGACTACAAAAGGAGTAGGTCAGATTTTATTTCATTTAAAGTTATGTTCAAAAGTTCTTTTGTTTTTCTGTGAAGATTACTAGGATCTCAAACAGGGCATATAATGTATAACTCAGCCAAAAAATTCAGGGTAGCTATTACAGAAACTAAGTATTTTTACTCTTGTTAAAAAATTTTATTTTTAATTTGCTTATAAGTGATCTAAAGATTCCCTGTTAGTCTTTTACAGAAGTGTTGCTTTAATAACACAACATGGGTTAATTTAAGATAATAAGTCATCACCTACAAGACAGACAGAATAATACATATCCCAATTAATGAAAAGATAAATAATAATTAAGTTATAGATATTAAAGCCCAGTACTCTCAATATAAGGCTGTTAAAATTTATTTGCTGGATGTTTAAGATTAGGATTTAAAATTAAAGTTAAATGAATCGGCCAAGAAAACAAATATTAATATTTTAAGGTATACACTTTATGTTAGCCTCCCAAAATAAGTAAGACTGGAGGTTACAAAGAAGGATTCTCAGACAGGAATGCCTGATAACTATAAAAAGAGACTATTAAGAGGAGCTGCCAGAGGCAGAAAATTTAGTTTAGGGCCTACAGATATTCCTAACCTACAGAGGTAGGCTTGGTGTTTGCTAGTACGATTATCCAGCCCTGAGTAACAGAATTAAAGGTTTCTCTATTAGACACAGAGGTCATACTAGAAAAAGGATTTTGCATGATCAGATGACATTAAATTAATAAACTGTATCTTATGGGGAGGGACAACTGTAAAACAAAAAATTAAATATTAAGTTGACAGTCCTGATAACTGAGGATATTAAAGAATGGTGAGGGAACTTCTATACGGTGACATGTTCCAGCTGCTGCAACATTTATTCATTACTCATGGTTTTTGTTACTCTCATAGAAGAACCCATTCCCAGATGACTTTACAACCTGTTCTTCCCCAACCAGACTTCAAACCAAGGTGAAATCTAAAAGGCAACTCATGTCCCTCAACTAAATTCTAAAAGGCAACTCATGTCCCTCATGCCATGACCCTTACGTCACCCTCTCTCAGCGCAGAAGAATCCAAAATGCGTGAGGCCTCCCTTCTTACAACAATGGAGCCAAAAATAAATAGACTATCAATATACGTAATTAATTAAGTCAGGTAAAATCAGGGAGACCCATTTTGGGTGAGTTCTAGAAATTTGGAGACTGTTACCTGAGGGATTTAAATTTCTTCAGTGCACTTCCCTTAATCTATCAAAGATTTGAAAGGAACACATAAGAAAGGGGGGAATGATAGGCCCAACCTGATCTTTTATTAAAATTGGGAGCCATATTGCTACAAAGCCATGATAAGATAATTTTGGCTTTACTATAAATTACTGCAAATTCTGAACCTGCTTGGAATGCCTGCCCATGCCTTGAACTCACCCATGTCTGGCTCTCTGACCAGATAGCAGCACTCTGTGAAACATTAGCGACACATCATAAATATTGGCCTTCCCTGGACAGACAATGACCATCTCTGAGGGTCTAATGGTCCTCACAAATTCTGATGTTGGGGCCAGCAAAAAAAAAAAAAAAAAAATATATATATATATATATATATATATATATATATATATATATATATATACATATATATATAAACTACCATTAGTGTGATGCTTGTCCGAGTTCTGTTATCTCTAACCCCCCTTTTGTGTAACTTTCTGGGCTTTAAAGCTGGGCTGTAGGTAAGTTGGGGTTGCTGTCTTGTTCCGGCCGTTTTGGGAGGGAGAGTTAGCCTGGCTGGTGAAAATAATAAGCTTAGTTTAATTTGATTTTAATTGGAGTCAGTGGTCTTTTCTTGCATCCTTGTCTAACAGGTAAACACTCCACAAACATGGAGCTCTGCTGGCCTAACGACTTTTTGAGAAACTGCCTCTGAGGTTGGGCACTTGAAATATATGTTGTTTTCAGGAGCTTTAGCTTCCTTTGTTGTGAGACCATCAAAGCTGGCTCTGCATCTATGTGACCTGAAGAAATTGGTTTCTTATTTTCCAATGAAAATGAGGCAAAGTGCTGAATTCTCTCTTTGTAGGTAAACTGTGGCCACTGAAGGCTAAGTGTCTCCCTGTGTGGACTGTGTACCCATTTAGTCATCCTCCACTATTCATGGTGTTTCTTGCTGCTGCACTGGGAGTTTGGTATTTGCTCTACGAAATACAAGAAGTTCAACTGGGACACAGTGCTGAAGGTAGTTCTGTCACGTGTGGTCGGTCAGAGTCTGCAAGAGAATGCACCAACCAGGATTCTATCCCACATAGCTTGCCCACTTGAAGATAGCAACCTGATTCATAACATTGCCCTGAAACCTCTCCATATAACAAGATGCGTTTACATATAAGGGTCTGCTGGCTGCACCATGTCAGTCACAAGCCATTTGGAAGTCAATGGTAGATCCAAATGGCCCCAACACAAATGTTTTATCCCACACCTGCACACCACAGTTCTGGGCCCAATACTCAGCAGGCTCCAACATACTGGCATTTCAGTTCTACACCATTTTCATTAAACCCAGTCAATCAAACCACTGTCTGGAACACTCCTGATCAGCAACAGGACATCCAAATGTTCTCCTCTGACACCTGGTTATGGGAATTTCAAAAATTTCTTGGTATTTATCTAGCATTTTTCACGGATGAAGTTGGAGGCACTGTAGGTTTCAATTCTTTCAAGAACCATTAAATGGTATGGAAGCTCATTTCAATGAAAGCTCTGGAGAATTCTCACAGTCAAGGCTTCCCAAAGAGTGGCCAAAAGATCACATGAACCCAGGCCCATTGAGGTCTAGAGTGTGAGGTCCATGTTTGTTTTGAATCTCATCTATGGCTGCCAAGTCTTTCATAATAAAATCATGTGATATCCTGGCTGAGATTCCCGATGCTCTGTGGAAAGCCACCCTGGGACTTGATCTCAGTTTCCAAGGGCGACTCTAATGCGTGGCCTCCTAAAATCCGAAGAGAACTCATGGCAATATTTCTCTGAGGTCAGTTTCAGAACTCAGTCTGTAAGGGGAATCACACCAGACTTCAAGCCCAGGTGGACCCAGTCATCTATTTCAACCACCACACAAATGACCACAATTAAAACCAAAACACTCCCACATGGCCCTCATCTTCTTCCATATAGACACTCATCATAACCTCTGGCTGGGGTTTTCCATGAGGGGCAAAGCTCACGACAGTGTCCAAAATAAGCTCCCTTACCCCTCATTTGCCTAAAATCAGGGTGGCCTGGACACCCTTCCTGTGAACCAGTAGTGATCAAATATGCCTGCCATTTGTACTGCCCAGCTTCTCCAATATGAGGCCTACTGACTGTTTGGTATAGATTTTTTATGTGAATTGGAGTCATGAGAAAACCCAAGCAATTACGGGCTAGCCTCTGCAGGGTTTTGAAGAACTCATTTTACCCAATGGATCCCTCTTCTCACTTGATGTAGGTCAGAAACCTTACAGAGGAAGGCGAGGGACTTCAACCCCAATGACTGCCCTTTTGGCCATTTTGGTTTTGGAAGCACAAAAGGAATGTTTCTTTAGATCCATCAGGTGCTGAGAATCTAAGCCACAGCCTCACACAGGGCCAAGAGGCTGATTCAGACACATCCCTTTTGGAAGAAATTAAGCAAAGAGCCACAGGTGATGCCCATTCATTTCCATTTGAAAACTGTTTTCTTCAGGCTTCACAAAGGGTTGGCCTGAGGCAAAGACCTTCCTGACATTCAGGGCAACAGAACATTATGTAAGAAAAGGCCCAAAGCAGGGTTTCTCCACTGAGATTTTACTGGTCACACTGTTATCTGAGTTTTCTGAGATGCTCGCCATTCCCTTCAGCTATCCAGTACATGGCCATGTCACAGAGCTTGGAGGTGGTACATATCTTGGACTCAAAACCATGAGCCTGTTGTGGAGAGTGGCCAGAATTCAGGAAGAGTACAGAAACTTAGGAATATTGTAGGTGTTGCCCATCCATAAGGCAAGCCACAGTCCTTTCATAAATTGGGCAGGATGAATGCTGTTATACTTTCTCCTGGAGAGGACAAATCCATTGATGCATTATCTTTTCTAATGTCTACAACCAGAGATACAGTGGGATACACAGATATAGAAACACTTGCCTTGTCAAACAACTTACTAGAAACAGTCCACTCAATACCAAACAAATAGCCTTTCCTACCTATCACGCCTTTCCTACTGTATCAACATACACTAGTTATTCATCACCCCCTGCCCCGGTTATTTTGCTGCAGTGGGACTGCTGCAGATGGTGGCCCATACAGGGAGCCCTGGGACACTTGGGGGTAAGTGACGAATAAAAGCTGCCCATCCATAGATAGGATGGGAGCAAATCTGCTCATCCCTAGGCAGATAGGGGGAGAGGAAAAACGGTCATTTCAAAAAATGGAGAAGATTGATACAGTATGATTGTGTCTTGTTTTATCTCAGTGTATTGTATTGTCTTTGTGATGAAAATAAGGAAGGGGTGAGAAGTAAATTGATAATGGAAAGAGGCACCCCAGTGGAAACAAGTGCAATTAGGGCATGTGTTGATGGAAGCCCAGGAAGTCTAATCAGAAAGAAAAAGAAAGTTAAGAAGAAGAAGGATTATCAGGAAAAAAGTTTCAGCAAAAGGCTGTTACTGAATACTTTTCGTTTCCGGAGTGTGTGTGAATAGGCGCCTCGGCTGCCACATGCTCAAGCCAGTCACTGTGCAGCAAGGGCTTTTCAAGCAGTGGCAGCCGGCAATTCCCCGCCCCCAGCCTGGGGAGCGGGGCCCCGTGGCAGTTTGAGTCCTGGACACTCCCCAGGGCCATCTGTGGCTGCCCAGGATGCTACAGCCAGCCATAGATGCTACTGGCTCCCTGATGTTTGGTCATTTTCAATGCCAATAACTAAGCTACAATGGTTCTCCCACACCCGGAAGATAATAAATAATAAGCACTATTAAGGCTTTTTCAAATGTAAAAAACCTTGAGATAATGTACTAAATTTTTCAGAAGGTTGTTTTCTTAGCACCTGGTGGAATACTATAGGATTTTCTTTAGCCAGTGGTAGGAGTTCCTGCCTTCATCCCAGTGCCGGTGAGGACAAGGGTGGAAGAATTTCCAGTGTTGCTGAAAACCGGAGGAGACTTCGGCTGAGAAACGGAGGAGACTTTGGATCAAGCTAGCTGCCTTCAGAACTTTCCTGGGCTGTGATTTAAGCTAGCTGCCTGCAGAATTTACATGGACTGTGATTTAAGCTAGCTGCCTGCAGAACTTACCAGGACTGTGATTTAAGCTAGCTGCCTGTAGAACATACCTGGACTGTGGTTTACCTGAACTGTGAGTTAATCTATTGAGACACTGCTTTACCTGGACTGAGACAACAAACTGTAATCTATAACAAATTTAACTCGGTGTCTTTGCTAACAGTGTCATTGCTGGTATTATTTCTCCAAGTGCTTCATCAATTGGCTTGTATTGTGACATTTTGTATCCTCCCTTTCTGTTTGTAGCAGGTTATTTATGGTGTTTCTGTAAAAACCACTGTGGTCTTTATTTAAATTAAATAAAAGGGGGAAATGTTAGAGTCTGTAAACATGTCAAAATAACACCTGGCATTTTGCCAGGGGAATGTTAGAGTGTGTAAACAAGTCTGGATGATGCCTGGCAAAATGCCAGAGGGAGTGGTTTGAGATGTAACAAAAGCGAGCCATTAAGTGTGGAGATTCCTGATTGGTTGACTGCAGTATCTAGTTTATGTTAATTAGATAACCTGGGTGGAATGTATAAATACCTCTATTGTCCTACAATAAATGGCTTCCACTCCTGCTATATCAACATACACATGTTATTCATAACCCCCCACCCCCCGGTTATTTTGCTCCAACCGGACCGCGGCAGTATCTGCCAAGTCAGAAACCTCTCAAGTATGAACATGTGATACCAGGTAGGATTCTATATGTGCATATAAAAATACATGTGCTGAATAGGCTACACAAAAAGGGAGAGAGGAATTCACATATTTGTTAACTTTAAAAACACATGGAGAACTATTTTAATTAAAAATTGACTAGATTTATAACTCCTACCCTATATAATGCAAAAGGCAAGTCCAACTATACAACATGACTCCTCTGAACTGCTTGTATTTCTATTTTGTTTGGGTTATTAATCTCCATCATATTAGGATTAGTAGTCAGAGTCTAGTAGGGTATGGGTTAGTGTCCAAAATAAGCTCCCTTGCCCCTCATTTGCCTAAAGTCATGGTGGCCTGGACACCCTGCATTTGAACCAGGAGTGATAAAATAGGACTGCAGTTAATACAGCTCTGCTTCTCCAATTTGAGGCCTACTGAGTGTCAGGTAACAATTCTTTATGTGATTTGGAGTCATGAGAAAACACAACGACTTCTTCAGGGCATTGAAGAATTCATTTGAACCAAAGGATTCCTATTCTCACTTGATGTAGGTCAGAAACCTAACAAAGGAACGCAAGAGACTTCATTCACCATAACAGATCTTTTTGCCATTTTGGTTATGGATGCACACATGGGATCTTTCTTTAGATCCATGAGGTGCTGAGAATCTAAGCCACAACCGCACACAGGGCCAAGAGGCTGATTCAGACACATCCCTTTACAAAGAAATTAAGCAAAGAGCCACAGGTGATGCCCTTTCATTTCCATTTGAAAACTGTTTTCTTCAGGCTTAACAAAGGGGTGGGCTGAGGGAAAGAACTTCCTGACATTCAGGGCAACAGAAATATAGGTAAGAGAATGGCCAAAGCAGGATTTCTCCACTGAGACTTTCCTGGTCACACTGATATCTGAGTTTTCTGTGATTCTCCCATTCCATTCAGCTGTCCAGTACATGGCCATGGCACAGAGCTTGGAGGTGGTATATATCTTGGACACAAAACCATGAGCCTATTCTGGAGAGTGGCCAGAATTCAGGAAGAAAACAGGAACTTAGGAAGATAGTAGGTGTTCCCCATCCATAAGACACACCGCAGTCCATCCATCAGTTGAGCAGGATGAATGCTGGGAAGCTTTCTACTAGACAGGATGCATCCATTGGTGCATTCTGTTTTTTAATGTCCAAAACCACGTACACAGTGGGATACACCGAACTAGAATCACTCACCTTGTCAAACGATTTACTAGAAACAGTCCATTCCAAACCAAACAAACCACCTTTCCTACCTATTTTCAGAACATGAGACAAAACCACAAACTCACACCCACACCCACAAAGGCATCTCCTTCCCACAAGTAAGTCTCTGACTCTCCAGTGTGTCCTCTGTCTGTTGAGCCAAACTATGTTCCCCGAAATGGCCAGTCCTGTCTCAGTTCTGGTTGCCTTGGCCAACTCTGTGAAGTTGTCAGGATCCAGTGGTGAGCCACTACCTGCTTTCTCAGGAAAGATCCTCTTCATATCTGTCCTGGCATTTGGCCATTCTCTCAGCAGTAGGTACCAAGAAAGACTGACTCTGTCCTTGGTAAATCCAAACAACTGAGCCCAGTGGGAGTGGGACTGGGACTGGCTCTGGGTGTCTGGCATCTTGGATCCCAATTTCAGAGAGTTCCAATACCAAGGAAGTGAGGTAGGACACTTCCTTCAAGAACTGAATGAGTTCACTCCCTTGGCAACCACTTTGTCCTAACAGTTGGTTCTCCCATGAGATAGAGGCTGCCCCTACTTCCTGTGACACTTTCGCAAGATAGAATGGTATATCAACCATAGGCACCCGGGAACATCTCTCAACAAAGGCCTGGTTTGGTCCACCTTCTCTACATTTAGAATAGAGAGACTGATTCAGACACGACCCTTCATCCTGACCAGGTGGTTTGCCATGCAAGGTGACTTTTGCTCTCTCAACTCCTTCATAGCTGCCTACATCTTCTCCAGGTATCATTTCTGCATGGACCTTTGAGGTTCTCAGCAGGTTTAAGATGACCTACATTCCTGTATTGTAAAAACAACTCTGTCCTGCTCTTCTGTAAACTTAGATTGAGGGAAGAGTGTATGGTTAGGGTTAATAAAAGTTCGATTTGGGTTAAGAAACATTCTTCAGGATGAATAATTGTATTGGGAACCTGTAATATTTACAAGAATGTAAAAGTGAAATACTAGAATGAAAACAGAAATCTAGGTAAGATTTGAAGCCCAGAAGGGTATTGGGCCCTTGATTGGGATACTTAGCTTTGAATTATGTTCTGCAGAGATGTCTCAGATAAATCGATGTACAATGGCATAGGACCTTGTACCTTGGATGATGGAATGTCGAAGAGAACTTCTAGTCAAAAAGGGATACTCGGTATTATTTGAAAGATAGTCAGTAGGTTTAGAAAGCAGAGAGAGTGTAGGATTTAAACCAAAAGTTCTTTAGCAATAGGGTTTCGGGTAGAGAGTGAATGAAAATGTGAGCACATGTGAAGAGTCAGTCACAATGATAAACTGTGGAAAATATGTAGGAAAGCAGATATTAATAGAGACAGTAAATCAGGCAAATGATAAAGTGATTGATAGGATTAGACATTTTCAACAGGCTTGAGGTAAAATATATAATCTTAGGAAGAAACAAATATGTAGTGACCAATAGGATTCACATTTGAGAGCGTTAGGCAACCTGGACATGGATGTTTTTAGTAATGCATACTCACTTTCCATTAAGGCTTTGGTAAAATCATAAGTGTGAACTTTGCTTTTTGTGTCCAGAAAATTACTGTGATAAAATGTATATGTAGATCAGATGACATAAGCATTTATTCCACCGTTTCTGGGAGCAATATTTTGAAGATATATAAATTAGTACTGGCGTTACAAATGGGTGTACCCTGTGTCTAGGAATATAGAGATAATGCATGAATAGACAAAACTTTGATTAAACAATGTAACAAGTTCTAAATTTAAATAATGGATTGAATTGATATCTGAAAATATACAGGAAATCTTATATTGATATGCAATCATTCAATCCAACCAGGTATCCATCTTATTTTAATATTAGGCTTATGGATTATCATAAAGAGTGTGTGAATTTTATTTCAAAGGTGATTATGGATTTCAGAAATAATGAGTTTGGAAAGAAGTCTCATGAAGAGACCAGACAAGAAACCTGGAGGAATACAAGAGTTTTGAATAAGGAAGTTATTGAAAGCGAAACAAATGCCTATAAATTTGTGAACTTGTTAATGAAATATATATCCTATGATGTGCATAAACTGAAGAAATAATAATGTACCAGTTTTGTTAAAAAATGAACGTCAAAATACACATCATGTCCCATAGGAATCTACAAGCATTGATGTTAAACGGGGACAGTTACTGTAGAAATATTTGGATTTGTATGCACCATTCACTGAAGTTTGTTTTTAGTACTAGGAAACAAATATGTATTTCAGGTGGATGAATATTTTTGAAAATAATCTTGTGAAAAGTTGATTATAAATCCACATACATATACATGAATGAATTTAGGGAGTATATAATAAGACACATATGTTTCATATTTTCAAAAATCTGGAGAGTGTATATCTATCTATCTATCTATCTATCTATACACACACACACACACACACTCAAACAGACATTAAAATGTAGCAATATATATATATCATGAAATATATATAATCCACAGAGCCAAAAATATTAATTTTACTAAACGTGGATTTATGTATAATGTTGTTCAACTAGGAAGTCACCCATAGTTTGAATTTTCACTTCCAACAGCATTCAGAGGAGTGATCTCTTCTGACAATTTGTATCTGCTAAGTCAGCAACCTCTCAAGAATGTACATGTGATACCAGGTAGGATTCTAAATGTGCATATAAAAATACATCTTCTGAATAGGCTACAGAGAAAGGGAGAGAGGAATTCACATGGTTGTGAACTTTAAAAACACATGGAGAACTGTTTCAATTAAAAATTGACTAAATTTATAACTCCTACCCTATATAATGCAAAAGGCAAGTACAACTATACAACATGAATCCTCAAAACTTCTTGTATTTCTATTCTGTTCGGGTTATTATTCTCCATCATGTTAGGATTACTAGTCAGAGTCTAGTAGGGTATGGGTTAGTGTCCAAAATAAGCTCCCTTGCCGCTCATTTGCCTAAAGTCATGGTGGCCTGGACACCCTGCATGTGAACCAGGAGTGATAAAATAAGACCGCAGTTAATACTGATCTGCTTCTCCAATTTGAGGCCTACTGACTGTCAGGTATAGATTCTTTATGTGAATTGGAGTCATAAGAAAACCCAAGCACTTCTTCAGGGCTTTCAAAAATTTATTTGAACCAAAGGATCCCTATTCTCACTTGATGTAGTTCAGGAACCTAACAAAGAAAGGCAAGAGACTTCATCCATCATAACTGATCTTTTTGAAATTTTGGTTTTGGATGCACACATCGGATCTTTCTTTAGATCCATCAGGGGCTGAGAATCTAAGCCACAACCGCACACAGGGCCAAAGGGTGATTCAGACACATCCCTTTGCAAAGAAATTAAGCAAAGAGCCACAGGTGATGCCCATTCATTTTCATTTGAAAACTCTTTTTTTCAGGCTTCACATGAGGGTGGCCTGAGGCAAAGAACTTCCTGACATTCAGGGAAACAGATACATAGTAAGAGAATGGCCCATAGCAGGGTTTCTCCACTGAGACTTTCCTGGTCACACTGATATCTGAGTTTTCTGAGATTCTCCCATTCCCTTCAGCTGTCCAGTACATGGCCATTTAACAGAGCTTGAGGTGGTACATATCTTAAACACAAAACTATGTGCCTATTCGGGAGAGTGGCCAGAATGCAGGAAGAAAACAGGAACTTAGGCAGATAGTAGGTGTTGCCCATCCATGAGGCAAGCCGCAGTCCATTCATCAATTGGGCAGGATGAATGCTGCGAAGCTTTCTACTAGACAGAACACATCAACTGATGCATTCTCTTTTCTAATGTCGACAACCACGGACACAGTGGGATACACAGACATAGAAAGACTCGCCTTGTCAAACGACTTACTAGAAACAGTTCACTACAATCCAATCAAACCGCCTTTCTTTCGTATTCTCAGAACATGAGACAAAACCACAAACCCACACCCACACCCGCAAAGGCACCTCCTTCCCCCAAGTAGGTCTGTCATATCCGGAGTGTCCTCTGACTGGTGGGCCATACTATGTTCTCCCAAAATGGCCTGTCCTGTCTCAGATCTGCTCTACTTTGCCAACTCTGTGAAGTAGTCAGGAGCCAGCGGTGATCCACTACCTGCTTTATCAGGATAGGACCCTCTTCAGAGGTTTCCTGGCATTTGGCCATCCTCAAATCAGTAGGTACCAAGAAATATTGACTCTGTCCTTCGTAAATCCAAAGAAGTTAGACCACTGGGACTTGGACGGGTTATGGCTCTGGGTGCCTGGCTTCCTGGATCCCAAGTTCAGAGACTTCCATCACCAAGGAAGTGAGGTGAAGTCACTTCCTTGAGGAACTGAATGAGGTCACTGCCTTGGAAACCACGTTGTCCTAACATTTGCCTCCAAGGTTCCCATGAGATGGAGGATGCCCCTACATCCTGTGACACTTTCACAAGTTCGAATCGTATATCAAACATAGGGACCAGGGAACAGCTCTCCACACAGGCATGGTTTGTTCTATCTTCTCTGTATTAAGAAGAATGAGGCTGATTCAGACACATTCCTTAATTCTACCAGGTTGTTTGCCATTGAGATGACTTTTGCTCTCTCAGGTCCTTCATCGCTGCCTACATCTTCTCCAGGGATCATTTCTGCATGTACCTTTGAGGTTCTCAGCAGGTGGAAGATCCCATGCATTCCTGTATTGTAAGACCAACACTGTCACTGCTCTTCTGTAAAGTTAGATTGAGGGAACAGTGTATGGTTACGGTTAATAACATTTTCATTTTCTGTTAGGAACCATTCTGCTGGATGAATAATGTTATTGGAACCTGTGATATTTATTAGAATACAGACGTGAAATATATGTACATAAACAGAAATCTAAGTAAGATTTGAAGCCCAGAAATCATTGGGCCCTTGATTGGGATACCTATCGTTGAATTACATTCTGCAAAAATGTCTCAGAGAAATCGATATACAATGGCATAAGACCTTGTAACTGGATGATTGAATGTAGAAGAGAACCTCCAGTCAAAAAGTGATAGTCGGTAGGATTAGGAAGATAGTAGGTAGGTTTTAAGAAGAAGAGTGAATATAGGATTTGGACCAAAAGTTCTTTAGCAATAGGATTTCGATTAGAGTGTGAATGTAAGTTTCAGAACATGTGAAGATTTAGTCACAATGATGAACTGTGGAAAAGCAGATACCAATAGAGACATTACAAAAACAGGCAAAGTATAAAGTGAGTGAGAGGATTAGACATTTTCAACAGGGTTGAGTTTGAATATATAATCTTTGGAAGAAACTAATTTGTAGTTACCAATAGGATTTTCATTTGAGAGCATTAGGCAACCTGGACATGGATGTTTTTAGTAATCCATGTTCACTTTTCATTTAGCTTTGATACAATCATAAGTGTGACCTTTGCTTTTTGTGTCCAGAATATTTCAGTGATAAAATGCATATGTAGATCAGGTGACATGGGTATTTCTTCCAACATTTCTGGGAGCAATATTTTGAAGACGTATAAATTAGTGTTGGGGGTACAAAGAGGTGTACCCTGTGTCTATGAATATAGAGATAATGCATGAAAATACCACATTGTGAATAAATAATATAACTGGTTCCACTTTAAATAATGGATTGAATTGATATCTGAAACTAAGTAAGAAATCTTATATTGATATACAATCATTCATTCCAACCAGTTGTACATCTAATGGTAATATTAGGGTTATGGTTTATTATGAGGGGTGTGTGAGTTTTGCTTCAAATGTGATAATGGAAATCGAAAATAATGTGTTTGGAAAGAAGTTTCAAGAAAAGACCAGTCAGAAACGGAGGAATACATGTTTTCTGAAGGAGGAAGTGATTGAAAGTGAAATAAATGCCTATAAATTTGTGAACGTGTGGATGAAATATATATCCTATAATGTGCATAAACTCAAGAAATAGAAATGTACCAGTGTTGAATAAAAATAAACTTCAAAGTACATATCATGTCCCATAGGAATCTACTTGCATTGATGTTAAACTGGGTCAGTTACTGTAGAAATATTAGGATTTTTTTTTTTTGGTGTTATACTACAATTTATTTTAGCACTAGAATGCCACAGAATGTAGAGGAAAGAGCAATGGATTTTTAGTTATAGCACTAATAATCCAACATTTAATGACTTTTTTGGGGAGTCTAGAAATTACATAAGGCTATGTAACATATATTTTATTATTTAACATTCATAAATGCTTGGGATTTTAGTAATATTTCTAGTTTTTTATTTTTTATTTTTTAAGTTGTTGATGGATCTTCATTTTCTTTATTTGTATGTGGTGCTGAGAATAGAACCCAGTTCCTCACACATACTAGGCAAACATGTTAACACTGAATCACAAACCCAGCCGCTCCACTTTTGTCTTAACATCGAACACGCCTCTCCCTCTTCTTTACTCACTTTCTTCCTCATTTTTCCCCTTCTCTCTCTTCCTTTTTCGTTTTTCCTCCATATCTATTTTTCTCTCATGGCATTACAAACAGTTGTATGCTATGAAATTTAAATTTGAGACTGTTTTTTATAGTCACTATTTTTTTTTTTTTAAAATTAATAATTATAATCACCTGATAGATATATTACAATACATTTATTATACATATGTGTCTATATTCATGCATATGCATTACATATATTATGTATATATATATATATATATATATATATATATATATGTATATATATATATATATATATATATATATATACATATATATTTAAAAGTACTTTGATTAGCCTGTTAGAAATAATATACACCAAGACTTTCTTAATTCTGAAGTCTTCCAGAATTAACATCTTACAATGAAAATCAAATAAACATATTTAATAAAAAAGGTATCATTCTTTATTATCAATATTGATAATTTAATGTTTTTTATCACGTTACGCTGTAATATGGCATATTATATCTTATGAATTAGAGAAATTTTTTTGAACAACCTATTATTTAAGGACCATATGCACTGACATTTTAAATGGCTTTCTTATGATTTCAATTTCTATCAATTATGTATTAATTGCCAAATACTTATTTTAGTACTTTTCATATTCATAATTGATATAAAGTGAATTGTTTAATTTTTCTGGTAATTAGTTACTTATTACAGTAGGGACATTTTTAATAGTTCTAAATTTTTATAAGTAAATGGTACAAAGATATTTTCATGCAAAATTAAGAATAATTGCATGCTCTAAATGTTTGATTGTTGATACATATAATACAGAGCTTTTGATGAGTCTCTTCCCAGTAAAACATAAAATGCAAATATATCGTTGGGTATGTATGTCCAAATAAAGATAATGAAAAATACACATTATCAGCTAGAAACTATTAAATAAAAGATGAAAAGAACAATCCAACACATTGTACCAACTTATCAGATGAGGCAGTATTCTGAAAGAATAGCCTAAGACTAGACCTGGTCCATGACAAAATATTTACCAAAAATTGAAATATGAAAAATATAGGAAATGCTATGAATTTTTCATGAAGGTAGGTGGATTATCCTTTAATCTCAATTAAGTGTATTTTCAAAAGCCAGTTTTCTGGTAAAATAAATTTGTGATAGATACAACTACACAAAACAAAGTTTCTGCTTAGCAAAATGAATGCATCTCAACACTTTTTTAGCTGATTTCTTGCCACTCAATTTTAAACCTTTATTTATTTATTTATTTTTATTGATTGTTCAAAACATTACAAAACTCATGATATAATATCTTTCATACATTTGACTCAATTGGGTTATGAACTCCCATTTTTCCCCAAATACGAATTGTAGAAGCACATTGGTTACACATTCATATTTGTACATAATGGCATAATAGTGATGTTGTATTCTGCTACCTTTTCTATCCCCTACTATCCCCCCTCCCCTCCCCTCCCATCTTTCCTCTCTACCTCATCTACTGTTGTTCAATTCTCTCCATTGTTTTCCCCCCATTTCCCCTCACAAGCTCTTATATGTAATTTTGTGTAACATTGAGGGTCTCCTACCATTTCCATATGCTTTCCCTTCTCTCCCCCTTTCTATCCCCCCACTCGTCTTTGTTTAATGTTAATCTTTTTCTCATGCTCTTCCTCCCTGTTCTGTTCTTAGGTGCTCTCTTTATATCAAAGAAGACATTTGGCATTTTTTTAAGGATTGGTTAGCTTAGCTTAGCATAATCTGCTCTAATGCCATCCATTTCCTTGCAAAGTCTATGATTTTGCCATTTTTTAGTGCTGAGTAATACTCCATTGTGTATAGATGCCACAGTTTTTTAACCATTCATCTATTGAAGGACATCTAGGTTGGTTCCACAGTCTAGCTATTGTGAATTGTGGCGCTATGATCATTGATGTGGCAGTATCCCTATAGTACGCTCTGTTAAGACCCTCTAGTCCGAGAAGGGTGATAGCTGGGTCAAATGGTGCATTCATTCCCAGCTTTCCAAGAAATCTCCATACTGCTTTACAAATTGGCCTTATCAATTTTCAGTACCACCAGTAGTGTACAAGTGTACCCTTTTCTCCACATCCTCGCCAACACTTATTGTTGTTTGACTTCATAATGGCTGCTAATCTTACTGGAGTAAGATGGTATCTTAGGGTGGTTTTGATTTGCATTTCTCTGACTGATACAGATGGTGAGCATTTTTTTATGTACTTGTTGATTGATTGTATGTCCTCCTCTCTGAAGTGTCTGTTCAGGTCCTTGGCCCATTTGTTGATTGGGTTATTTGTTATCTTATTGTTTAATTTTTTGAGTTCTTTGTATATTCTGGATATTAGAGCTCTATCTGAAGTGTGAGGGGTAAAAAATTGTTCCCAGGATGTAGACTCTCTATTTACCTCTCTTATTGTTTCTCTTGCAGAGAAAAAACTTTTTAGTTTAAGTAAGTCCCATTTGTTTATTTTTGTTATTAACTCTTGGGCTATGGGTGTCCTATTAATGAATTTGGAGCCCGACCCCACAGTATGTAGATCATAGCCATCTTTTTCTTCTATCACATGCAGTGTCTCTGATTTCATCACTAGCTCCTTGATCCATTTTGAGTTAACTTTTGTGCATGGCGAGAGAAAGGGATTCAGTTTCATTTTGGTGCATATGGATTTCCAATTTTCCCAGCACCATTTGTTGAAGATGCTATCCATCTCCCAATATGCTTTTAGCCTCTTTATCATATATAAGAATGTTGTAATTTTGTGGATTGATTTCTGTGTCCTCTATTCTCTACCACTGATCCACCTGCCTGTTTTGGTACCAGTACCACGCTGCTTTTATAACTATTGCTTTGTAGTACAGTTTGAACTCTGGTATCGCTATACCTCCAGATTCAAATTCCTGCTTAGAATTGCTTTTGCTATTCTGGGTCTTTTGTTTTTCCATATGAATTTCATGATTGCTTTATCATTTCTACAAGAAATGCCGTTGGGATTTTGATTGGCATCCATTTTAACCTGTAGAGAACTTTGGGTAATATCACCATTTTGATGATGTTAGTTCTGCCTATCCATGAACAGGGTACATTTTTCCATCTTCTAAGATCTTCTTCTATCTCTCTCTTTAGGATTCTGTAGTTTTCATTATATAAATCTTTCACCTCTTTTGTTAGGTTGATTTCCAAGTATCTTATTTTCTTTGAGGATATTGTGAATGGAGTGGTTTTTCCTCCTTTCCATATCAGAAGTTTTGCTCCTGATATACATAAATGCCTTTGATTTATGCGTGTTGATTTTATATCCTGCCACTTTGCTTAATTCATTTATTATCTCTAGCAGTTTCTTTGTAGACCCTTTTGGGTCTGTTATATACATTATCATGTCATCCACAAATAGTGATAATTTAAGTTCTTGTTTTCCTATTTTTATGCCTTTAATTCCTATTGTCTAATTGCTCTGGCTAGAATTTCAAGAACTAAATTGAATAGAAGTGGTGATAGAGGGCATCCCTGTCTTGTTCCAGATTTTAGAGGCAATCCCTTCAGTTTTTCTCCATTTAGGATGATGCTAGCCTGAGGTTTAGCATATATAGCTTTTACAATGTTGAGGTAAGTTCCTGTTATCCCTAGTTTTTCTAGTGTTTTGAACATAAAGGGATGCTGTACTTTGTCAAATGTTTTTTTCTGCATCTATCGAGATGATCATATGGTTCTTGTCTTTAAGTCTATTGATGTGGTGAATAGTATTTATTGATTTCCGTATATTGAACCAGCCTTGCATCCCAGGGGTGAATCCTACTTGATCATGGTGCACAATTTTTTTTGATATGCTTTTGTATTCGATTCATCAGGATTTTATTGAGAATTTTTGTATCCAAGTTCATTAGAGATATTGGTCTGTAGTTTTGTTTCTTTGAAGTGTCTTAGTCTGATTTCAAGATCAGGGTGATTTTGGCCTCATAGAATGAATTTGAAAGAGCTCCTTCTTTTTCTATTTCTTGAAAGAGCTTGAAAAGAATCAGTATTAATTCTTCTTTGAAGGTTTTGTAGAACTCCGCTGTTTACCCATCCGGTCCAGGGCTTTTTTTCGTTGGTTATCTTTTGATGGCTTCTTCTATTTCTTCCTTTGTCATTGGTCTGTTTAAATTGTGTGTGTCTTCCTGACTCAATCTGGGCAGATCGTATGACTTAAGAAATTTATTGATATCTTCACTATCTTCTATTTTATTGGAATATAGGGTTTCAAAATACTTTCTAATTATCTTCTATATTTCTGTAGTGTCTGTTGTGGTATTGCATTTTTCACCCCCTATGTTAATAATTTGAGTTCTCTCTCTTCTTCTCTTCGTTATCATGGCTAAGGGCCTGTCAATCTTATTTATTGTTTCAAAGAAACAACTTTTAGTTTATCAATTTTTTCAATGATTTTTTGTTTCAATTTCGTTGATTTCTACTCTTATTTTAATGTCGTCTACTACATTTGCTGTTGTTTTGCTCTTCCTTTTCTAGGTTTTTGAGGTGTAGTGTGAGTTCATTTATTTGTTGTTGTTTTTTTCTTTTTTTGAGGAAAGAACTCCAAGAAATGAATTTTCCTCTTAAAACTGCTTTTATTGTGTCCCATAGATTACAGTAGGTTGTGTCTGGATGGTCATTTGTCTCTAAGAATTTTTTTGTCTCCTCCTTAATGTCTTCTGTAACCCATTGATCATTCAGTAGAATATTGTTCATTTTCCATGTGATGTAGGATTTTTCCTTCCTTCTTTTATCATTGATTTCCAGTTTCATTTCATTATGATCTGATATGGTGCATGGTATTATCTCCACGCCTTTATATTTACTAAGAGTTGCCCTATGACCTAATATATGGTCTATCTTTGAGTAGGATCCATCTGCTGCTGATAAGAAGGTGTATCCACTTGATGATGATTGATATATTCTATATATGTCGGTTAAGTCTAGGTTATTGATTGTGCTGTTGAGTTCTATAGTTTCTTTATTCAGTTTTTGTCTAGAGGATGTGTCTAATGGTGAGAGCGGTCTGTTGACGTCACCTATAATTATTATGTTGTAGTCTATTTGACTCTTGAACTTGAGAAGAGTTTGTTTTATGAGTGTGGCAGCTCATTTGTTTGCTGCATACAAATTGGTAATTGTTATGTTATGTTGGTGGATGGTTCCTTTTAACGTTATATAGTGTCCTTCTTTATCCCTTTTGATTAACGTAGGTTTGAAGTTGATTGTATTTGATATGAGTTTGGCCACTCCTGCTTGCTTCCGTGTGCCCTGTGAGTGGTATGATTTTTCCCAACCTTTTACTTTCAGCCTGTGTATGTCTTTACCTATCATATGAGTCTCCTGAAAGCAGCATATTGTTGGATTTGTTTTTTTGATCCAGGTTACTACCCTATGTCTCTTGAATGGTGAGTTTAGGCCAATAACATTTAAGGTTACAATTGAAATATGATTTGTACATCCATTCATGTTAATTTATTTATTTATTTTAGTTTGGCTAGTTTTTACTTTTTGGTTATTTTCCTCCCCCTTTACTGAGATACCTCCCACTGTTAGTTTGGGGCACTATTTTTCAATTCTTCTTCTTGTAGTATTTTGCCCAAATCCTTTGCAGTGCTGGTGTTATGGGTGTGAATTCTTTTAGTTTTTATTCATTGTGAAAGACTTTAATTTTATTGTCAAATCTGAAGCTTAATTTTGCTGGATACAGTATTCTTTGTTGGAATTCATTATTTTTCAGTGTTTGAAATACATTGTTCCAGGATCTTCTCACTTTCAAAGTTTGTGATGAAAAATCAGTCGTTAATCTAATGGGTTTACCCCTGAAAGTAATCCGCCTCCTTTCTCTCGTAGCTTTTAATATTCTCTCCTTGTTCTGTATTTTGGCTATCTTCATAATTATATGTCTTGGAGTTGGTCTATTATGGTTTTGAATGTTTGGGGTCCTGTAGTCTTCAAGGATTTGGCAATCCATTCCATCTTTCATCTCTGGGAAGTTTTCTAGAATTATTTCATTTAATATGTTGTCCATTCTTTCGGTTTGAATCTCTATGGCTTCTTCTATTCCGATGACTGTGAAATTTGTTTTTTTTATGACATCCCATATCTTTTGAATAGACTGCTCTTGGGACTTAAGCATCTTTTCTGTGTTGACTATATTCTTTTCAAGTTGATAAACGTTGTCGTCATTATCTGATGTTCTGACTTCTATTTGATCTAGTCTATTTGTAATATTCTCGTTTGAGTTTTAATTAATAGATTCCTGCATTTCTAGGATTACTGTTTGATTTTTTTTAAGATCTCTATCTCCTGGTAAAGCTTGTTCTTTGCCATTTGAATTTGTTTAATTCATTTTCAAAATATACTTTTATTGCTAGGACTTGCTGATTCATGTATTCTCTAATATCCCTTTCCATCTGAGTTAGGTAAGCCTTGAGTTTTTTTCCCTATCCCTGTTTCTGATGATTCTAGGTCCTCCTGTAGAATTAAGTTGTCCTGCATTGTTTGTACACATTTTTTTCCTTTGTTTTTTCATGATGTTCACGTTGTTTTCCATCTCTATTTGATTGCTGTTTTTCTGCTCTATTCTATAGATTTGTTTTGGTTTAATATATCTGTTGTCTCTCCTTTGTGTTGGTAGACTATGCCTGCTAAAGTGAATTCTGCTTGGAAGGAATTGCGATGGCCGAGCTCCAGTGATGTCACCTGTCTGCTATGGCGGGCCCCAGGCTCCTTGCCAGGGTGTTCAAATGGGAGTGGGCTGGGACTGATCTGTCTCTGTTTGTTTTCAACTCCCGGTCGCCGGCGGGCGGGCGGTCTCCAGCTGTCCAGTCACACAGTCAGCGGGTGGGCTGTCACTGGTGGGCGGGAGATCTCTAGCCACCCAGTTGCACGTGCAGCCAGCGGGCGATTGGTCGCTGGTAGGCAGGCGGGCACCAGCCACCCAGTCGCACCAGCAGCGGGCTGTTTGTGACCAGTGGGCGGGCGTTCTCCAGCCGCCCAGTCACGCGGGCCTGGCCTCTAGTCCCCTGTTATCTCCTGCTAGTCCTGGTTTCTCGTGCTACACCAGATTTCCCATGAGTGATGCCTCTCGGCAGCTCATACTGTCCTCTGGGCCTGCCGTTTCTTGGGTGTGGATGGTGTCTATGGGGAACCCCGGCACTCTATTGTTTTGATTTTTTCCTCTTGCCCCTCTCCCAGCTCTGGCTAGACAGGTTTCGTTTTCGCCGCTGATGGGAGGGGAAGTTGAAGGTCAGGTGCCTGTAGTTTTCCCGACGTCTTTATGCAGGCTCTCTCTGATAATCTCTCCAATGGAAAGCCTAAGAGAGATTTTATGTGAATTCCCTGCTGTATGGGAGATGAGCTGAGTAACACAAACCTGTTTTATTGTTGCAATCTGTTGGAGAGTGGCGGTGGTTACTTCTGCTCTCCAAGATGGTGACCGTTGGTTTCCTTGGTGGAGTTTTTATTGTGGGGGGATAGAACTGTAGCACTTCCTTCCCCGTTTGAAATCCCAAACTCAGCCCGGGGCTCAGTTGGAGGTCAGCCAGCAGGATTCCACAGAATCTGCAGCAACGTTTCTCCCTGCCGGCTGGTCGCTTCTAGGTGGTGCCCTGCTGTCTCTAGCCACGGGGCAGGCCACACAGATTTGTCAGCCCGGATCTCCGGTCGCACATTTGGCTCGTGTTTGAGACTCAATTACCGGACCTCATTGGTGGAAATCATTCTTCTAGGTTTCGGTGCACACCCATTTTTCTGTAAGATCCTAACAAGATAATTTTTTGTCGTTCTAACTCGTTATTCACCTGTGAAGTGGCGCAGTTCACAGGGTGTGAGTGGCAGATTCAGAGACATCCCTTCATCCTGACCAGGTTGTTTGCCATGGAAGATGACTTTTGCTCTCTCAGGTCCTTCATAGCTGCCTACATCTTCTCCATGGCTTATTTCTCCATGGACCTTTGAGGTTCTCAGCAGGTGAAAGATCCCCTACATTCCTGTATTATAAGACCAACTCTGTCCGTGCTCTTCTTTAAAGTTAGATTGAGGGAACACTGTAGGGTTAGGGTTAATAACATGTTTGATTTGGGTTAGGAATCATTCTGTTTATGAATAATTCTATTGAGAAGCTGCGATATGTATAAGAATATATAGTTGAAATATATGTAGGAAAACAGAAATCTAAGTAAGATTTGAATCCCAGAATGGCATTGGGCCCTTAATTGGGATACTTAGCGTTGAATTACGTTCTGCACAGATGTCTCAGGTAAATTGATATACAATGTCATAGGACCCTGTACCTTGGAAGATTGAATGTAGATGAGAACATCCATTTAAAAAGGTATAGTTGTTATTGAATGGTTAATTAAATAGGTACTTGTCACTTCCTGTTTTTCTCTATGCTTAACAAAACACTGTTGAAATCTTGAGAACTGTTTGCTAATCTTGTTCCCAGAATGTGCTGTCCCCAGTTTTCAAACTGCAGAATTTACTCTCTCACCTGGTTGCATGCAAACTGCCCACTCCCACTGACCCATCAATAAACTTCCCTCCTTGCCCTCGGCAAGGAAAGTATATAAGCTCTGCTCAAGCTCTTCTCAGGGCTCTCTGCTGTATTCAAGTGAGCTCTGAGCCCCAGCATGCTGGAACTCCAATAAACCCTTTGCTGTTTCATGAGTCAGTTTCTTGGTGGTCTCTTCCTCCAATGCACGCCCGACCTTTACACATGAAGTTTCCACTGATATCTGGCAGCGGCGGATGAGAGACCCCAACGGGCTACTCTTGGGGTAAGTAAGTCTCCTATTCCTGGTTTCAGGTTTCAGGTTAGGACTTGGAAAAATGGCTATTGATGAAGAGTGTGAGCTCTCTCCGACAGTGGCTGACAGACGTGTCACAGAGCCACAGGCCACGTTCCTGGAGGACGCCCCAGAGGACTTGGGAAATTTAGTTATAATAGATTCCTCGACTCAGTGATATTTTGTTTTGGATTCGGTATTGCCAGCCCATTGGTTATTGTCGGCTACTCAGTCCTGATCTCAGTGTTGGACGTCCATTGCCTGTCTTTATTGTCTTGTCTTGTCTGTTTCATGTGTCGTTGCTTTCACTGTTTGTGGATCTTTCATTATGGGACAGAGCACTTCAATGCTAGATCTCAGTTTAAAGGGCGACTCTTATGCGTGGTCTCATAAAATCCCAACACAATTAATGGCAATACTTCTCTGAGCTCAGTTCCAGAACTCAGTCTCTAAGGGGAATCACACCAGAGTTCAAGCCCAGGTGGACCCAGTCATCTCTTCCAAATGCCACACAAATGACCACAATTAAAACCAAAACACTCCCCAATGGCCCTCATCTTCTTCCATATAGACACTCATCATAACCTCTGGCTGGACGTTTCCATGAGGGGCATAGCCCAAGACAGTGTCCAAAACATGCTCCCTTGCCGCTAATTTGCCTAAAGTCAGGGTGGCCTGGAAACCCTTCCAGTGAACCAGGATTGATCAAATACACCTGCCATTAATACTGATCTTCTTCTGCAATTTGAGGCCTACTGACTGTCAGGTGTAGATTCTTTATGTGAATTTCAGTCATAAGAAAACCCAACCACATCTGCAGTGCTTTGAAAAACTCATTTGACCCAAAGGATCCCAATTCTCACTTGATGGACGTCAAGAACCTAACAGAGGATGGAGAGAAACTTCACCCACAATGACTGCTCTTTTGGCCATTTTGGTTTTGGATGCACACATGGGATCTTTCTTTAGATCTATCAGTTGCAGAGAATCTAAGACACAGCCTCACACAGGGCATAGAGTTGGATTCAGACACATCCATTTCCAAAGCAAGTAAGCAAAGAGCCACAGGTTATGCCCATTCATTTAGATCTGAAAACTGTTTTCTTCAGGCTTCACAAAGGGGTGGTCCGAAACAAAGTACTTCTTGACATTCAAGGCAACAGAACATTATGTAAGCAAAAGGCTCAAAGAAGGGTTTCTCCACTGAGAGTTTACTGGTCACACTGATATCTGCGTTTTCTGAGATGCTCGCCATTCCCTTCATCTATCCAGTACATGGCCATGTCACAGAGCTTGGAGGTGGTACATATCTTGGACACAAAACCATGAGCCTATTCTGGAGATTGGCGAGAATTCAGAAAGAAAATTGAAAATTACTAAGATCGTTGGTGTTGCCCATCCTTAAGGAAAGCTGCAATCCATTCATTAATTGGGCAGGATGAATGCTGGGAAGCTTTCTACAAGACAGGACAAATCCATTGATGCATTCTCTTTTCTAATTTCTACAACCACGGACATAGTGGGATACACAGACATAGAAACACTCGCCTTGTCAAACGTCTTACTAGAAACAGTTCAACCCCAAAAAACAAACCACCTTTCCTACCTATTTTCAGAACATGAGACAAAATCATAAACCCAAAACCACACCCATATTGGCACCTCCTTCCCCCAAGTAGGTCTGTGACTCTAGGGAGTGTCCTCTGACTGGTGGGCCATACAATTTTCCCCTGAAAAGTCCTGTCCTGTCTCAGGTCTGTTCTCCTTGACCAACTCTGTTAAGTTGTCAGAAGCTAGTGTTTAGCCACTACCTGCTTTCTCAGGAAAGGCCCTTCTTCAGAGCTCTCCTTGCTTTTGCCATCCTAACATCAGTAGGTACAAAGAAAGACTGACTCTGTCCTTGGTAAATCCAAACAAGTGAGCCCATTGGGACTGGGAATGGGACTGGCTCTATGTGCCTGGTTTCCAGTATCCCAAGTTCAGAGAGATCCATCACCAAGAAAGTGAGGTGAGGTCACTCCCTTCAGGAACTGAATAAATTCACTGCCTTGTAAACCATTTTGTCCTAATAGTTGCTTCCAAGTGTCCCATTAGATGGAGGCTTCCCCTACTTCCTTTGAAACTTTCACAAGTTAGAATGGTATGTCAACCTTAGGAACCCGGGAATAGCTATCCACACAGGCCTGGTTTGGTCAATCTCCTCTACATTAAGAAGAGAGAGGCTGATTCAGACACATCCCTTCATCCTGACCAGGGTGATTGCCATGGAAGATGACTTTTGCTCTCGCAGATCCTTCATAGCTGACTATATCTTCTCCAGGATTCATTTCTGCATGGACTTTGGAGGTTCTCAGCAGGTGGAAGATCCCCTACATTCCTGTATTGTAAGACCAACTCTGTCCCTGCTTTTCTTTAAATATAGGTTGATAGAACAGTGTATTCTTAGGGCTAATAAAATGTTTGATTTGAGTTAGGAATAATCCTGCGGGATGAATAATGGTATTGGGAACCTGAGATATTTATAAAAATATAGAGGTTAAATATATGAATTAAAACCGAAATATAGGTAATTTTGAAGCTCAGAAGGGCATTGGGCCCTTGATTGGGATACTTAACTTTGATTTACATTGTGTACAGATGTCTCAGATAAATAGATATACAATGGCATCGGACCTTGTAGCTTGGATGATTGAATGTTGAAGAGAACATCCAGTCAAAAACGGATAGTAGGTAGAATTAGGTACAGAGTTGGTTTAGGAAGAAGAGTGAGTATAGGATTTGGAACAAAAGTTCTGGAGCATTAGGGTTGTGGTTAGAGAGTGAAAGTGAACATAAGTTCATGTGAAGGGTCAGTCACAATGGTGAACTGGTGAAAATATGCAGGAAACCACATATCTTTAGAGACATTATGAAATCAGGCAAAGTATAAAGTGAGTGATATGATTATGCATTTTCAACAGGGTTGAGTTTCAATATATAATCTTAGGAAGAAACAAATTTCCCCTTCCTCTCCTGTTTTCTCTTTTCTTTCCACTATACAAAGTCTAATCTGGGACAGAAAAGATCCGTCCTTTATAGGGCATATCAGGACATATACAGGATTGCCTGGAGCCCTTAGTTTGGGTAATGATTTAGCAGATAAAACTACGCATGACATACATATTTTCTCTACAGTAGAAGAAGCTACAAATTTTCATAAAAAATTCCATGTCAATGCTAATACTATACATAAGCGCTTTAAAATAACTAAGGAACAAGCTAGACAAATAATAAAACAATGTCAAAATTGTGTGACAATTTTACCACAAGTTAATCTTGGAGTCAATCCTAGAGGATTGATACCTAACCATATTTGGCAGATGGACGTCACAAACTTGCCAGAATTTGGAAAATTAAAATATTTGCATGTTACAGTTGATACTTCTTCTGAATTTTTGATGGACTCCCTTCATGCCGGAGAAAAAAAACTAAAGATGTTATAGCTCATTGCTTACAAAATTTTGCCACTGTGGGCATTCCAAAACAGTTAAAAACAGATGTTGCCCCTGGTTATACTTTTACCTCTTTTAAAGAATTTTGCTCATCATTTTGCATTACTCATATAACAGGAATCCCATACAATCCGCAGGGACAAGGCATAGTTAAATGAGCTCATCAAACTATTAAAACGTACTAATTAAACAAAAAAAAAAGGAATTGGGAAGGGGTATATATTCCCCAAAGATAAACTTAAAATAACCCTTTTTACTCTAAACTTTGGAAATTTGGATTCATCAGGGCTTATTCCTGTGGAAAGGCATATGTGTCCAAAAAATGTACATAAGCCCAAGGTACTTTGGAAGGATATTCTAACAGGACAATGGAAATGTCCTGACCCAGTAATTGTCTGGAGTTGGAGGTCTGTTTGTGTGTTTCCACAGGGAGAACAGCAGCCGATTTGGATTCCAGAGAGACTAACTAAAGCGATTTCTACAGATTAAAAGAATATGATTTGGCTCAAATCCATAACAGCTGATATCCAGAACTCCAGTTTGGCTATTCTTACATCTGTGACAAATCCAGGATGCTTTTTTCAATATCTATTTTATTATTACCCTTTCCCATGTCATGAAGTTCTATTTTGTTTTTTGAGCTCATACAAACCTAGGTTAATGTTTTGCTGATCAGTTCTATTTTTGGACTATAGAGTTTTTAGACATTGCAATGGAGATTTCACCTGTAAAATGTTATAAGGCCTTTACTCTTATGTTATGTGTTGTATGTATTATATTACGTGTGCACACTTGTGTTTTTTGATATATGTTTGAATGTACGTATGTCCATATATCATATATGATGAGCGCTCATGAAAAAATGGATCCAAATATATTTTTATACACTTGATGTAAATGTTTTAATTTAAATTGGGTAAACACCTGTTGAGGATTGTTTTAAAATGTGTACAAAAAAGGAGGTTAACAGATCTGTTTGTTTACTTTCACCTTTTCTTTTCATTATATTTAATAATTCTCTTCAAGACAATGTAAATTGTTAAGAAAATTGTTTTCTTTTAGTACCTTCTGGAATGTTACATAATTTTTCTTTGGCCATTATTGCCAAAATTCCTATCTTCATCCCAGTGCCTGTAAAGACAAAGATAAAACCAATCTACAGCTTCTGCAATAGCCATCACTGAACTGCTTGCAGAACTTGCCTCGACTATGTATCACCTGTATGCATTGTGAACTCACCTGCATGCATTGTGAACAATATGTTGGTGAATTGACTTGTGGTAGTGTTGGGGTATTTTTGCTGATGATGTCATCGGTGGTACAATTTTTCCAAAAGGAGCCGTCAATTGGCTTGGTGTATCTTCCTCCCTTCTGCTGTCATGGTCGTTCAGCTAAAATTTGGGGGCCAACAGAGGTGAGACAAAGAACCTCACCCCCCGCTGGTACAAAGACCTCTCCACAGGTGTGACTGTATACTGGACCTGTAGCTAGTGACGGGTAAGATCCAATTGCAATGGTACCAATCTAAGACTGGAGGCTGATACCTTGAGGTCAGCTCATTCGATAATGGGTAAGCACCATATGTACTATTGGACAACCTAAGGCAGGCATGGTCCCTAAGCCACATGCTTGTTGTTTAAACAGAGAGGGGGAGGTGTTGAGAGGCACAGCCCAAGGGGCCAAACAAACTTTCAGACTGCCGGCTGATGATTGGCTAACAGCGGCCCCAGCAACATCAAGCTAATTGGCTCCTCTGCGGTGATGCTCATTGGAGATGCTCATTGAGCAGTTTCCCCACCCTTTCAGACTGCAAGCTGATGATTGGTTCACAGCAGCCCCAGCAATATCTAGCTGATTGGCTCCTCTGTGGTAATGCCATTGGGCTGTTTCCCCACCCTTTCAGACAACGGAGCTGCTCATTGTGGGACTTTTTGGGCTCTGCCCACACGACCCAGCCAATCGACCTCAAGAGAAGGAGTGTGGAGGTTGAGAGCTTGTGGGAAGCCAGTAGTGGCAGTTGGGCTCTGAGGGTTTTTCCCGAGGAGCTAATTTTTAGTCATGTGTGGTTCTAAAAGTAATTTTAGTTTCTTTTGACAAGTGGCTCCTGAATTGTGCCCAGCCAGATTGCAGCAATCCTAAAGTGATGGAGAAAAAGAACCCAAACAGAATAGAAATACAAGCAGTTTAGAGAGGCATGGTGTATAGTTGGATTTACCTTTTGCATGATAAAGGGTAGGTGTTATAAATCTAGTCAATTTTAAATTGAAATAGTTCTCCATGTGTTTTATAGTTAACAAATATGTGAATTCCTATCTCCCTTTATCTGTAGGCTATTCAGCACATGTATTTTTGAATGTACATATAGAATACTACCTGGTATCACATGTACATTTTTGTTAGATGGCTGACTTGGCAGATACAAATTTTTAGAAGAGGTCACTCCTCCTAAACGTTGTTGGAATTGAAAATTAAAACTATGGGTGAGCTTCCTAGTTGAACAATATAATACATAAATCCATGTTCAGTAAAATGAATAGTTTTGGATCTGTGGATGTTATATATTTCATGATGAATTTCGATTGGCATATATATTGCTACCTTTTAATGCCTCTCTCTCTCTCTCTCTCTCTCTCTCTCTCTCTCTCTCTTTATATATATATATATATATATATATATATATATATATATATATATATATATATATACACACACACACTCTCCAGATTTTTCAGAATGTAAAATATATGTGTCTTATTATACAATCCCTAAATGCATTCATGTTCATGAATGTGGATTTATAACCAAATGTTCACAAAGTTATTTTCAGAAATATTCATCCACCTTAAATACATATTGTATCCTAGTACTGAAATCAAAATTCAGTGAATGGTGCATAGAAGTCCTAATTTTTCTACAGTAACTGACCCACTTTAACATCAATGCAAGTAGATTCCTATGGGACATGATGTGTATTTTGACCTTCATTTTTATTCAACACTGTTACATGACTATTTCTTCAGTTTATGCACATCATAGGATATATATTTCATTCACAATTTTGCAAATTGATAGGCTTTTGTTTCACTTTTAATCACTTCTTGCTTCAGTACACAAGTATTCCTCTATGTTTTTTGACTGGTCTTTTCATGATACTTCATTTTATTTTAGATTTCAATAATCACTTTTAAAGCAAAACTCACACACTCTTCATGATAAACCATAAACCTAATATTACCATTAGATGTATAAATGGTTGTAATGAATGTATGTATCTCAATATAAGATTTCCTGTAAATTTGTAAATATCAATTCAATCCAATATTTAAAGTTGGAACCAGTAATATTATTTATTCACAGTATGGTCTATTCATTCATTTTATCTATATTCCTAGACACAGGGAACACCTATTTGTACACCCTATACTAATTTATACACCTTCAAAATATTGCCCACAGAAATGGTGGAAGAAATACTGATGTCACCTGATCTACATATGCACTTTATCACAGTAATATTCTGGAAACAAAATGCAAAGTTCACACTTATGACTGTGCCAAAGCCTAAATGGAAAGTGTGCATGGATTACTAACAATATCCATGTCCAGATTGCCTAATTCTCTCAAATGTCAATCCTATTGGTGACTAAATATTTGATTCTTTCTAAGGTTTTATACTCAACCTCTACCCTGTTGAAAATGTCTAATCCTATCACTCAATTTATACTTTGCCTGATTTCTTAATATCTCCATTGATATCTGCTTCCCCATATATTTTCCCCAGTTCATCATTGTGTCTGACTCTTCACATGTGGTGACATTTACATTCACTCTCTACCGCAAACCCTATTGCTAAAGAACTTTTTGTCCAAATCCTATACTCACTTTTCTTCCTAAACCTACTGACTGTCTTCCTAATCCTACCAACTATGCCTATATGAGTGGATGTTTTCTTCTACATTCAATCATCCAATTTTCAAGGTCCTATGCCATTGTATATCGATTTATCTGAGACATCTGTTTAGAAGATATTTAAAAGCTAAGTATCCCAATCAAGGGCCCAATGCTCTTCTGGGCTTCAAATCTTACCTAGATTTCTGTTTTTATACTTATATTTCACCTATATATTCTTGTAAATATCACAGGTTCCCAATACCATTATTCATCCAGCAGAATGATTCCTATCCCAAATAAAACCTGTTATTACCCTAACCATACACTGTTCCCTCAATGTAACTTTACAGAATAGCAGGGAAAAAGTTGGTCTTACACTACAGGAATCTAGGGGATCTTCAACCTGCTGAGATCCTCAAAGGACCATGCAGAAATGATACCCTGGAGAAGTTGTAGGCAGCTATGAAGGACCTGAGGGAGGAAAACTCAACTTCCATGGTAAACAACCTGGTCAGAATGAAGGGATGTGTCTTTATCAGCCTCTTTCATCTTAATGTAGAGAAGATTGACCAAACCAGGCCTGTGTGGAGAGCTGTTCTCGGGTGCCTATGGTTGATATACCATTCCAACGTGTGAAAATGTCACAGGAAGTAGGGGCACCCTCCATCTCATGGGACCCTTGGAAGCAACTCTTAGGACAAAGTGGTTGCCAAGGCAGTGACTTCATTCACTTCCTGATTGAGGTTACCTCACATAACGTCCTGGGTGATGGAACTCTCTAAACGTGGGATTCAGAAAGCCAGGCAAGCACAACCAGTCCCAGTCCCAGTCCCAGTGGTCTCACTTTTTTTGGATTTACCAAGGACAGAGTCTGTCTTTCTTGGTACCTACTGATGTGAGGATGGCCAAAAGACAGGAAAGCTAAGAAGAGGGGCCTTTCCTGATAAAGCAGGTAGTAGCTCACCACTGGCTTCTGACAACTTCACACAACATTCCTCCCTGAATGCAGCACAAAGGTCCCTTTCACTCATGAAGAGGAGGTCCAACCCTCAACTGTTCTGTAAAAGAACTTCAGAGAGAGAGGTTAAAGATTCCTGCAAAGCTGTTATGGAGGTTTCTAATATATTTAAGTTTTGGTCTATTTCTGCTTCTAACTGGGTCATTTGTTGTGTCCCATGGACCAGGGAAGTGGTTCCTGTGCCCACCCTTGTGGCAACTCCTATTCTTTATAGGATGGCTAAAGTGAGGGACATATGTTCCCAGTGAAACCGGGTTGTATGTCCCACCTATTCGATCTTCAAATGAACCTGCGTCATGATAGAGCATTCTGGGTAACATATGCACCATTACACAATTAATCACATCCGTTTTTCATTTCATGAAAACATCAACAATGTTTTAGTATATAGAATTATACTGTTGTAGGGACGGACAAGGCAAGGCACCTAAGATAGCACCAAAGACAGTGAAACAGTCCTATTTGGTTGCACCCAGATTCAGAGGGCATTGCTTCGGTTGTAATCAATTAATCTTCTGAATTCCAAGTTTAGGTAGTTTCAGAATTTTGTACCCAACATGTAAGAGAAGTGGCTCAGAAGATCACACTCTGCAGAAGTTCACAAAAAGCTGTTTTTGTTTCTGTTTTTTTTTTTTCTCTGTTCTGGGCAAGTTAACTTTTCAAGGACAACTGGGTGGGGGAGAGCTTTTACTTCCCTTTCTTTTTTTCCTCCTGCCAGCTGTTACCATGGAGCCCAGATGGTAACTTCTTTATCTTAGAAATGTTGCCATCTCTGTGAAGCCCAAGTTCAAGGCCAGAGGAATTGTTCACATATTTTGTGAAAAACTAGTAAGGGGGTGTCTAGCTTAGGAGTGCTGATTATTTTTAGCCAGTGGCCAAGTGGAACAGGGCAACATTAAATGAGGAAGGTTATCTACACTGAAATCGTTTATAGGGACTTTTTTTGCTGAAAGTCCTAAAGTCAGCCATGGTGAAGACTCCTGGAGAAGGTCAGTGAAAACTTTTCTGTGGGCCTGGTACAGAGGGGGGAGACAGAGAAGTCGGGGCTTAGAGCAGCTTCATGGATCTGAGAATGAGAAAGGAGAGATGTAAAAGAATAATGGGAAAGGGGTTTGGGATATTCCTAGCAACAAAACTTGAGCAGTAGAACAGGTAGAGCAGAGGGGAAGAAGGGAGTGAGTATCCACAAAGCCTGTGAGGGACTTTAAATTTTTAGTAACCTGTTTTCAGTGATGAAAGAGCAACTTTAAAGGCCATTTTCATTACATTTGGATAAGGGTCTGAGGGCTCTCCTCAGCTGGTTTGAGCTATGGGTTAGCTGGAAAGAGGACCTGGTGGGACCCAGTGCGGGCAGTGACAAGAGAAGAGAGGAGTGAGTCGGTGGAGGGGTACCTCAGTACCTGCTTCTCAGCCAGGGGGCAATGGTCTGAGAACCGGTGTTGGTTTGGGTTTTTGATCTAGTAATTGAAGGGAAGAAATCAGGTTGCTGAGTTTGGAGTGACAGCAGATAGTCTGGAGATGAAGGCTGAGGGTGAGGATCTATTGGAGAAGCATAGTTCAGGATGTGAGCGAAGGAGGGAAAAGGCCTCCACATAGGGGAATCTCCTTTTACCCTTTTGAGCACTTGCAGAAGTTAAAAAGGTCACACAGTATTTGAGGATCTAGAGACCCCTCTGGGGGCCATGGGTTTTGGTTATCTAATTGGTCATATGGCCAATGCTGTGTACAGAATTTGATGAGGAGTTCGGGTTCCAACAGGAAGCCCCTGTATGCTCACATCCCCATGACTTACAGAAGAAATTGGCTTTTCCTCCACACAGCTGTTGCTGTTTGTGGCTTTGATTGTCTGCCGGGCAAACATAGTAATCTAGGCTAGCCAACCTGCACCTGGCTTACCTGTCCCGACATCCATAATGTTTGTTTCCATTATTTATGGTACAAAAGGTATTTAATGGAATTTTAGTGGTATCCTCTTCATCAGGGATATCCTAATAGGAAAGACCTATAGCCAGCTAACAAATGTCTGGGTGGAGAAATGGCCACCAGGTCCCAAAGTGGGCTATATGTGAGATAGATTATACTTCTTCTCCAGTAGGATTTGTGATCAGCCATCGCTGCTGAAAGGGCTGATGAGGGTTAGAACTACTGGTGGTCAAGGAGAGACTCTATAGCTTCATCCACCTGGCGAATACACAATTTGAAAGGGTTACCAGTCTCTTCCAGTTTCCAGGCAGAGTCTGGACAGGGTGCAGGCTTGAGATGAGAGGCCAGGATCCAGGAAGTGATTCTGTCTACCTTTACCACTGTAGGTGTTATAAGTAGAACCTGGTATGGTCCTTTCCAGTGGGGTTCCAGGGATGACACCTGATGTTGTCTTACATAGACAAAGTCTCCTACTTGATATTGATGTGGAGTCCCCTCATCTCCAGGTTGGTAGGCAGTGGCCAGCTGTTTTCACAGGTATCGCTGAGTTCTTTCAACAGCTGTAAGTCTGTCAAGCATGGTGGTGTGGAAGGGATCGTTAGGTCTTAGAGTTGGGGTTAGGTCCCTTACTGGAATAGGGGCCCCATAGGGAATTTCATAGTGGGTGAGGTTACACAAAGAAACAGAGAGAGAATTTCTTGCATGAAACATTGCATAAGGCAGAAGCATTGTCCAATCTTTTATGTCGGTCTCTAAGCTTAATTTCATTAAGGTCTCTTTAATGGTTCTATTCATTCATTCTACCTGTCCTGCACTCTGTGGTCTATAAGCACAATGTAATCCCCAGGGTACTGGCTAACCCCTAACGTACCTGGGTCATGAATGCAGGTCCATTATCAGACTCTGTTACCTTAGGCAGGTCGTATCTTGGAAAAAAATCTTCCAGGATCTTCTTGACCACCATTTGTGCTGTTTCTTTCTTTCTTTCTTTCTTTCTTTCTTTCTTTCTTTCTTTCTTTCTTTCTTTCTTTCTTTCTTTCTTTCTTTTTTTTTTTTTGGTGGGGAAGGCTTTAATCCATCCTGAAAATGTATCTACAAAGACTAGGAGATATTTAAGTCCATACCTTGCATGCTTAATTTCAGTAAAGTTCACTTCCCAGAATTGTCCTGGTCTTTTTCCTCCTAGGTGCTTTCCTCCAGGAAGCTTGGAAGGGTAAGCATAAACCAATTGATGGACCCGACAGGCTTTTGTTACCCATTCAGTCCTTTTGCTGTGATTTGGTCAGTGGAAAACTCTGTTCTTGATCCTTCAGGAATGCCTGCAGTTTCTTTGAACAAAGTTGAGTGAGTTGATGTACATTTTCTACTGACATAGTTAGAGCCATGACTATAGGAGTTTTTACTGAAGGATTTAGAAATCCCACTTGGTTGCCTTCAGGGTTAAAAGTTATTTTGGCCCAGAGCTTGGTGAGCAGATCTCTGCCCATCAATGGGGCCAGGCATTCTGTGATTACTAGGAAGGATTGATGGATTTTCCTTTTCCCAGGTCTATGGTCCTCTTAGTTGTCCAAGCCCGATACTTACTGCCATTTGCCCCTTGAACTAGAGACCTTTTATTTGATAGATGGCCCAATGGGGCCTTGAGGGCTGAGTATATTGCCCCTGTATCCACTTCAAAGTTTACTGGGGTCCCCTACACTTCAAAAGTTACCCTGAGCTCCGGGAGGGGATGTTAGCCCCGACTTTTGGAGTCATCCTCAAGAGTCAGAATGGCTGGCAGGAGTGGCTGTCTCTTTCTAGGGAACTCTTTGGCCCAGTGTCCTTTTTTTTACAGTAGGCACAGTGATCTGAGGCAAGGAGTGGCCTCTGGCGTGGGCCCAGGTATCCCTTCCTGTCTCCCTGTTTCTTAATTTCTGGCCTATTTGTTGTTGTGACCAGGACCTTAGTCAGCGCCTTAGTCTGTCTTTTGTTTCTTTTATCCTCCCTTTGTTCCCTTCTCTTCCTCAGTTTCTCTCTTAAAGTATACCTTCTCAGCTTCTCTGACTAAATCTCTCAAAGTCATATCTTGTAATCCATCTAAGCATTTTAACTTTCTTTTAATATCCGGGGCAGCTTGCCCAATAAAGGCCATTGTGACAGATGACTTTTGATCCTCTGCCTGAGGATTGAAAGGAGTGTATCTTCTATATGCCTCCATAATTCTCTCTAGAAACATAGAGAGAGGTTCTTCAGGCCCTTGAATAATCTCTCTTACCTTGGCCTAATTAGTTGGTCGCCTAGCGGCCGCACGGAAACCCACTATTAGAGCCCGGTGATAAGTGAACAGATGCTCCCTACCTTCAAAGTTTTGGGGGCCACAGTTGGGTTGGTTCAAAGGAAAGCTGGCTTTGATTATCTTGGGAAGTTGTGTCAGTCACGCATCTGGTCAGAGGATATTTTTTTCCAGCTTCCAGGAGTATTCTATTTTGATCCCCTGTCATGAAGACAGTCCCTATGAGTTGTTGGCAGTCATCTCAAGTAGGCTAGTGTGAAAACATCAATGACTCAACCAGACCTGTGTGCCAGGTGGGGTGCTCAGAAAAAGGGGGATTGTTATATTTCCAATTATGTACGTCTGAAGAGGAGAATGGCCAAAACTGGTAGGCTTGCATTTTTTCCCCCATGGCCGTCGTCAATCTTTGGCCGATAGGGATGGAGGGGGAGCATCATGGGAGTTCCAGTGTTTTCAACTATTCACTGCTGGCGAGTTCCTATAGCCGGGCCAGCTTCCTCAAGGGAAGGAAGGGCTGTGTGTGCCACTGGGGAGCTATCTGGAGGGTGCTGTGCTCCTCCAATTGCAGAGAGGCTGAGTCAGCAGCAGGGGAATCACTTAGAGGGTGTTGGGGATTGGGGGAAGAGGGCAGGGGATAAGGAGGGGGAGAAAAATCCAGTAGAGTCAAATCTTGTGACTCAGGGAGAACAGAGGGTGGAGAAGGAAGAAGAGCAGAGGGTTTGAGAGATCATGGGGGAAGGAGTAGGAGCAGGGGCAGCGGTAAGGAAAGGCTTCACCCATGGAGGAGGAGATTTGCAGAGGTCCTGCAAAGTTAAGATATATGGCGGAATGATCCAGATGGCTATGTGGCCCTGGCCAAAAGACAATATCTCTAACTTTTTAAATTAGTGGGAAGTAGAAAGATCCTTCTAGAGGCCATCCGACTCGAAAGGTGGGTCATTCTGAGGCACAGAGCGTCTTCCAGGTCCAGTGTTTTACTAAATAAAAAAGATTCTGAGCCCTTATGTGGACTTTGGGCCAGTGATCAATGGTCAGGGACAGAGGCATTGAAGTGCTCTGTCCCATAATGAAAGATACACAAATAGTGAAAGCCACGACACATGGGGTCTCACATTCGCCGCTGCTGGATTTCAGTGGAACCTCCATATGAAAAGGTCGGGCAAGCCTTGGAGGAAGAGACCACAAAGAGATTGTCACATGCAACAGCAAAGGGTTTATTGGGGGTCCAGCATGCTGGGGCTCAGAGCTCAATTGAAAAGAGATGAGAGCCCTGAGAACACCTTAAGCAGAGTTTATATAATTTTCTTGGAGAGGGCAGGGAGGAAAGTTTATTGATGGGTCCGGGTGAGTGGGCAGTGTGCGTGCACACGGGTGAGGGAGTACATTCTGCAGTTTGGCAGTTGGGGAGAGCACATTCTGGGAACAAGATTAGCAAAGAGTTCTCAAGATTTCAAAAGTGTTTTGTTAAGCATACAGAGAAACAGGAAGTGACAATTACCTATTTTATTAACCTTTAACCACCGACTATCTTTTTTTGACTGGATGTTCTCTTCTACATTCAATCATCCAAGGTACAAGGTCCTAGGCCATTGAATATTGATTAATCTGTCACATCTGTGCAGAACCTAATTCAAAGCTAAGTATCCCAATCAACGGCCCAATTCTCTTCTGGGCTTCAAAACTTACCTAGATTTCTGTTTTCATACATGTATTTCACCTATATATTCTCATACATATCACAGGTTCCCAATACCATTATTCATCCAGCAGAATGATTCCTAACCCAAATCGAAAATGTTATTAACACTAACCGTACACTTTCCCCTCAATCTAACATTACAGAGAGGAGGGACAGAGTTAGTCTTACAATACAGGAATGTAGTGGATCTTCCACCTGCTGAGAACCTCAAAGGTCCATGCAGAAATGTCCTCTGGAGAAGATGTAGGCAGCTATGAAGGACCTGGGAGAGTAAAAGTCATCTTACATGACAAACAACCTGGCCAGGATGAAGGGTTGTGTCCAAATCAGCCTCTCTCGTCCTAATGTAGAGAAGATGGAACAAACCAGGCCTCTGTGGAGAGCTGTTCCCAGGTTCCTATGGTTGATATACCAATCTAACTTGTGAAAGTGTCACAGGAAGTTGGGGCAGCCACCATCTCATGTGACCCTTGGAAGCAACTGTTAGGACAAAGTGGTTGCCAAGCCAGTGAACTCATTCAGTTCCTGAAGGAAGTGACCTCACCTCACTTCCGTGGTGATGGAACTCTCTGAACATGGGATCCAGGAAGCCAGGCATCCAAGCCAGTCTCAGTCACAGTCCCTGTGGGCTCACTTGTTTGGATTTACCAAGGACAGAGTCAATCTTTCTTGGTACCTACTGATGTGAGAATGGCCAAATACCAGAAAAGCTCTGAAGAGGGGCCATTCCTGAGAAAGCAGGTAGTGGCTCACCACTAGCTCCTGACAACTTCACAGAGTTGACCAAGGAGACCAGATCTGATAAAGGACAGGCCATTTTGGGAGAACATAGTATGGTCCAGAAGTCAGAGGACACTCTGGATAGTCACAGACCTACTTGAGGGAAGCAGGTGCCTTTTTGGGTGTTGGTGTGGGTTTGTGGTTTTGTCTCATATTCTGAGAATAGGTAGGAAAGACGGTTTTGAGGTTTGGAGTGAAATGTTTCTACTAAGTTGTTTCACAGGGCGTGTGTTTCTATGTCTGTGTATCTCACTGTGTCCATGGTTGTAGACATTAGAAAAAAAGAATGCATCAATGGATGTGTCCTGTCTATTAGAAAGCTTCCGAGCATTCATCCTGCCCAATTAATGAATGGAACAGGGCTTGCATAATCAATGGGTAACACCTGCTATCTTCCTAAGTCCCAGTTTTCTTCCTGAATTCTGGCCACTCTCCAGAATAGGCTCATGGTTTTGTGTCCAAGATATGTACCACCACCAAGCTCTGTCACATGGCCATATACTGGATAGCTGAAGGGAATGGCGAGCATCTCAGAAAACTCAGATATCAGTGTGACTACTAACATCTCAGTGGAGAAACCGTGGTTGGGCCTTTTGCTTAACAATTGTTCTTTTCCCCTGAGTCAGGAAGGACTTTGCCTCAGGCCAACCCGTTTGTGAAGCCTGAAGAAAACCGTTTTCAAATGGAAATGAATGGGCATCACCTGTGTCTCTTTGCTTAATTGCTTTGGAAAGGGATGTGTCTGAATCAGGCTCTTGGCCCAGTGTGAGGCTGTGGCTTAGATTGTCAGCACCTGATGGATGTAAAGAAAGATCCCATGTATGCATCCAACACCAAAATGGCCAAAAGAGCAGTCATTGTGGGTGAATTCTCTTGTCTTTCTCTGTAAGTTTCCTGACCTCCATCAAGTGAGAATAAGGATCCTTTGGGTCTAATGAGTTCTTTAAAGCCCTGCAGAGGCTAGCCCATTGGTGCTTGGGTTTTATCATGACTCCAATACACATAAATAATCTAAATCCCACAGTCAGTAGGCCTCAAATTGGAGAAGTGGAGCAGTATTAAATGCAGGCCTATTGGATCACTCCTGTTTCACAGGAAGGGTGTCCAGGCCACTCAAACTTTAGGCAAACGAGGGGCAAGGGAGCTTATTTTGGATACTGTCTTGTACTGTGCTCCTCATGGAAACCTCTAGCAAGAGGTTATGTTCAGTGTCTATATGAAATAAAATGAGGGCCATGTGGGATTTTTTTTTTTTTTTCAATTGTTTTCATTTGTGTGGCGGTTGGAAGAGGTGACTGGGTCCACCTGGGCTTGAACAGTGGCGTGATTCCCCTTAGAGAGTGAGTTCTGAAACTGACCTCAGAGAAGTATTGCCATGACTTGTGTTGGGATTTTAGGAGGACACGCATGAGAGTCGCCCATGGAAACTGAGATATAGGCCCAGGGTACCTTTCCACAGAGCACTGGGAATCTCAGCAAGGATATCACATGATTTTATTCTTAAAGGCATGTCAGCCATAGTTGAGAATCAAAACAAACATGGACCTCACATTGTAGACCTCAATGAGCCTGGCTTCATGTGACCTTTTGGCCACTCTTTGGAAAGTCTTGCCTGTGAGAGTTCTCGATAGCGTTCATTGAAATGAGCATCCTCACCATTTAATGGTTCCCGAATGAATTAAAACCCACAGTGCCTCCAACTTCATCCTTGAAAAATGCCTAGATAAATACCATGAAATTTTTGAATTTCCCATGACCTGGTCGCACTGGGAACATTTGGATGTCCTACATCATTCATGAATCTATCAGGCAGTGCCTTGATTGACTGGGATTCATAAAAATGGTGTAGAACAGAGATACCAGTAAGTTGGAGCCTACTGAGTGGTGGGCCTAGAGCAGAGGTGGGAAGGTGTATGATAAAACATCTTTGTGAGGCCATGTCAATCTGCCATTAGCTTCCAAATTGCTTGTGACTGACATGGTGCAGCCAGCAGAATGTTCAATGAAATGGCATATTGTTATATGGAGAGGTTTCAGGGCAATGTTCAGAACCAGGTTTCTATGGACAAGGGGGCAAGCTATGAGGGATAGAAGCCTGCTTGGTGCATTCTCCTGAGAACCCTGACCCACCGCACAAGACAGAACTTCCTCCACCACTGTGTCCCATTTGAACTCCTTGTATATCGTGAAGCAAATACCAAAGTCCCAGTGCAGCAGCAAGAAACACCATGAAAATTGGAGGATGACCAAATGGCTTCACAGTCCCCCAGGGAGACACTTAGCCCACAATGGCCACAGTTTACCTACAAAGAGAGAATTCCGCACTGCTACCTCATGTACATTGGAAAATAAGAATCCATGTCCTCCAGGTCACATAGATGCAGACCCATCTTTGATGGTCTCACTAGAAAGAAATCAAAAGCTCCTGAAAACAATATATATTTCAAGTGCCCAACCACATAGGCAGTTTCCCAAGAAGTCTTTAGGGCACCAGAGCTCCACATTTGAGAAATGTTTACTGTGTCCCTTACTTTGGGAAACTCCTCTAACACCTCCAAGGTTGTGAACTCCTGAGCATATTCCATTCCAGATATGTATTCACAGATTTTCTAACTCTTCTTCTCTAATTCTGTATTACTTGGGGCGGAGTTAATTACAATAAATTTTTCTGGAAGAGAATAAGAAGATTTTTGTGTAGCACATATTTGCATACACATTGTGTTCATTTTCCAATTTTCCATTCGAAATACTGATTCCCTGACACTAACCCATAGCTTGCTAGACTCTGACTACTAATCCTAATGTGATGGAGAAAAATAACTCAAACAGAATAGAAATACAAGCAGTTCAGAGGAGGGGTGGTGTATAGTTGGGCTTGCCTTTTGCAATACATAGGTTTGGAGTTATAAATCTAGTCAATTTTTAATTGAAGTAGTTCTCCGTGTGTTTTTAAAGTTAACAAATATGTGAATTCATGTCTCCCTTTCTCTGTAGCCTATTAAGCACATGTATTTGTATATGCACATATTGAATCCTACCTGGTATCACACGTACATACTTGTGAGGTGGCCAACTTGACAGATACAAATTGTGGAACAGAAAATTCAACCTATGGGGGAGCTTCCTAGGTGAACAACATTATATATAAATCCATGTTCAGTAAAATAAATATTTTTGGATATGTGGATCATATAAATTTCACGATGAATTTTGATTGGCATATATATTGCTACTTTTAATTGCTCTGTGTGGGTTTTGTGTGTGTATATATATATATATATATATATATATATATATATATATATATATATATATATATATATTCTCCAGATTTTTCAAAATGTAAAATATATGTGTCTTATTATACACTCCTAAATTCATTAATGTTCATATATTTGGATTTCTAATCAACTTTTCACAAGATTATTCTCAGAAATATTCATCCACCTGAACTACATATCTGTTTCCTAGTACTGAAAACTAAATTCAGTGAATGGTATATACAAATGCTAATATTTCTACAGTAACTTACCCAGTTTAACATCGGTGCAAGTAGATTCCTATGTTCCATGATGTCTATTTTGACGTTCATTTTTATTCAACACTGGTATATTAGTTTTCTTCATTTTATGCACATCATACGATATATATTTCTTCCACAATTTAGCAAATTTATAGGCATTTGTTTCACTTTCAATCACTTCCTGCTTCAGAACACATGTATTCCTCCAGCTTTCTTGACTGGTTTTTTCATGAGACTTCTTTCTGAACACATTGTTTTCGATTTCCATAATCACTTTTGGGGCAAACTCACACACCCATCATGATAAACCATAACTCTATTATTACCATTAGATGTATAACTGTTTGGAATGAATGATTGTATATCAACATAAAATTTCTTATGTATTTTCAGATATCAATTCAATCCAATATTAAAAGTGGAACCTGTTATATTATTTATTCACAGTATGGTCTATTAAGGCATCATCTCTATATTCATAGACCCAGGGTCTATGTATTTGTATCCCCAATACTAATTTATAAGTCTTTAAAATATTGCTTTCAGAAATGGTGGAAAAATACTCTAGTCACCTGATATACTATACATTTCATCACAGTAATATTCCTGACACAAAATGCAAGGGTCACACTTATGACTGTACCAAAGCCTAAATTGAATGTGAGCATGTATTACTAACAACATCCATGTCCTGGTTCCCTAATGCTCTCAAATATTATTCCTATGGTGACTACATATCTGTTTCTTCCTAAGATTATATATTCAAACTCAACCCTGTTAATAATGTCTTATCCTACCACTCACTTTGTACTTTGCCTGATTTCCTAATGTCTCCATTGATATCTGCTTTCAAATACCTTTTCTCCAGTTCATCATTGGGAATGACCCTTCAAATGTGCTGACATTTACATTTACTCTCTCACCAAAACCTTATTGCTAAAGAACTTTTGGTCCAACTCCTAGACTCACTCAAATGGGTTCTTCAAAGCCCTGCAGAGGGAAGCCCAGAGATTCTTGGGTTTTCTCATGACTCCAATTCACATAAAGTATCTAAACCCCACAGTCAGTAGGCCTCAAATTCGAGAAGCAGAGCAGCATTAATGGCAGGCCTATTTGATCACTCCTGGTTCACAGGAAGGGTGCCCAGGCCACCCTGACTTTAGGCAAATGAGGGGGAAGGGAGCTTATTTTGGACACTGTCTTGGACTGTGTCCCTCATGGAAACCTCTAGCAAGGGATTATGATGAGTGTCTACATGGAAGAAAATGAGGGCCATGTGGGAGTGTTTTTTTTAATTGTGGTCACTTGTGTGGCGGTTGGAAGAGATGAATGGGTCCACCTGGGCTTGAACTCTGGTGTGATTCCCCTTAGAAACGGAGTTTTGGAAATGACCTTAGAGATGTATTGCTATGAATTGTGTTGGGATTTTCGGAGGCCAGGCATGAGAGTCGCCCATGCATGACAATACGCGTCAAATTGGAGAAGCAGAACTTAATGTCCAAATCCTTTACTCACCCTTCTTTTTAATCCTACCGTCTATCTTCCTAATCTCAGGTAAATACCATGATATATTTGAAATTCCTATGACCAGGTGGCACTGGAGAATCTTTGGATGTCCTGTTTCTGATCATGAGTGTACCAGACAGTGGCTTAATTGACTTGGTTTTATGAAAATGGTGTAGAACAGAGATGCCAGTAAGTTGGAGCCTGCTGAGTAGTGGGCCTAGAGCAGTGGTGTGCAGATGTGTGATAAAATATCTGTGGTGGGGTCATGTGGATCTTCCATTGGCTTCCAAATGGCTTGTGACTGAAATAGTGTAGCCAGCAGACCCTTATATGTAAAGGCATCTCGTTATATGGAGAGGTTTAACGTCAATTTTAAGAAACAGGTTGCTATGGTCAAGGGGACAAGCTATGTTGGATAGAAGACTTGTTGGTGCATTCTCCTGGAGAACCTGACCCACCACACATGACAGAACTCACTCTAGCATTTTGTCCCAGTTGAACTCATTGTATTTCGTTAAGTAAATACCATACTCCCAGTGCAGCAGCAAGAAACACCACAAAAAGTGGAGGATGACCAAATGGCTTCACAGTCCACATGGGGAGACACTTAGACCCGAGTCGCCACAGTTTACCTACAAAGAGAGAATTCAGCACTGCTCCCTTATGTTCATTAAAAAAAAAGAAACCATGTTCTCCAGGTCACATAGATGCAGACCCATCTTTGATGGTCTCACTACAAATGAAGCTAAAGCTCCTGACAACAACATATATTTCAAGTGCCCGAACTCAGAGACAGTTTCTCAAGAAGTTTTTAGGCCAGCAGAGCTCCATGTTTGTGGAGTGTTTACCCTGACCCTAACTTTTGGAAACTCCTCTACCACCTCCAAGGTTGTGAACTCCTGATTATGTTCCATTCCATATATGTATTCACAGATTTTCTAACTCTTCTCCTCTAATTGTGTCTTATTTGGGGTGAAGGTAATGGCAATTCATTGTTCTGGATGAGAGTGGGAATATTTTTGTGTGGCACATATTTGCATACACATTGGATTCATTTTCTTATTTTCCAATCAAAATACTGAAACCATGACACTAACCCATACCCTACTAGACTCTGACTACTAATCCTAATATGATGGAGGAAAAATAACCAAAACAAAATAGAAATACATGCAGTTCAGTGGAGGCATGGTGTATATTTGGACTTGCCTTTTACATGATAAAGGGTAGGTGTTATAAATCTAGTCAATTTTTGGTTAAAATAATTCTCCATGTGTTTTTAAAATTAACTAATATGTGAATTCCTGTCTCCCTTTCTCTATAGACTATTCAGCACATGTATATTTATATGCACATATAGAATCCTACCTGGTATCACAGGTTAATTTTTTTGTGTTGTCTGACTTGGAAGATACAAATTGTGAGAAGAGATCCCTCCTCCTAAACGCTGTTGAAACTGAAAATTCAACCTATGGGTGAGCTTCCTAATAGAAAAACATTATACAAAAATCCATGTTCAGTAAAATAATTATTTTTGCATATGTGAATTATATATATTTAATGATGAATTTCGATTAGCATATGTATTGCTACTTTTTATAGTCTGTGTGTATGTTTTGTGTATATATATATATATATATATATATATATATATATATATATACATACTCTCCAGATTTTTCAAAATATGAAATATATGTGTCTTATATATACTCCCTAAATTTATTCATGTTGATGTATTTAGATTTATAATCGATTTTTCACAAGATTATTCTCAGAATTATTCATCAACTTGAAATATATATTTGTTTCCTAGTACTGAAAACTGACTTCAGTGAAAGCTGCACACAAATCCTAATATTTCTAGAGTAACTGACCCAGTTTAATATCAACGCAAGTAGACTCCTATGGGACATGACATATAATTTGACGTTCATTTTTATTCAACAATGGTACATTACTATTTCTGCAGTTTATGCACATCGTAGGATATATATTTTATCCACAAGTTCACAAATTTTTAGACATTTGTTTCAATGTCAATCACTTCCTGCTTCAGAACACAAGTATTCCTCCATGTTTCTTGACTGGTCTTTTCATGAGACTTCTTTCCAAAAATATTATATTTGATTTCCATAATCAGTTTGAAGCAAAACTCACACACACTTCAGGATAAACCACAAACCTAATATTACCATTAGATGTATTACTGGTTGAAATGAATGTATGTATATCAATATAAGATTTCCTGAATATTTTTAGATATCAATTTTATCCATTATTTAAAGTTGGAACAAGTAATATTATTTATTCACACTACGCTCTATTCATGCATTATCTCTATATTCATAGACACAGGGTACATCTATTTTTACCCACAATACTAATTTATACATCTTCAAAATATGGCTCCAAGAAATGGTGGAAGAAATACTCATGTTACCTGATCCACATATACATTTTATCACAGTAATATTCTGGTCAGAAAATGCAAACATCACACTTATGATTGTACCAAAGTCTAAATGGAAAATGAACATGGATTACTAAAAACATCCATGTCCAGGCTGCCTAATGCTCCCACTTGTCAATCTTTTTGGGGACTACATATTTGTTTTTTCCTAAGATTATATATTGAAACTCAATCATATTGAAAATGTCTAATCCAATCACTCACTTTACACTTTGCATGATTTCCTAATGTCTCTATGGATATCTGCTTTCCTACATATTTTCCCCAGTTCATCATTGTGACTGATTCTTCACACGTTCTGACATTCATATTCACTCTCTACCCGAAACCCTATTGCTAAAGAATTTTTGGTCCAAAACTTATACTCACTCTTCTTTTTAAACGTACAAACTGTCTTCCTAATACTACCAACTATCCCTTTTATCCTGGATGTTCTCTTCGACATTCAATCATCCAAGGTACAAGGTCCTATAACATTGTATATCGATTTATCTGAGACATCTGTGCAGAACATAATTCAAAGCTAAGTATCCCAATGAAGGTCCCATTGTCTTTCTGGGCTTCAAATCATACCTAGATTTCTGTTTCCATACTTATATTTTAAATATATATTCTTGTAAATATCGCAGGTTCCCAATACCATTATTCATCCAACAGAATGACTCCTCACCAAAATCGAACCTGTTATTAACCCTAACCATACACTGTTCCCTCAATCTACCTTTACAGAAGAGCAGGGACAGAGTTTGTCTTACAATACAGGAATGTAGGGGATCTTCCACCTGCTTAGAAACTCAATGGTCCAAGCAGAAATGATCCCTGGAGAAGTATTAGGCAGCTATGTAGGACCTGAGAGAGCAAAAGTCATCTTCCATGGCAAACAACCTTGTCAGGATGAAGGGTTGTGTCTGAATCAGCCTCTCTATTCTTAATGGAGAGAATATGGACCAAACCAGGACAATGTGGAGAGCTGTTTCTGGTTCCATATGGTTGATATACCATTCTAACTAGTGAAAGTGTCAGAGGAAGTAGGGTATCCTCCATCTCATGGGACCCTTGGAAGCAACTGTTATAACAAAGTGGTTGCCAAGGCAGTGAACTAATTAAATTCTTGAAATAAGTGACCTACCTCACTTCCTTGGTGATGGAACTCTCTGAATTTGGGATCCAGGAAGCCAGGCACACAGAGCCAGTCCCAGTCTCAGTCCCAGTGGGCTCACATGTTTGGATTTACCAAGGACAGAGTCTGTCTTTTTTGGTACCTACTGATGTGAGGATGGCCAAATGCGAGGAGAGTTCTGAAGACGGGCCTTCCCTGAGAAAGCATGTAGTGGTCAGAACAGGCTCCTGACAACTTCACAGTGTTTGACAAGGAGACCAGTTCTAAGACAAGACAGGCCTTTTCGGGGGAACATAAAATGGCCCACCAGTCAAAGGACACTCTGGATAGTCACAGACTTACTTGGGGGAAGGAGGTGCCTTTTTGAGTGTGTGTGTGAGTTTGTGGTTTTGTCTCATGTTCTGAGAATAGGTAGGAAAGGCGGTGTGTTTGGTTTGGAGTGGACTATTTCTAGAAAGAACTTTGACAAGGCAAGTGTTTCTGTGTCTGTGTCTCCCACTGTGTCCATGGTTGTAGACATTAGAAAAGAGAATGCATCAATGGATGTGTCCTGTCTAGTAGAAAGCTTCCCAGCATTCATCCTGTCCATTTTAGTAATGGACTGCAGGTTGCCTTATCGATGGGCAACACCTACTATCTTACTAAGTTTCTGTTTTCTTCCTGAATTTTGGCCACTCTCCAGAATTGGTTCATGGTTTTGTGTCCAAAATATGTACCACCCCCAAACTCTGCGACATGGCTATGTTCTGGATAGCTGGAGGGAATTGGAGCATCTCAGAAAACTCAGATATCAGTGTGACCAGAAAAGCCTCAGTGGAGAAACCCTGTTTTGGGCCTTTTGCTAACCTATTGATCTTTTGCCCTGAATGTCAGGAAGGTCTTTGCCTCAGGCCACCCCTTGGTGAAGCCTGAAGGAAACAGTTTTCAAATGGAAATGAATGGGCATCACCTGTGGCTCTTTGCTTAATTGCTTTGGAAAGCCATGTGTCTGAATCAGCCTCTTGGCCCTGTGAGAGGCTATGGCTTAGATTTTCAGCGCCTGATGGATCTAAAGAAACATCCAATGTGTGCATCCAAAACCAAAATGGCAAAAACATAAGTCATTGTGGATGATGTCTCTTGCCTTCCTCTGTTAGGTTCCTGACCTTCTTCAAGGGAGTATAGGGATTTTTTGGGTCAAATGAGTTCTTCCAAGCTCTTCAGAGGTGCTTGGGTTTAATCATGAATCCAAATCACATAAGGAATTTATACCTGACAGTCAGTAGGCCTCTAATTGGAGAAGTAGAGCAGTATTAGCGGCAGACGTATGTGATCAATCCTAGTTCACAGGAAGGGTGTCCAGGCCACCCTGAGTTTAGGCAAATGAGGGGCAAGGAAGCTTATTTTGGACACTCTCTTGAGCTGCGCCATTCAAGGAATCCTCCAGCCAGAGGTTATGATGAGTGACTCTATGGAAGAAGATGAGGGCCATGTGGAATTATTTTGGTTTTAATTGTGGTCATTTATGTGGTGGTTGGAAAAGATGACTGGGTGCACCTAGCCTTGAACACTGGTGTGATTCTCCTCAGAGACTGAGTTCTGTAACTGACCTCAGAGTAGTAATTGCTTTGAAATTGGTTGTGTCTTAATTAGCCTCTTGGCCCTGTGTGAGGCTGTGACTTAGATTATCAGCACCAGATGGATCGAAAGAAAGATCCCATGTGGGCATCCAAAACCAAAATGGCCAAAAGAGCAGTCATTGTGGATTAAGCCTCTTGCCTTTCTCTGTAAGGTTCTGAAAGAATAAAAGAAATTGAAATTGAAATTGAAATGTAAAGAACCAGGTTTGTAAACTTTCCAAGCTGCACTTTCCTGTGGCAGTTTAGACAATTCCCGGATCTGCCCATTAGATGTGTGTTGAAATCTTCCCTGACTACCTAGTTACTTAACAACCCTTTCCCAGAATCCCTGCAGCTCAGCAAGTATACATCTCAGGTATTCAACCAATCAGTTTAAATGTATACCCCTTCTTAGGGCTGACCAATCACCCCCTGCCCGAATTGTTCCCGCAAATGAAAGTGCTAATCATGCTTTAGAGTTGTTATTTGATTTTTCCCATGGTATATGATGAATTGCTAAAGGAGGCTATCATGTATGTAAAGTCCCTGCCGTCTCTAAGGAATGTATATAAACTCTGCTCTAGTTGTTCTCAGGGCTCTTTGTTCTTTGCTCCTCTAAAGTGAGCTCTGAGCCCCAGCATGCTGGACCCCCAATAAAACCTTTGCTGTTGCATGAGAAAGCCTCTTGGTGGTCTTTTTCTCTGACGTTCGCCCCACCTATTCATCTGGAGGCCCCAGGTGAGATATCTGGCAGCGGCGGACAAAAGACCCCAATGGACTCCTCTCGGGGTAAGTAAGGCACCTCTTTCTGGTTTTGGGTTTCAGGTTATGGATTGGCAAAGTGGCTGTCAGTGAAGAGCATTAGCTCTCTCTGATGGTGGCTGACAGATGTGTCACAGAGCTACAGGCCACGTTCCTGGGGGACACTCCAGAGGACTAGAGAAATCAAGGAATACTAATTTCTTCAACTCGTTTATATTTTGCTTCAGGATTCGGTTCGCCAGCCCATCAGGTTTTGCCGGCTACTCAGTTTTGGTCATTGTTCTGAACTCATGTTGAGTTTTCCGGCTGTCTTTATTGTCTAACCCATCAGGTTTTGGCAGTTACTCAGTTCTAATCTTTGTCTTGGACTCATGTTAAACGTTTACTGTTTGTCTTTGTCTGTGTTGCGTTTGTGTCTTCACTGTCCCTGTTTGAGTAACTCTCATTATGGGACAAAGCACTTCCACTTCTCTGTCCCTGACACTTGATCATTGGACTGATGTCCGCTCAAGGGCCCAGAATCTTTCTTTTTCAGTAAAATTCCGTACCTGGCAGATTCTCTGTGCTTCAGAATGGCCTATTCTCAGAGTCAGGTGGCCCCCCAGAAGGATCCTTCTACTTCCCTCTAATCCGAAAAGTCAGAGATATTGTCTTTCAGCTGGGGCCACGTGGCCACCCAGATCAACAGCCATATACCCCTTCCCCCAGCATCCTATCATTCAAACCTTCCACTCCTCCCCCTCTTCCTTCCATTCTCCCTGAGTCACAAGACTGGACACTCCTCCCACTCCTTATCCTCTACCCTCGCTCTCCAACCCCCAACACGTTCCAGATGATATTCTCGCCGCTGAGTCAGCCTCTCCGCCGCTAGAGGCAATTGGGCCAGACCCAAGCACTCCAGGGGACTTCTCTGCAGCAGCAGCAACCCCTCCTCCCCTGGAGGAAGCTGGGCCACCTAAAGGAACCCGCCGGTGACGGATAATAGAAAACTCGGAAGCCCCTATGATGCTTCCTCTCCGTCCCTACGGGCCAATGAACCGATCCAACTGGCACCCAAACACCTTTAAATGTAGGTAGCATCTGTCCACTTATCGCCAGACTCTAATAGCGGGTCTCCGAGTGGCCGCCAGAGGGCCGACTAATTTGGCCAAGGTAAGAGAGATTATCCAAGGGCCTAATGAGTCTCCCTCTATGTTTCTGGAGAGAATTATGGAAGCATATAGGAAATATACTCCTTTTGATCCTCAGGCAGAGGATGAACAAGCATCTGTTGCAATGGCCTTTATCGAGCAGGCTGCCCTAGATATTAAGAGAAAGTTACAACGTCTAGATGTATTACAAGATAAGACCTTGAGAGATTTAGTGAGAGATCCTGAGAAAGTATATTATAAGAGAGAAACTGAGGAGGAAAGGGAACAGAGGAGAGAGACGGAAAGGGAACAAAAGGAGGATGAAAGGAGCAAAAGGCAGACTAAAGCATTGACTAAGGTTCTGGTCAGAGCACCAAATATGCCAGAAGTTAAAAAGCAGGGAGTCAGAAAGGGATACCTGGGCCCCCGCCAATGGCTGCCCCTGGCCTCAGATCAGTGTGCCTACTGTAAAGAAAACAGGACACTAGGCCAAAGAGTGCCCCCGAAAGAAGCAGAGATGCCAGTCCGCCGTGCTGACTCTAGAAGAGGACTAGGAAAGTCGGGGCTCGGATCCCCTCTCCGAGCTCAGGGTAACATTTAAAGTGGAGGGGACCCCAGTGAACTTTGAAGTGGATACAGGAGCAGTATAATCAACCTTTAAGACCCCACTGGGCCCCCTATCAAATAAATGGTCCCCTGTTAAAGGTACTAATGGCAGTAGATATTGGGCTGGGACAACTAAGAGGACTATGGACCTAGGAAATGGAAAAGTCCACCACGCTTTCCAAGTAATCCAAGAATGCCCAGCCCCATTGATGGGCTGGGATCTGCTTACCAAACTCTGGGCTAGAATAACCTTTAACCCTGATGGTCCCCAAGTGGAGTTTCTAAAGCCTTCAGTAAAAACTCCCATAGTCATGGCTTTGACAACATCCGTAGAAGATGAACATCAACACTTCGCGCCTCCTAGGACTGATCAAACAGGCAAACTACCCCAGAAATGGATAAAAGATTATCCTAATGCCTGGGCAGAAACTGCTGGGTTAGGTCTAGCCATATAACAACCTCCAATAGTAGTAGAATTAAAAGCCTCTATCTCTCCAATCAGTGTTAAACAATATCCTCTAATCAAAGAAGCTAAGGATGGGATAAGGGCCCATATTCAGAAATACCTGGCTCTTGGGGTCTTAAGGCCCTGTCATTTGTCCAAGAATATCCCCCTGCTACCAGTAAGAAAGCCAGGAACTGGGGACTACCGGACGCTTCAATACCTAAGAGAGATCAACAACAGAGTGCAGGACATTCACCCCACTGTACCGAATCCATATAATTTGCTTAGCGCTCTGAATCTGGAGCAGGAATGGTACACTGTGCTAGACTTAAAAGATGCTCACTTTTGCTTGCCCGTACATAAGGACACTCAGTTGCTGTTTGCTTTTGAGTGGATAGACCCCGAAAAAGGGACATCTGTCCAACTAACCTGGACTAGACTCCCACAGGGGTTCAAAAACTCTCCCACTCTCTTTGATGAACCCCTCCACAAGGACTTCAATGACTTCAAAATTGCACACCCCGATGTCACCATACTCCAATATGTGGATGGTCTGCTACTGGCAGCCGACACCAAAGAGAACTATGAGTCTGGGACCCAAGCATTATTTTCCAAGCTTGCTCGGCTTGGATATAGGGCTTCTGCCAAAAAGGCCCAAATTTGTCAGCAAGAAGTAATCTTCCTGGGTTATTCTCTTAGGGGTGGCAAAGGATGGCTCACTGAGCCCACAAAACGAACCTTTGTGCAGATACTGCCCCCATCTAATAAGAGACAACTCAGGGAGTTTCTTGGGACTGCCGGCTTTTGCAGGTTATGGATTCCTGGGTTCGCGTCTCTGGCTGCCCCTTTATACCCGCTGATAAAGGGGGATGCCCACTTCCAATGGACCCCTGAGCACCAACAAGCTTTTGATAATGTCAGAAAAAAGGTGCTGCTATCTGCTCCGGCCTTAGCACTCCCAGATATAGAAAAACCCTTCAGTCTCTACATCGAGGAAAAGAAAGGAATAGCACGGGTTGTGCTCACTGAGACTTTGGGACCTTGGAAAAGGCCGGTAGAATACTTATCAAATAAACTGGACCCAGTGGCTAGTGGGTCGCCCCATTGCTTAAGAGCTATAGCAGCGGCAGCCCTTCTAATAAAAGATGCTGATAAATTAACGTTGGGACAGAAGCTAACGATTATAGTCCCCCATGCCCTGGAGTGCATCATCTGTCAGCCTCCAGAGATGTGGCTATCAAACTCTAGAATAACCCACTACCAGAACCTCTTGCTTGACAAAGACAGAATCACGCTGGGACCCGCTGCTCCACTCAACCCGGCTACACTGCTGCCAGAAGAATCATCAAGACCCGTTGCTCATGAGTGTCAACACATACTGGCAGAGGAAACCAGTATACGACGAGACTTGAAGGATCAGCCACTGCCTTGCCCTGAAGTTGTATGGTTTATGGATGGCAGCAGCTTCCTCCAAGATGGTAAGCGGTGGGCTGGAGAAGCAGTAGTTAGCAAAATTAATGTCATCTGTTCCTCTGGTCTCCCAGAACTGACATCAGCCCCAAAAGCAGAACTGATTGCCCTTACGAAAGTATTGGAACTAGCAACAGGCAAAAGGGCCACCATATACACTGATAGCCGCTATGCATTTGCCACTGCAAATGTGCACGGGGCTATTTCCCATCAAAGGGGGTTATTAACCTCCACCTGGAAAGAAATAAAGAACAAAGATGAGATCCTCCAACTTCTCTCAGCAGTGCAGGGCCCTAAGGAACTAGCTATAGTGCACTGCCCAGGGCACCAGAAGGGAAACGAACCCTTGGCGGTTGGAAAAAGAAGGGCAGATGAGGAAGCTTTATTGGCAGCCCTAAATGGAGTGACTGTGTTAACTTTTTCCACACCAGGGGGAACAACAATCAGGAGACTTGGCCGCACCGGAACATTCAGGCAACTTATCATCTGAGGAGACAGATACAGAACTCTGGGATCCTACAGAGCCAAGTTTACAATTTCAAAAAGCCCACCTTTATGTCAAAGACGTACACCAGCTCACCCACTTAGACTCAGAGAAGATATAGGCACTCTTAAAGGACCGGAGAAAGGACTTATTATTGACTGACTCACAGAGGAAAGAAATAGCTGAGCAGGTGACTAGAGCTTGTCAAGTCTGCCAAGTAGTTAATGCTTACCCATCCAAGCTTCCTGCAGGGAAGCGCTTACAAGGAACCAGACAAGGACAATTCTGGGAATTGAACTTTACTGAAATTAAGCCAGCAAGGTATGAACTTAAATATCTCCTAGTCTTTGTAGATACTTTTTCAGGATGGGTCGAAGCCTTCCCCATGAAGAAAGAAACAGCTCAGATGGTAGTCAAAAAGATCGTAGAAGACATTTTTCCAAGGTTCGGCCTGCCTAAGGTAATAGGGTCCGCTAACGGACCGGCATTCATGCCCCAGGAAAGTAAGGGATTTGCCAGGACCCTGGGGATTAATTGGAAGTTACATTGTGCTTATAGACCCTATAGCTCAGGACAGGTAGAAAGGATGAATAGAACCATCAAAGAGTACTTAACAAAATTAAGCTTGGATACTGGCATAAAAAATTGGACTATGCTCCAACCTTATGCACTGTTTTGTGAAAGAAATATCCCCTCCGCCTCTTTGTGTAACCTCACCTCTTATGAAATTCTCAATGGTGCCCTTCCTCCAGTAGGGGACCTAATCCCAACTATGAGACTTAATGATTCCTTTCACACCCCCTTGCTTGACAGATTTAAAGCCCTTTAACAAACCCAGCACCCAGCGATACCTGTGGAAACATTTGGCCTCTGCTTATCAGACTGGAGACGAGGGAACCCCACATTGATATCAAGTGGGAGGCTTCGTCTACGTGAGATGGCGTCAGGTGTCATCCCTGGAACTCCACTGGAAAGGATCATACCAGGTGCTGCTTATAACACCCACAGTGGTGAAAGTGGATGGGATCACTTCCTGGATCAATGCCTCCCATCTCATGCCTGAGCCCTGTACAGACTCTGGCTGGAAACTTCTACAGACTGGTATCCATCTCAAGTTGCGTGTCCGTCATGTGGGTAGGGCTATGGATTCTTCCCATGACCACCAGCAGCCCTAATCCCCATCAGCGTGCTCAGCAACAAGGGCAAGTAATGAATCCTAATGGGCAAGTAGTGTGATCTATTTCACAAACAGCCACCTTATGGACTTGGTGGCCATCTCTCCACCTGGAAATTTGTCAGCTTGCCATAGGCTTCCCTGACTGGGATCTCCCTGACATAGAGGACCCCACACAGATCCCACTCAAACCCTAACTAGGGCAACATAGACCACCTTAACCCATGAATTGTGGATGTCATCTCCCCCAGCTCAGGTGTAAACTAGCCAGTCTTGACTATTATGTGTGCCCACCTGATTTCCAAAGTCATAAAACAGGCCCAAACCTGTGGAGGACCCAGTGACTTTTATTGTAGATCTTGGGGTTGTGAACAAACGAAAGCTGCATGGTGGAACCCAAACTCCCCAGAAAGGTATGATTCCGGTAGGATGAAATGACACCTGGATTGATCCCAAGAAATGTGCTGCTTGCCCAGTGGTGTCAAAAACTCGCTGTGGAAAGAATACTCTATGTTACCCCCTCAATATAACTTTTACTTCCAAAGGAAGGGGCTACCTCAGAAAAACCTGGCCTATGGGAAATACGTGGGGAATGCGATTCTATATTTATGGCCCAGGTGATGAATTTGGTCTCTGGTTCACCGTCTGGCTTAAAAAGAAAGAAAATCCCACAGCAATAGGACCCAATCCCCTCAAGCCAGGGATTAAGCCTCCTAAACCTTCCATGCCTAGATCTACCAGAACCCCTCTACCATCTAATACTTCCTGGATTCCGTCTTTGCCTACTTCCCCAGTCCAGAGTACATCTGAATCCTCCCCCTGGGAACTAATTAAAGGAACCTTTATGGTACTGAACTCCACACAGTCAGAACTCCTTGTATTTCAGCTCAGCAGGTCTTTGACAGCCCTGTAAATTATTGTGTAATGGTGCAGATACTCTCCAGGGTACTCTATCATAATGCCTAATCATTTGAAGGTCTACTAGGGGGACAAACAACCCGATATCAAGGGGAACCATTGTCCCTTACTCTAGCCATCCTATTGGGGATAGGAGCTGCTGCAGGAGTGGGTATGGGAACAGCTTCTATGATGCGTGGTTAACAACAAATGGCCCAATTAGAAACAGCAATAAATCAAGACTTGAAGACGTTAGAGACCTCCATCACAGCTTTGCAGGAATCCTTAACCTCTCTCTCTGAAGTTGTTTTACAGAACAGGTGAGGATTAGACCTCCTCTTGATGAGGGAGAGGGCCTCTGTGTTGCACTGAGAGAAGAATGTTGTTTTTATGCTGACCATATAGGAGTTGCAAAATAATCCATGAGTAAATTAAGAAAATACCTTGAAGAGCGCCAGAGAGAATGGGAGATTCAACAAGGGTGCTTTGAGTCATGGTTAACCGAGTACCCCTGGTAACTACACTAATATCAGACTTAGCTGGACCCCTGATCATCCTTATGGTGTTGCTAACTGTGGGACCTTGTTTGCCTAACCACATAGTTTCCTTTCTCCAGGCTCAGATTAGGCAGGTGAAACTCATGATAATCATACAGAAATATGCTGCACTGGTAGGAATAGAATGTGAAACCCCACAATAATTTTGATTCATTACTTTTAAGATTAAAAGTAGTCAGAAAAAGGGGTGGGAAATGAAAGAATAAAAGAAATTGAAATTGAAACGTAAAGAACCAGGTTTTGTACATTTTCCAAGCTGCACTCAGAACCTGAAATTCCTGTGGCACTTAAGACAATTCCCGGATCTTCCCATTAGATGTGTGTTGAAATCTTCCCTGACCACCTCGTTACTTAACCACCCCTTCCCAGAAACCATGCAGATTTGCACGTATACATCTCAGTGCTTCAACCAATCAGTTTAAATGTATACTCCTTCTCACGGCTGACCAATCACCCGCTGCCCAACCTGTTCCCACCAATGAATGTGCTAATCATGTTTTAGAGTTATTATTTGATTTTCCCGCGGTATATGATGATTTTCTAAAGGAGGCTATGATGTATGTAAAGTCCCTGCCCTCTCTAAAGAATGTATATAAACTCTGCTCAAGTTGTTCTCGGGGCTCTTTGTTCTTTGCTCCTCTGAAGTGAGCTCTGAGCCTCAGCATGCTGGACCCCCAATAAACCCTTTGCTGTGGCATGAGACAGTCTCTTGGTGGTCTTTTCCTCCGAAGTTCGCCCGACCTTTTCAGTTCCTGACTTCCGTCAAGTGAGAATAGGGATCATTTGGGTCAAATGAGTTCTTCAAAGCCCTACAGTGGATAGCCCATAGGTGCTTGGGTTTTCTCATGACTCCAAATCACATAGAAAATCTACACCTGACAGTCATTAGGCCTCAAATTGGAGAAGCAGAGCAGTATTAAAGGCAGGCTTATTTGATCACTCCTGGTTCAAAGGAAGGGTGTTTAGGCCACCCTGACTTTTGGCAAATGAGGGGCAATGGAGCTTATTTTGGACACTGTCTTGGGCTGCACCCCTCATGGAAACTTCCAGCCAGAGGTTATGATGCTTGTCTGTGTAGAAGAAGATGAGGCCCATGTGGGAGTGTTTTGATTTAAATTGTGGTCATATGTGTGGTAGCTGGAAGAGATTACTGGGTCCTCCTGGGCCTGAACTCTGGTGTGACTCCTTTTAGACACTGTGTCCTGGAACTGAGCTTAGTGAAGTATTGCCATGAGTTGTGTTGGGATTTGAGGAGGCCATGCATGAGAGTCGCCCTTGGAACCTGAGATGTAGGCCCAGGGTAGCTTTCCACAGAGCACTGGGAATCTCAGTCAGGATACCACAAGATTTTATTCTGAAAGACTTGGCAGCCATAGTTGAGATCAAAACACTCATGGATCTCAATTGTAGACCTCAATGAGCCTGGCTTCAGGTGACCTTTTGGACACTCTTTGGGAAGCCTTGCCTGTGAGAGTTCTCCAGAGTTTTCATTGAAATGATCATACTCACCATTTAATGGTTCCTGCATGAATTGAAATCCACTGTGCCTCCAACTTCATCCTTGATAAATGGCTAGATAAATAGTTTAAATTTTTGAAATTCCCATGAACAGGTGGCATACAGAACCTTTGGATGTCCTATTTCTGATCATGAGTGTACCAGACAGTGCCTTGATTGATTGGGTTTAATGAAAATGGTGTAGAACCGAGATGCCAGTAATTTGGAGCCTGATGAGTAGAGGGCCTAGAGCAGCGGTAGGCAGGTGTGTGATAAAACATCTGTGATGGGGCCATGTGGATCTGCCTTTGGATTCCAAATGTCATGAGACGGACATGGTGCAGCCAGGAGACCATTATAAGTAAACACATCTTGTTATATGGAGAGGTTTTAGGGTAATTTACAGAATCAGGTTGCTATGGTCAAGGGAGCAAGCTATGTGATATAGAGGCCGGTTTCATGAATGCTCATGTGTGAGCCACCACATGTGATAGAACTCCCTCCAGCACTGTGTCCCAGTTGAACTCCTTGTATTTCATGAAGCAAATACAAAACTCGCAGTGCAGCAGCAAGAAACACCAGGAAAAGTGGAGGATTACTAAATGGCTTCACAGTCCACACGGGCAGACACTTAGACCACTGTGTCCCAGTTGAACTCCATGTATTTCGTGAAGCAAATACCAAAGTCGCAGTGCAGCAGCAAGAAACACAATGAAGAGTGGAAGAGGAACAAATAAATATACAATCCACGCGGGGACACACTTAGCCCCAAGTGGCCATAGTATACCTACAAAGAGAGAATTCAGCACTGCTCCCTCATGTTCATTGGAATATTACAATTTATGTCCTCCAGGTCACATAGATGCTGACCCAGCTTTGATCGTCTCACTAGAAGGAAGCAAAAGCTCCTGAAAACAACATATATTTCAAGTGCCCAAACTCAGAGGCAGTTTCTCAAGAAGTCTTTAGGCCAGCAGAGCTCTGTGATTGTGGAGTGCTTACCCTGTCCCTTACTTTTGAAAACTCCTCTACCACCTCCATGGTTGTGAACTCCTGATCAAATTCCATTTCAGATATGTATTCACATATTTTCTATCTCTTTTCCTCTAATTGTGTCTTACTTGGGGCGAAGATAATGTCAAGGGATTGTTCTGGATGAGAGTGGGAAGATTTTTCTGAAGCACATATTTGCATACACATTGGATTCATTTTCCTATTTTCCATTCAAAATACTGAATCACTGACATTAACACATACCCTACTAGACTCTGACTACTAATCCTAATATGTTGGAGAAAAATACCCCCAAAAGAATAGAACTACAAGCAGTTCAGAGGAGGCATGGTGGATAGTTGGGCTTGCCTTTTGAATTATATAGTGTAGGAGTTTTAAATCTTGTCAATTTTTTTTGAAATAGTTCTCCATGTATTTTAAAAGTTAAGAAATATGTGAATTCCTGTCTCCCTTTCTCTGAAGCCTATTCAGCACCTGTATTTTTATATGCACATTTAGAATCCTAACTGTTACCACACGTACGTTCTTTTGTGGAGGCTGAATTGGCAGATACAAATTGTGAAAAGGGATCACTCCTCCTAAACGCTGTTGGAACTGAAAATTCAACCTGTGGGTGAGCTTCCTAGTTGAACAACATTATACATAAATCGATGTTCAGTAAAATGAATTTATTTGGATCTGTGGATGATACATATTTCATGGTGATTTTAAATTGGCATATAGTGCTACTTTTTAATGTCTGTGAATGTTTGTGTGTGTGTGTGTGTATATATATATATATATATATATATATATATATATATATATATATATATATATATACACACACTCTCCAGATTTTTCAAAATATGAAATATATGTGTATTATTTTACACATCCTAAATTTTTCATATTCATGAATGTGGATTTATAATCATCTTTTCACAAGATTATTCTCAGAAATATTCACATACCCTACTAGACTCTGACTACTAATCCTAATATGATGGAGAAAAGTAACGCAAACAGAATAGAAATACAAGCATTTCAGAGGAGGCATGTTGTATATTTGGACTTGCCTTTTGCATGATAAATGGTAGGTGTTATAAATCTGGTCAATTTTCAATTGAAATAGTTCTCCATGTGTTTTTAAAATTAACAAATATATGAATTCCTGTCCCTTTCTCTGTAGCCTATTCATCACATGTATTTTTATATGCATTTATAGTATCCTACCTGGTATCACATGTACATTTTTGTGAGTTGGCTGACTTGGTAGATACAAATTGTGAGAAGAGATCACTCCTCCAAATCGTTGTTGGAACTGAAAATTCCACCTATAGGGGAGCTTCCTAGTAGAAAAACATTATACATAAACTCATGTTCAGTAAAATAAATATTTTTGCATCTTTGGATGATATATATTTATAGATGAATTTTGAGTGGCATATATATTGCTACTTTTTAATGTCTGTGTGTGTGTTTTGTGTAAATATATATATATATATATATATATATATATATATATATATATACACTCTCCAGATTTTTGAAAATATGAAATATATGTGTCTTATTTACACTCGCTAAATTTATTCTTGTTCATGGACTTGGATTTATAATCAACTTTTCACAAGATTATTCTCAGAAATATTCATCCACCTGAAAAACAGATTTAACTAATATTTCTACAGTAACTGACCAAGTTTAACATCAATGCACCTTGATTCCGATATGACAAGCTGTGCATTTTGACGTTCATTTTTATTAAACCCTGGTACATTAATATTTATTCATATTATGGACATCATAGGATATATATTTCATCCACAAATTCACAAATTTATGGGCATTTGTTTCACTTTCAATCAATTCCTGCTTCAGAACACATGTATTCCTCCAGGTGTCTTGACTGGTCTTTTCATGTGACTTCTACCCAAACACATTATTTTCGATTTTCATAATCAATTTTGAAGCAAAACTCACACCCTTTATGATAAACCATAACCCTAATATTACAAATAGATGTATAATTGGTTTGAATGAATGTATGTTTATCAATATAAAATTTTCTTTATATTTTCAGATACCACTTCAATCCATTTTTTAAAGTTGAAACCAATTATATTCTTTATTCACACTATTGTCTATTCATACATTTTCTCTATATTCAGAGACACAGGGTGCACGTATTTGTACCCCCAATACTAATTTATATGTCTTCAAAATATTGCTTCCAGAAATGGTGGAAGAAATACTCATGTCACCTGATATAAATATACATTTTTTCAGTGTAATATTCTGGACACAAAACGCAAATGTCACACTTATGATTGTACCAAATCCTAAATAGGAAGTGAGCATGGATTACTAAAACCATCCATGTCCAGGTTGCCTAATGCTCTCAAATGTCTATCCTGTCGGTGACTACATATTTGTTTCTTCCTAAGATTATATATTAAATCTCAACCTGTTGAAAATGTCTAATCCTATCACTCACTTTATACTTTGCCTGATTTCCTAATGTTTCTATTGATAAATGCTTTCCTACATATTTTTTCCAGTTCATCACTGTGACCAACTCTTCACATGTGCTGACATTTACATTCACTCTCTAACCAAAACTCTATTGCTAAAGTACTTTTGGTCCAAATCCTATTCTCACTCTTCTATCTAAACCTACACTATCTTCCTAATCCTACCGACTATCCCTTTTTGACTGGATGTTTTCTTACACATTCAATCAACCAAGGTACATGGTCCTTTGCCATTATATATCGATTTATCTGAGATATCTGTGCAGAACATTGTTCAAAGCTAAGTTTCCCACTCCAGTGCCCAGTGCACTTCTGGGCTTCAAATCTTATCTAGAATTCCATTGTCATACTTATATTTCACCTCTATATTCTTATAAATACCACAGGATCCCAATATTCTTATTCATCCAGCAGAATGATTCCTAACACAAATCGAACCTGTTATTAACCCTAACCATATACTGTTCCCTCAATCTATCTTTACAAAAGAGCAGGACTGAGTTGGTCTTACAATACAAAAATGTAGGGAGACTTTCACCTGCTGAGAAGCTCAAAGGTCTATGCAGATATAATCCCTGGAGAAGATATAGGGAACTGTGAAGTACCTGAGAGAGAAAAAGTCATCTTCAATTGCAAACAACCTGGTCATGACGAAGGGATGTGTCTGAATCAGCCTCTATCTTCTTAATGTAGAGAAGATGGACCAAACCAGGCCTATGTAGAGAGCTGTTCCCAGGTGCCTATGGTTGATATAACTTTCTATCTTGTGAAATTGTAACAGGAAATAGGGGCAGCCTCCATCTCATGAGACCCTTGGAAACAACTGTTAGGACAAAGTGGTTGCAAAGGCAGCAAATTCAATCAGTTCCAGAAAGAAGTGACCTCATCTAATTTTCTTGTTGAAGGAACACTCTAAACTTGGAATCCAGGCACCCAGAGGCAGTCCCAGTTCCAGTCCCAGTGGGCTCACTTGTTTAGATTTACAGAGGACAGAGTCCGTCTTTCTTGGTAAATACTGATGTGAGTATGGCCAAATGCCAGGTGAGCTCTGAAGAGGGGCCTTTCCTGAGAAAGCAGGTAGTGTCTCACTGCTGGTCCCGGACAATTTCACAGAGTTAGCCAAAGAGACCTGATCTGAGACAGGACAGGCCGTTTCGGGGGAACATAAAATGGTCCACCAGTCAGAGGGCTCTCCAGATAGTCACATACCTACTTGGAGGAAGGAGGTGCCTTTGTGGTTGTGGGTGTGAGTTTGTGGTTTTGTCTCATTTTCTGAGAATAGGTAGGAAAGGCAGTTTGTTTGGTTTGGAATGGACTGTGTCTACTGAGTGCTTTGACAAGGCAAGTGTTTCTATGTCTGTGTATCCCACCGTGTCTGTGGTTGTAGACATTAGAAAAGAGAATGCATCAATGGATTTGTCATGTCTAGTAGAAAGCTTCTCAGCATTCATCCTGCCTAATTTATGAATGGACTGTGGATTGCCTTATGGATGTGCAACACCTACTATCTTCCAAAGTTCCTGTTTTCTTCGTAGAATTATGGCCACTCTTCAGAATAGGCTTATGATTTTATGTCCACCATATGAACCACCTCCAAGATCTGTGACATGGCTATGTACTGGATAGCTGAAGGGAATGAGAGCATGTCAGAAAACACAGATATCATTGGGACCAGGAGAGTCTCAATGGAGAAATCCTGCTTTGGGTCTTTTGCTTACCTATTTGTCTGTTGCCCTGAATGTCAGGAAGTTCTTTGACTCAGGCCACCCCTTTTTGAAGCCTGAAGAAAACAGTTTTCAAATGAAAATGAATGGGCATCACCTTGGGCTCTTTGCTTAATTGCTTTAGAATGGGATGTGTCTGAAACAGCCTCTTGGCCCTGTGTGAGGCTGTGGCTTTGATTCTCAGCACCTGATGGGTCTAAAGAAGGATCCCATGTGTGCATCCAAAACCAAAATGGCCAAAAGAGCGGTCATTGTGGATGGAGTCTCTCGTCTTCCTCTGTAATGTTCCTGCCTCCATCAAGTGAGAATAGGGATCCTTCGGGTCAAATGAGTTCTTCAAAGCCCTGCAGAGTCTAGCCCATAGGTGCTTGGGTTTTCTCATGACTCCCATTTACAAAAAGAATCTAAACCCCACAGTCAATAGGCCACAAATTGCAGAAGTGGAGCAGTATTAACGGCAGGCCTATTTGATCACTCCTGGTTCACAGGAAGGGAGTCCGGGCCTTTAGGCATATGAGGGGTAAGGAAGCTTCTTTTGGACATTGTCTTGGGCTGTGCCCCTCATAGAATCCTCCAGCCAGAGGTAATGATGAGTGTCTATATGGAAGAAGATGAGGTCCATGTGGGAGTGTTTTGGTTTTAATTGTGGTCACTTGTGTGGCGGTTGGAGGAGATGAATTGGTCCACGTGGGCTGGAACTCTGGCGTAATTACCCTTAGAGACTGCATTCTGGAACTGATCTTAGAGAAGTATTGCAATGAGTTGTGTTGGGATTTTAGGAGACCACGCATGGAGTCCTTGGAAAATGAGTCTTGACCCAGGGTTGCTTTCCACAGAGCACTGGGAATCTCAGCCAGGATATCACATGATTTTATTCTGAAAAACTTGGCAGCAATAGTTGAGAGTCAAAACAAACATGGAACTCATATTGTAGACCTCAATGGGCCTGGCTTCATGTGAACTTTTGGCCACTCTTTTGGAAGCCTTGCCTGTGAGAGTTCTCGAGAGCTTTCATTAAAATGAGTTTCCTCAACATTTAATGGTTCCTGAATGAATTGAAACCCACAGTGCCTCCAACTTCATCCTTTAAAAATGGTTAGATAAATACCATGAAATGTTTAAAATTCCCATGAGCAGGTGGCACTGGAAAACCTTTGGATGTCCTGTTTCTGATTATGAATATACCAGAAGGTTCCTTGATTGACTGGTTTTCATGAAAATGGTATAGAAAAGAGATGCAAGTAAGTTCGAGCCTGCTGAGTAGTGGACCTAGAGAAGTTGTGGGCAGGTGTGTGATAAAAAATCTGTGGTTTGGCCATGTGGATCTGCCTTTGGCTTCCAAATGGATTATGACTGATATGGTGCAGCCAGCAGACCCTTCTCTCAAAAGGCATCTTGTTATATGTAGGAGTTTCAGGGCAATGTTCAGAATCAGGTTGCTATGCTCAAGGAGGCAAGCTGGTGGGATAGAAGCATGGTTGGTGCATTTTCCTGCAGACCCTGACCCACCACACGTGACAGAACTCGCTCCAGCACTGTGTCCCAGTTGAACTCCTTGTTTCATGAAGCAAATGCCAAATTGCGAGTGCAGCAGCAAGAAACAGCACGAAAAGTGGAGGATGACCAAATGGGTTCACAGTGCACACGGGGAGACACTTAGCCCCCATTGGTCACAGTTTACCTACAAAGAGAGAATTTAGCAAGGCTGCCTCATGTTCATTGGCAAACAAGAAACCATGTGCTCACAAAGGTCACAAAAATGCAGACCAGCTTGGATGGTCTCACTACAATGGAAGCTAAAGCTCCTGACAACAACATATATTTCATGTGCCCAACCTCAGAGGCAGTTTCTTAAGAACTCTTTAGGCCAGCAGAGCTCCATGTTTGTGGAGAGTTTACATTGTCCCTTAATTTTGGAAACTCCTCTACCTTCTCCAAATTTGTGAAAATTGAGCAGTTTCCATTGCAGATATGTATTCACAGATTTTCTAACTCTTCTGCTCTAATTGTGTCATACATGGGGCGAAGGTAATGTCAAGGCATTGCTCTGGATGAGAGTGGGAAGATATTTGTGTAGCACATATTTGCATACACATTGCATTCATTTTCAATTTTCTATTCGAAATACTGAATCCCTGACACTATCCCATACCCTACTATCCTCTGACTACTAATCCTAATATGATGGAGAAAAATACCCAAACAGAATAGAAATACAAGCAGTTCAGAGGAGGCATGCTGCATACTTGGACTTACCTTTTGCATGATAAATGGTAGGTGTTATAAATCTAGTCAATTTTTAATTGAAATAGTTCACCATGTGTTTTTAAATTAAACAAATATATGAATTCCTGTCTCCCTTTCTCTGTAGCCTATTCATCACATGTATTTTCATATGCACTTATAGAATCCTACCTGGTATCACATGTACATTTTTGTGAGGTGGCTGACTTGGCAGATACAAATTGTGAGAAGAGATCACTCCTCCAAATTGCTGTTGGAACTGAAAATTCCACCTATAGGGGAACTTCCTAGTAGAACATCATTATACATAAACTCATGTTCAGTAAAATAAATATTTTTGCATCTGTGGATGATATATATTTAAAGATGAATTTTGATTGGCATATATATTGCTACTTTTAAATGTCTGTGTGTGTTTTTTTTTTTTGTGTGTGTGGGTATGTGTATATATATATATATATATATATATATATATATATATATATATATATATACACTCTCCAGATTTTTCAAAATATGAAATATATGTGTCTTATATACACTCTCTAAATTCATTCATGTTCATGCATGTGGATTTATAATAAACTTTCCAAAATATTAGTCTCAGAAATATTCATCCACCTTAAATACATAGTTGTTTCCTAGTACTGAAAACTAACTTCAGTGAATGGTGCATACAAATGTTAATAATTCTACAGGAACTGATCCAGTCTATCACCAATGCAAGTAGATCCCAATGGGACATGATATATAATATGATGTTCATTTATATTCAACACTGGTACATTATTATTTCTTCAGTTTTTGCTCATCATAAGATATGTATTTCATCCACAAGTTCACAAATTTGTAGGCATTTCTTTAAACTTTAATCACTTCCTACTTCACAACACATGTATTGTCAGGGTTTCTTGACTGGTCTTTTCATGAGACTTCTTTCCAAACACATTATTTTCGATTTCCATAATCACTTTTGAAGTAAAACTCACACACTCTTCATGATAAACCAAAACACTAATATTGACATTAGATGAATAACTGGTTGGAATGAATGATTGTATATGCATATAAGATTTCCAGTAATTTTTCAGATATCAGTTCATCCCATTATATTAAGTCGGAACAAGTTATATTACTTATTCACAGTATGGTCTATTCATGCTTTATCTCTATATTCATAGACATAGGGTACACCTCTTTGTACGCCCAATACTAATTTTATGTCTTCAGTATATTGCTACCAAAAATGGTGGAAGAAATACTTATGTCACCTGATCTACATATACATATTATCACAATAATATTCTGGACAAAAATGTAAATGTTACACTTATGATTGAACCAAGCAAAGCCTAAATGAAATGTGAACATAGATTACTAAAAACATCCATGTCCAGGGTGCCTAATGCTCTCAAATGTCAATATTATTGGTGACTTCATATTTGTTTCTTTCTAAGATTCAACCTCAAGCCTGTTGAAAATGTCTAATCCTCTCACTCACTTTATACTTTCCCTGATTTCGTAATATCTTTATTGATATCTTCTTTTCTACATGTTTTCCCCACTTCATCATCGTTACTGGCTCTTCATATGTGCTGACATATACATTCACTCTCTAACTGAAATCCTATTGCTAAAGAACTTTTGTTCCAAATCATATACTCACTCTTCTTCCTAAAACGACCGACTATCTTCCTAATCCTACCGACTATCCCTTTTTGAAGGGATGTTCTCTTCTACATTCAATCTTCTAAGGTACAAGGTCCTATGCCATTGTATATCAAATTATCTGAGACATCTGTGCAGAACATAATTCAAAGCTAAGTATCCCAATCAAGGGCCCAATGCCCTTATGGGTTTAAAATCATACCTGGATTTCTGTTTTCATACTTATGTTTCACCTCTACATTCTTGTAAATATACCAGGTTCCCAATACCATTATTCATCCAGAAGAATGATTCCTAACACAAATCGAAATCAAACCTGTTATTAACCCAAAACATACACTGTTCCCTCAATCTCATTTTACAGAAGAGCAGGGACAAAGTTGTTCTTACAATACAGAAAAGTAGGGGACCTTCCACCTGCTGAGATCCTCAAAGGTCCATGCAGAAATGATACCTGGAGAAGTTGTAGACAGGTATGAAGGACCTGAAAGAGCAAAAGTCATCATCGATGACAAACCACCTGGTCAGGATGAAGGGATGTGTCTGAATCAGCCTCTCTCTTCTTATTGTGGAGAAGATGGACCAAACCAAGCCTGTGTGTGTGCCTATGGTTGATATACCATTCTAAATTGTGAAAGTGTCAGAGGAAGAAGGGGCAGCCTCCATCTCATGGGGCCCTTGGAAGCAACTGTTAGGACCAAGTGGTTGCAAAGGCAGTGACCTCATTCAGTTCCAAAGAAAGTGTCATACCTCATTTCCTTGGTGATGGAACTCTCTGAACTTGGTATCCAAGAAGCCAGGCACCCAGATGCAGTTCCAGTCCCAGTCCCAGTGGGCTCACTTGTTTGGATTTACCAAGGACAGAGTCAGTCTTTCTTGGTACCTACTGATGTGAGGATGGCCAAATGCCAGGAGAGCTCTGAAGAGGGACCTTTCCTGAGAAAGCAGGTAGTGGCTCACCACTTTTTCCTGACAACTTCACATAGTTGGCCAAGGAAACCAGATCTGAGAGAATACAGGCCATTTCGGGGGAACATAGTATTGCCCACCAGTCAGAGAACACTCCGGATAGTCACAGACCTACTTAGGGGAAGGAGGTGCCATTGTGAGTGTGGGTGTGTGGTTTTGTCTCTTGTTCTGAGAATAGGTAGGAAAGGCGGTTTGTTTGGTTTTCAGTGAACTATTTCTAGTAAGTCATTTGACAAGGTGAGTGTTTCTATGTCTGTGTATCCCACTGTGTCCGTGGTTGTAGACATGAGAAAAGACAATGCAACAATGGATGTGTCCTGTGTAGTAAAAAGATTCCCAGCATTCATCCTGCCCAATTTATGAATGGACTGCAGCTTGCCTTATGGATTGGCAAAACCTACTACCTTCCTAAGTCCCTGTTTTCTTCCTGAATTCTGGCAACTCTCCAGAATAGTCTCATTGTTTTGTGTCCAAGATATGTACCAACTCCAAGGTCTTTGACATGTCCATGTACTGGATACCTGAAGGGAATGGCCAGTATCTCAGAAAACTCAGATATGAGTGTGACCAGAAAAATCTCAGTGGAGATACCATGCTTTGGGCCTTTTGCTTACCTATTGTTCTGTTGCCCTGAATGTCAGGAAGATGTTGGGCTCAGGCTACCCCTTTGTGAAGCCTGAAGAAAACAGTTTTCAAATGGAAATGAATGGGCATCACCTGTGGCTCTTGCTAAATTGCTTCGGAAAGGGATGTGTCTGAATCAGGCTCTCTACCCTGTGTGAGGCTGTGGCTTAGATTCTCAGCACCTGATGGATCTAAAGAAAGATCCCATGTGTGAATCCAAAACCAAATTCGCAAAAAATTTCAGTCATTGTGAATGAATTCTATTGCCTTTCTCTGTAGGTTCCTGAAATCAATCAAGTGAGAATAGCGATCCTTTTGGTCAAATGAGTTCTTCAAATCTCTGCAGAGGTGCTTGTCTTTTCTCATGACTCCAGTTCACATAAAGAATCTAAACCCCACAGTCAGAAGGCCTCAAATTGGAAAAGCGGAGCAGTATTAATGAAAGGCCTATTTGATCACTCCTGGTCCACAGGAAGGGTGTCCTTCCCACCCTGACTTGAGCCAAATGAGGGGCAAGGGAGCTTATTTTGGACACTCTTTTGGAATGTGCCCCTCATGGAAAGCTCCAACCAGTGGTTATGATGAGTGTCTATAAGGAAGAAGATGGGGCCATGTGATAGTGTTTTGTTTTTAATTGTGTTCATTTGATTGGCGGTGTGAAGAGATGACTGGGTCAACCTGGGCTTGAACTCTGGTTTGATTCCCCTTAGAGACTGCGTTCTGGAATTGACCTCAGAGAAGTATTGCCATGAAAAGTGTTGGGATATTAGGAGGCCACGCATGAAAGTCACCCTTGGAAACTGAGATCTAGGCCCAGGGTAGTTTTCCAAAGAGTACTGGGAATCTCAGCCAGTATATCACATGATTTTATTCTGAAAGACTTGGCAGGGATAGTTTTGAGTCAAAACACACATGGACGTCACATTGGAGACCTCACTGCGCCTGGCTTCATGTGACCTTTTGGCCACTCTTTTGGAAGCCTTGCCTGTGAGAGTTCTCCAGAGCTTTCTTTGAAATGAACTTCCTCAACATTTAATGGTTCCTGAATGAATTGAAACCCACAGTGCCTCCAACTTCATCCTTGAAAAATGGCCAGATAAATACCATGAAATTTTTAAAATTCCCATGACCAGGTGGCACTGGAGAACCTTTGGATGTCCTGTTGCTGATCTTGAGTGTACCAGACCCTGCCTTAATTCACTGGGTTTCATTAAAATGGTGTAGAACAGAGATGCCATTGAGTTATAGCCTGCAGAGTTGTTGGCCTAGAGAAATGGTGTGCAGTTTTGTGATAATACATCTGTGTTGTGACGACGTGGTTCTGCCATTGGCTTCCAAATTCATTGTGACTGCCATGGTGCAGCCAGGAGACCTGTATATGTAAAAGCATGTTTTTATATTGAAAGATTTCAGGGCCATGTTCAGAATCAAGTTGCTATGGACATGGGGGCAAGCAAGTTAGAGCCTGCAGAGTATTGGGCCTAGAGAAGTGGTCTGCAGTTGTGTGATAATACATCTGTGTTATGGCCATGTGGATTTCTCATTGGCTTCCAAATTTTTTGTGACTAACATGGTGCAGCCAGGAGACCCGAATATGTAAAAGCATGTTTTTATATGGAGAGGATTCAGGGCCATGTTCAGAATCATGTTGCTATGGACAAGGGGGCAAAGTATGTGGGAAAGAAGCCTGGTTGTTGCATTCTCCTGCAGACCCTGACCCACAACACGTGACAGAACTCCCTCCAGCACTGTGTCCCTGTTGAACTTCTTGTATTTTGTGAAGCAAATACCAAACTCCCAGTGCAACAGCAGGAAACACCACGAAAAGTGGAGGATGACCAAATGGCTCCACAGTCAACATGGGGAGACAATTAGACCCCAGTGGCCACTGTTTACCTACAAAGAGTGAATTCAGCACTGCTGCCTCATGTTCACTGGAAAATAAGAAACCATATCCTCCAGGTCACATAGATGCAGACCCAGATTTTATTGTCTCACTACAAAGGAAGCTAAAGCTCCTGAAAATAACGTATGTTTCAAGTGCCCAACCTCAGAGGCAGTTTCTCAAGATGTCTTTACGCCAGCAGACCTCCATGTTAGAGGAGTGTTTACCATGTCCCTTACTTTTGGAAACTCCTCTACCACCTCCAAGGTTCTGAACTCTGAGCATTTTCCACTCAAGATATGTATTCACAGATTTTCTAACTCTTCTATTCTAATTGTGACTTACTTCAGGCGAAGGTAATGTCAAGGATTTGTTCTGGATGAGAGTGGGAAGATTTTTGTGTAGCATATATTTGCATACACATTTGATTCATTATTCTATTTTCCATTTGAAATACTGATCCCTGACACTAACTCATAACCTACTGGACTCTGACTACTACTCCTAATATGATGGAGAAAAATAACCCAAACAGAATAGAAATCCAAGCAGTTCAGAGGAAGCATGGTGTATAGTTGGACTTGCCTTTTGCATAAAAAAGGGTATGTGTTATAAATCTAGTCAATTTTCTGTTGAAATAGTTATCCATGTGTTTTTAAAGTTAACCTATATGTGAATTCCTGTCTCCCTCTCTCTGTAGCCTACTCAGCACATGTATTTTTATATGCACATATAGAATCCTACCTGGTATCACACGTACATTCTTGTGAGGTGGCTGACTTGGCAGATACAAAATGTGAGAAGAGATTACTCCTCCTAAATGCTGTTGGAACTGAAAATTTAATGTATGGGTAAACTTCCTAGTTAAACAACATTATACATAAATCTATCTTCAGTAACATGAATATTTTTGAATCTGTGGATGATGTATATTTCATGGTGAATTTCAATTGTCATATATATTGCTATTTTTATAGTCTCAGTTTGTGTGAGTGTGTGTGTGTGTGTGTATATATATATATATATATATATATATATATATATATATATATATATATATATATACTCTCCAGATTTTTCAAAATATGAAATGTATGAGTCTTATTATACACTCCCTGAATTCATTCATGTTCATGTATGTGGATTTATAATCAACTTTTCACAAGATTATTCTCAGAAATACTCATCTACCTGAAATACATATTTGTTTCCTAGTACTGAAAACTAACTTCAGTGAATGGTGCATACAAATTCTAATATTTCTACATTAACGGACGCAGTTTAACATCAATTCAAGTAGATTCCTATGGGACATGATGTGTATTTTAACGTTCATTTTTATTCAACACTGGTACATTACTATTTCTTCAATTTCTGCACATCATCGTATATATTTATCATCCACAAGTTAGCAAATATATAGGCGTTTGTTTCACTTTAAATCACTTTCTGCTTCAGAACACATGCATACCTCCAGGTTTCTGGACTGGTCTTTTCATGAGACTTCTTTCCAAACACATTATTTTCAATTTCCATAATCACTTTTGAAGCAAAACTCAAACACTCTTCATGAAAATCCATAACCCTAATATTTCATTCAGATGTATAATGGGTAGGATTAAATGTAGTATATCAATATAAGGTTTCCTGTATATTTTCAGATATCAATTCAATCCATTATTTAAAGTTGGAACCAGTAATATTATTAATTCACAGTATTGTCTATTCATGCATTATCTCTATATTCATACACAAATGGTACACCTATTTCTACCCAAAATACTAATTCATATATCTTCAAAATATTGCTCCCATAAATGGTGGAAGAAAAACTCCTATTACCTGATCTACATATATTATTTATTATAGTAATATTCTGGACACACATAGGAATGTTCACACTTATGATTGTACCAATGTAAAGTCGGGCGAGCATCGGAAAAGAGACCACGAAGAGACTGTCTCATGCAACAGCAAAGGGTTTATTGGGGGTCCAGCATGCTGGGGCTCAGAGCTCACTTGAATAGAGAAGAGAGCCCTAAGAATAGCTTAAGCAGAGCTTATGCAATTTACGTGGTGAGAGCAGGGAGGGAAATTTATTGATGGGTCAGGTCGAGTGAGTGGTTTGCATGCCAATGGGAGAGGGAGTACATTCAACAGTTTGGCAATTGGGGACAGCACATTCTGGGAACAAGATTAGCAAACAGTTTTCAAGATTTCATCAGTATTTTGTTAAGCATACAGAAAAACAAGAAGTTAAAAGTACATATTTTATTAACCTTTCATTCCCCACTTCTTATTCTGCTTAATTTTAATCATAAAAATGAGCATTGCGGGGTCTCACATTTTATGTCTTCTAGTGAGGTATATTGTTGTCTGATTACCATAAGTTTAACTTATCCAATTTAAGCTTGTAGAAAGGAAACTAGATGGTTGAGCAAACAGGGTCCTACAATTAGCAATAAAATGAGGATTATTCATGGACTGGCCAGGGCTGATAAAAGCGTAGTTAACCAGGGGGACTGTGTGAACAAAGACTCAAACCACCCTTTTTGTGCATCTCTCTCTTGTTGATGCTCTTCTAGGCGTCTTCTTAATTTACTCATAGATTTTTTTACAACTCCAGTATGGTCGGCATAAAATCAACTTTTTCCCTCAATGCAGCACAAAAGCCCCCTTCTCTCACGAAGAGGAGGTCCAACCCTCGCATGTTCTGTAAAACAATTTCAGAGAGAGAGGTTAAAGATTCCTATAAAACTGTGATGGAGGTTTTTAATATCTTTAAATTTTGGTCTATTGCTGCTTCTCATCGGGTCATTTGTTGTGTCACATGGACTAGGACAGTGATTCCTGTGCCCACACCTGCAGCAGCTCCTTTTCCTAATAGGATGGCTAAAGTGAGGGATACAGGTTCCCAGAGGAACCGGGTTGTATGCCCCCGTATTTGATATTTAAATTAACCTGCCTCATGATAGAGCACTCTGGGAAACATCTGAACATTACATAATTAATCACATCTGTTGACCATTTTATGAAAACATAAACAATGTTTAAGTATATAGAATTATACTGTTGTAAGGACGGACAATTCAAGGCACCTAAGATAGCACCGAAGACAGCGAAACATACCTATTTGGTTGCAATGGATTTAGAGGGCATTGCTTCTGTTGTAATCAATTAGTCACCTGATCTCCAAATTTAGGTAGTTTCCGAATTTTGTACCCAACATGTAAGGGAAGGGGCTCAGAAGTTCACAGTCTGCATAAGTTCACAAAAAGAAGTTTTCGTTTCTATTGTTTTTTTCATCTGTTCTGGGCAAGTTAACATTTTAAGGACACCTGGAGTGGGAGAGCTTTTTTCTTCTCTTTTTTTTTCTCACTGCCAGCTGTAACAATGGAGCTCATTTGGTAACTTATTTATCTTAGAAATGTAACCATGTCTGTGAAGCCCCAGCTCAAGGCCAGAGGCCTTGTTCACATGTTTTGTGAAAAACTAGTAAGGGGGAGTCTAGCTTAGGAGTGCTGATTTTTCCAGCCAGTGGCCAAATAGAACAGGGAAACACGAAAAGGGGAAGTTTATCTACATTGAACTCTTTTATAGGGACTCTTTGGCTGAAAGTCCTAAAGTCAGCCATGGTGAAGACTGCTGGAGAAGGTCATTTAAGACTTTTCTGTGGGCCTGGTATAGACGGGGAAGACAGGGAAGGCGGGTCTGAGAGCAGCACCTTGGGTCTGAGCATGAGGAAGGAGACATGTAAAAGAATAATGGGAAAGGGGTTTGGAATTTTCCAGGCAACAAAACTTGAGCAGTAGAACAGATAGAGCAGAGGGGAAGATGGGAGTTTGTATCCCAAAAAGCCTGTGAGGGACTTTAAATTCTTAGTAACCTGTTTTCAGTGATGACAGAGCAACTTTAAAGGCCATTTTCATTACATTTTGGATAGGGGTCTGAGGGCTCTCCTTAGCTGGTTTGAGCTTTGGGTTAGCTGGTAAGAGGACCTGGTGGGACCTGGTGCGGGCACTGACAGGAGAAGAGAGTAGTGAGTGGGTGGATGGGTACCTCAGTACCTGCTACCTCAGCAAGGGGGCAATAATCTGAGAACCGGCGGTTTGGGTTTTTGATCTAGTAATTGGAGGGAAGAAATCAGGTTGCTGAGGTGGGAGTGGCAGCAGAGAGTCTGGAGCAGAAAGCTGAGGGTGAGGATCTATTGGATAAGCATAGTTCAGGATGTGAGCGAAGGAGGGAAAATGCCTCCACTTAGGGGAATTTCCTTCCACCCTTTGAGCACTTGCCGAAGTTAAAAAGGTCACGGAGAATTTTAGGATCTAGAGACCCCTCTGGGGGCCATCGGTATTGGTTGTGTAATTGGTAATATGGCCAATGCTGTGTATTGAATTTGATGAGGAGTTTGGGTTCCACCAGGCACCCCTGTATGCTCACATTCCCATGACTTACAGAAGAAGTCGGCATTTCCCCCACACAGCCATGTCTGTTTGTGGCTTTGATAGTCCGCTGGGCAAACATAGTAATCTAGGCTAGCCAACCTGCATCTGGCTCTCGTGTCCCTACATCCATAATGTTTGTTTCTATTACCTATGATACGGAAAGGATTTATTGGAATTTTAGTTGGATCCCCTTCATCAGGGATATCCCAATAGGAAAGACCTATAGCCAGCTGACAAATGTCTGGGTGGAGAGATGGCCACCATGTCCCTAAAGGGGCTGTATGCAAGATAGACCATACTTCTTGTACAGTAGGATTTGTGATCAGCCATTACTGCTGAACAGGCTGATGAGGGTTAGGACTACTCTTGGCCAAGGGGAGAGTCTGTAGCCTTATCCACATGGCGAATACGCACTTTGAAAGTGTTACCAGTCTTTTCCAGTTTCCAGTCAGATTTTGGACAGGGCGCAGGCCAGAGATGAGAGACATGGATCCTTGAAGTGATTCCGTCTACATTTACCACTGTAGGTGTTATATGTAGCACCTTATATGGTCCTTTCCAGTGGGGTTCCAGGGATGACACCTGATGTCGTCTAATGTAGACGAAGTCTCCTACTTGGTATCGATATGGAGTCCCCTCGTCCCCAGGTTGGTCGGCAGTGGCCAGATGTTTCCACAGATATTGCTGATTTCTTTCAAGAGCTTTAAGTCTGTCAAGCAAGGGGGTGTGGAAGGGATCGTTAGGTCTTAGAGTTTGGGTTAGGTCCCTTACTGGAGGAGGGACCATAGAGAATTTCATAGGGGGTGAGGTTACACAAGGAAACAGAGGAGTATGAGTATTTCTTGCATGAAACAGTGCATAAAGCAGGAGAATAGATCGATCTTTTATGCCGATCTCTAAGCTTGATTTTGTTAATTCTCTTTAATGGTTCTATTATTTTTTTTTTACCTGTACTGAGCTCTGGGGTCTATAAGCACAATGTAATTTCCAATTAATCCCCAGGGTCCTGGCTAATCCCTGACTTATCAGGGCAATTAACGCCAGTCCATTATCAGACCCTATTGCCTTAGCCAGTCCGTATCTTAGAAAAATATCTTTCAGGATCTTCTTGACCACCATTTGTGCCATTTATTTTGTTGTTGTTGTTTTTTTTTTTTGTGTGTGTGTGGGGGGGGGGAAGGCTTCAATTAATTCATCCTGAAAATGTATCTACAAAGACTAGGAGATATTTAAGTCCATAACTTCCTGGCTTAATTTCAGTAATGTCCACTTCCAAGAATTGTCCTGGTCTGGTTTCTTGTAGGTGCTTTCCTGCAGGAAAGTTGGAAGGGTAAGCATTAACCAATTGACAGACCCGGCAGGCTTTTGTTACCCGTTCAGTTATTTCTTTCGCTCTGAGTCGGTTAGTGGAAAACTCTGTTCTTGATCCTTCAGGAATGCCTGCAGTTTCTTTGAACCAAGGTGAGTGAGTTGATGTACATTTTTAACTTAGTTTAGGGCTTTCTGAAGATGCAAGCTGGGCTCAGTGAAGTTGAGGGTTTCAGTGTCAGTGTCCTTAGATGTTATCAAAAGCTTGCTGGTGCTCAGGGGTCCATTAGAATTGGGCATCTCTCTTTAACAGCGGGTATAAAGGAGCAGATAAGGACGCAAACCCAGGTATCCATAAGCTGCATAAGCCAGCAGTCCCAAGAAACTCTCTGAGTTGTCTGCTGTTAGATGGGGGTGGTATCTGCTCAATGGATTGTTTTCTGGTCTCAGTGAGCCATCGCTTACTGCCCCTAAGGGAATAGTCCAGGAAGATTACTTCTTGCTGGCAAATTTGGGCTTTTTTGGCAGAAGCACTATACCAGAGTTGAGCAAGCTCGTATAATAATAATTGGGTTCCAGACTCACAGTTTTTCTTGGTGTTGGCTGCCAGTTGCAGGTCATCGACATATTGAAGCAGGGTGACGTCAGGGTGCATAGTTCTGAAGTTGTTGGGGTCTCTGTGGAGGGCTTCATCAAAGAGAATGGGGGAGTTTTTGAACCCCTGTGGGAGTCTAGTCCATGTTAGTTGACCAGACGTCCCGGTTTCTGGGTCTACCCACTCAAAATCAAATAGCAACTGACTATCTTTATGCAGAGGCAAGCAAAAGAAAGCATCTTTTAAGTCCAGAACAGTATACCATTTCCGCTCATGGTTCAGAGTGCTAAGCAGATTGTACAGATTATGTACTGTGGGGTGAATGTCCTGCACTCTGTTGTAGATCTCTCTTTGGTCTTGAACGGTGCGATAGTCCCCGGTTCCTGGATTTTTATACTGGTAACAGGGCAGTGTTCCAGTTCAAATGACAGGGCCTTAGGACCCTTAAGGCCAGATATTTCTGAATATGGGGCCTTATCCCATCTTTAGCTTTTTTGCTCAGAGGATATTTTTTGACATTGATGGGGGGGCTGAAGTTTTTAACTCCACTGTTATTGGAGGATGTTTCACGGCTACGTGTAACCCAGCAGTTTTTTTCCTAGGCATCTGCGTAATCTGTTATCCATTTCCGGGGTAGCTTGCCTGTTTGATCAGTCTTGGGGGGTTTGACAAGTTGATGTTCATCTTCTACTGACATAGTAAAAGCCGTGACTATAGGAGTTTTTACTGAAAAATTTAGAAATTTCACTTGGGGGCCTTCAGGGTTAAAAGTTATTCTGGCCTGGAGCTTTTTGAGCAGATGTGTGCCCATCAATGGGGTCGGGCATTCTGGGATTACTAGGAACGAGTGATGGATTTTTTCTTTCCCCAGGTCCATGGTCCTCTTAGTTGTCTAAGCCCCATATTTACTCCCATTAGCCCCTTGAACTTGAGTCCTTTTTGTTTGATAGATGGCCCAATGGGGCCTTAAGGGCTGAGTATACTTACCCTGTATCCACTTCAAAGTTTAACCCCCCCAGCGAGTACTTTGTGTTCTTTTGGCCGGGCCAGCTACCTCCAAGGAAGGAGGGGCTGTGTGTGCCGTGGGGTAGTCACCTGGAGGGCGCTGGGCTGGCCTATATTCCTCCAATGGTGGAGAGTCTGAGTCAGCAGCAGGGGGATCACTTAGAGGGTGTTTGGGGTTGGAGGACAAGGGCAGGGCATAAGGAGGGGGAAGAGAGTCCAGTAGAGTCTTGAGACTCAGGGACAACAGAGGGTGGAGGAGGGGGAGCAGAGGGTTTGAGAGATAGAAAAGTGGGAGAACCAGTAGGAGCGGGGACAGGGACAAGGAAAGGCTTCAACCATGGAAGAGGAGATTTGCAGAGGTCCTGCAAACTAAAGATATATTGCTGTTGATCTGGATGGCTATGTGGCCCCGGCTGAAAGACAATATCTCTGAGTTTTTGAATTAGTGTGAAGTAGAAAGATCCTTCTGGGGGCCATCCGACTCCAAAGGTGGGTCATTCTGAGACACATAGAGTCTTCCAGATCTGACGTTTTACTGAAAAAAAGAAGATTCTGAGCCTTTAAGCAGACTTTGGTCCAGTGATCAAGGTTCAGGGACAGAGGCATTGAAGTGTTCTGTCCCATATGAAAGATACACAAATAGTGAAAGCAATGACACACGACACAGACAAGACAAGACAATAAAGACAGGCAATGGAGGTCCAATACTGAGAACAGGACTGAGTAGCCAGGAAAACCTGATGGGCTGACAATACCGAATCCAAAACAAAATATCACTGAGTTTAGGAGACTATTGTTACTCGGTTTCCCGAGTTCTCTGGGGCGTCCCCCAGAGACGTGGCCTGTGGCTCTGTGACACTTCTGTCAGCCACCGTCAGAGAGAGCTCATGCTCATCACCAATAGCCATTTTGCCCATCCCTAACCTGAAACCTGAAACAAGAAAGTGGCGCCTTACTTAACCAGAGATGAGCCTATTGGGGGTCTCTCGTCCAACGCTGCTGGAACTCGCTGGGGCCCTCAGATGTAATGGTCAGGCGACCATTGGAGGAAGAGACCACCAAGACACTGTCTCATGCAACAGCAAAGCACCCAAAATTCTGGGGCTCAGACCTCACTTGAATAGAGCAGAGAGCACTGAGAACAGCTTAAGCAGAGCTTATATACTTTTCTTGAAGAGGGCAGGGAGGGAAGTTTATTGATGGGTCAGGGCAAGTGGGCGGTTTGCATGTAAACGGGTGAGGGTGTACATTCTGCAGTTTGGCAGTTGGGGACAGCACATTCTGGGAACAAGATTAGCAAAAAGTTTTCAAGATTTCAAGAGTGTTTTCTTAAGCATACAGAAAAACAGGAAGAGACAAGTACCTATTTTATTTATTTTCAACAAAGCCTAAATGGAAAGTGAGCATGAATTACTAAAAACATTCATGTCCAGGTTGCCTAATGCTCTCAAATGTCAATTCTATTGGTGACTACATATTTCTTTCTTCCTAAGGTTATATATTCAACCTCAACCCTGTTGAAAATGCCTAATCCTATGACTCACTTAATAATTTGCCTGATTTCCTAAGGTCTCTATTGATACCTCCTTTCCTACATATTTTCCCAAATTCATTATTGTGACTGACACTTAACATGGGCTGACATTAATATTCACTCTCTAACCGAAACCCTATTGGTAAAGAACTTTTTTCCAAATCTTATTCTCACCCTTCTTTCTAAACCTACTGACTATCTTCCTAATTCCACCGACTATCCCTTTTTGACTGGAGGTTCTCTTCGACATTCAATCATCCAAGGTACAACGTCCTATGCCATTGTGTATGGATTTATCTGAGACATTTGTGCAGAAAGTATAACATTGCTAAGTATCACAATGAAGGTCTCAATGCCCTTCTGGGATGCAAATCTTACCTAGATTTCTGTTTCCATAATTTTAACTCACGTCTATATTCTTATAAATATCACAGATTCCCAATACCATTATTCATCCTGCAGAATGATTCCTAACCCAAATCGAAACTGTTATTAACCGTAACCACACAGTGATCTCTCAATCTAACTTTAGAGAAGAGCAGGGACAGAGTTGGCCTTAAAATATAGGGATGTAGGGGATCTTCCACTTGCTGAGAACCTCAAAGGTCCATGCAGAAATGATCCCTGAAGAAGATGTAGGCAGCTATGAAGGACCTGAGAGAGCAAAAGTCATCTTCCATTGCCAAAAAACCTGGTCAGGATGAAGGGATGTGGCTGAATCAGCCTCTCTCTTAATGTACAGGAGACGGACCAAACCAGGCCTTTGTGGAGCGCTGTTTCTTGGTGCCTTTGATTTATATATCATTCTAACTTGTGAAAATGTCACAGGAAGTAGGGGCAGCCTCCATCTCATGGAACCATTGGAAGCAACTGTTAGGACAATGTGTTTGCCAAGGCAGTGACCTCATTAAATTCCTGAAGGAAGTAACCTACCTCACTTCCTTGGTGATGGAACACTTTAAACTTGGGATCCAGGAAGCCAGGCACTGAGAGCCAATCCAAGTCCCAGTCCCAGTGGGCTCACTTGTTTGGTGTTACTAAGGACAGAATCAGTCTTTCTTGGTACCTACTGATGTGAGGATGGCCACATGCCAGGGACCTTTCCTGAGAAAGTAGGTAGTGGCTCTCCACATGCTCCTGACAACGTCACAGAGTTGGCCAAGGAGACCAGATCTGAGAATGGATAGGCCATATCAGGGGAACATAGTATGACCCACCAGTCAAAGGACACTCTGGATAGTTACAAACCTACTTGGGGGAAGGAGGTGCCTTTGTGGGTGTGGGTGTGAGTGTGTGGTTTTGTCTCATGTTCTGAGAATAGGTAGGAAAGGTGGTTTGTTTGGATTGGAATGGACTTTTTCTAGTAAATTGTTTGACAAGGCGAGTGTTTCTATGTCTGTTTCTCCCACTGTGTCCGTGGTTGTAGACATTAGAAAAGAAAATGTATCAATGGATGTTTCCTGTCTTGTAGAAAGCTTCCCAGCATTCATCCTGCCCAATTAACGCATGGACTGTGACTTGCCTTATGGATGGGCAACACCTACTATCTTACTACGTTTCTGTTTTCTTCCTGAATTCTGGCCACTCTCAAGAATTGGCTCATGGTTTTGTGTCCAAGATATGTACCACCTCCAAGCACTGTAACATGGCCATGTACATGATAACTGAAGGGAATGGGAGGATCTCAGAAAACTTAGATATCAATGTGACCAGTAAAGTCTCAGTGGAGAATCCTTGCTTTGGGCCATTTGCTTACCTATTGCTTCATTGCCCTGAATGTCAGGAAGGTCTTTGCCTCAGGCCACCCCTTTGTGAAGCCTTAAGAAAACAGTTTTCAAATGGAAATGAATGGGCATCACCTGTGGCTCTTTGCTTAATTGCTTCCAAAAGGGATGTGTCTGAATCAGCCTCGTGAACCTGTGTGAGGCTGCTGCTTAGATTCTTAACACCTGATGGATCTAAGGTAAGATTCCATGTGTGCTACAAATACAAAATGGTCAAAATTGCAGTCATTGTGTATGAAGTCTCTCGCCATCTTCTGTAAGGTTCCTGACCTCCATCCTGGCCTCCAAAGGCTAGACCATAGATGCTTGGGTTTTTTCATGACTCCCATTCACATAAAGAATTTATACCTGGCAGTCAGTAGGCCTCAAATTGGAGAAGTGGAGCAGTAATAAGGTCAGGCCTATTTGATCACTCCTGGTTCACAGGAAAGGTGTTTAGGCCACACTGACCTTAGGCAACATAGGGGCGAGGGAGCATATTTTGGACAGGGTCTTGGACTTCACCCCTTTTGGAAACGTCCAGCCAGAGGATTTGATGAGTGTCTACATGGAAGAAGACGAGGGCTATGTGAAAGTGTTTTGGTTTTAATTGTGGTCATTTGTGTGGCATTTGGAAGACATAACTGTGTCCACCATGGCTTGAACTTTGGTGTGATTCCCCTTAGAGACTGCGTTCTGGACCTGACCTCAGAGAAGAATTGCCATGAATTGTGTTGGGATTTCAGGAGGCCACGCATGAGAGTCCCCATTGGAAACTGAGATATAGGCCCAGGTGGCTCTCCACAGAACACTGGGAATCTCAGCTACGATATCACATGATTTTATTCTGAAAGACTTGGCAAACATAGTTGAGATTCAAAACACACATGGACCTAGCATTGTAGACCTCAATGGGCCTGGCTTCATGTGACCTTTTGGCCACTCCATGGGAAGCCTTGCCTGTGAGAGTCCTCCAGAGCTTTCATTGAAATGAAATTCCTCACCATTTAATGGTTCCTGAAAGAATTGAAACTCACAGTGCATCCAACTTCATCCTTGAAAAATGGCTAGATAAATACCATGAAATTTTTGAAATTCTTATGACCAAGTGGCACTGAAGAACATTTGGATGTCCAGTTGCTGATCATGAGTGTACCAGAGAGTGCCTTGATTGACTGGGTTTCATGAAAATGGTGTAGAAGAAAGAATCCTGTATGTTGGCGCCTGCTGAGTAGTGACCCAGAGCTGTGGTGTGCAGTTGTGTCATAAAATATCTCTGGTGGGGCCATTTGGATCTGCCATTGACTTCCAAATGTCTTGTGGCAGACATGGTGCAGCCAGTAATCCCTATATGTCTGATCTCTTCATATAAAGGCATCTTGTTATATTTAGAGGTTTCAGGGCCGTGTTCAGAATCAGGTTGCAATGGTTGAGGGGGCAAGCTATGTGGGATATAAGCCTCATTGGTGGATTCTCCTGGAGACCCTGACCCACCACACGTGTGAGAAATCCCTCCAGCACTGAGTCCCTGTTGATCTCCTTGTATTTCATGAAGCAAATACTAAACCCCCAGTGCAGCAGCAAGAAACACCATAAAATGTGGAAGATGCGCAAATGTCTTCACATACCACATGGGGAGACACTTAGCCTTCAGTGACAACAGTTTCCCTACAAAGAGAGAATTCTGCACTCCTGCCTCATGTTCATTGGAAAATAAGAAACCATGTCCTCCAGGTCACATAGATGCAGACCCAGCTCTGATGGTCTCACTACAAAGAAGCTAAAGCTCCTGACAACAACATATATTTCAAGTGCCCAAGGTCAGGGAGAGTTTCTCAATAAGTTTTAGGCCGGCAGAGCTCCATGTTTGTGGAGTGTTTACCTGTTTGACCAGGACAGGAGAAAAGACCACTGACTCCAATTAAAATCAAATTAAAGCAAGCTTATTATTTTTCCACTGGCTGAGCTGCCTATCCCTCTCAAAATGGCAGAAACAAGACAGCAACCCCACCTTTCCTACAGCCCAGCTTTATAGTCCAGTAAGTTACACAAAAGGGGGGTTACAGATAACAGAACTCGGAGAAGCATCACGCTATTGCTAGTTTACAATTTTTTTTTTTTGCTGGCCCCATCATCAGAATTTATGAGGACCATTAGAGACTCACGAGAGTCGTTGTCTGGCCAGAGAAGGCCAATATTTATGAGGTGTCACTAAATTTTCAGAGAGGGCTGCTATCTGGTCAGAGAGCCAGGCATGGGTGAGTTCAAGGCACGGACAGGCATTCCAAGCAGATTCAGAATTTGCAGTAATTTATAGGAAAGCAAAATTATCTTTTCATGACTTTGTGGCAAGATGGCTCCCAATTTTAATAAATGATCAGGTTGGGTTTATCATTCCCCCCCCCATTTTTTTTTTGCTTTTTAATATTTTTTAAATTAATTTTTATTGAAGGTTGTTCAAAACATTACATAGTTCTTGATATATCATATTTCACACTTTGATTCAAGTGGGATATGAGCTCCCATTTTTACCCCATATACAGATTGCAAAATCACATCAGTTGCAGAACCATTGATTTACATATTGCCATTATGGTGTCTGTTGTATTCTGCTGCCTTTCCTATCCTCTACTATCCCCCCTCCCCCCTCCCCTCCCCTCTTCTCTCTCTACCCCCTCTACTGTAGTTCATTTCTCTCCCTTAAATTTTTCTCCTTTCCCCTCACTTCCTCTTTTATGTAATTTTGTATACCCCTGGGGGTCTCCTTCCATTTACATGCAATTTCCCTTCTCTCTCCCTTTCCCTTTCACCTCTCATCCCTGTTTAATGTTAATCTTCTTCTCATGCTCTTCGTCCCTACTCTGTTCTTAGTTACTCTCCTTATATCAAAGAAGACATTTGGCATTTGTTTTTAAGGGATTGGCTAGCTTCACTTAGCATAATCTGCTCTAATGCCATCCATTTCCCTCCAAATTCTATGATTTTGTCATTTCTTAATGCAGAGTAATACTCCATTGTGTATAAATGCCACATTTTTTTTATCCATTCGTCTATTGAAGGGCATCTAGGTTGGTTCCACAGTCTTGCTATTGTGAATTGTGCTGCTATGAACATGGATGTAGCAGTGTCCCTATTGTGTGCTCTTTTTAGGTCTTTAGGGAATAGACCGAGTAGGGGAAAAGCTGGATCAAATGGTGGTTCCATTCCGAGCTTTCCAAGAAATCTCCATACTGCTTTCCAAATTGGCCGCACCAATTTTCAGTCCCACCAGCATTGTACAAGAGTACCCTTTTCCCCACATCCTCGCCAGCACTTGTTGCTGTTTGACTTCCTAATGGCTGCCAATCTTACTGGAGTGAGATTTGCAACAAAATGAAACTGAATCCCTTACTCTCGCCATGCACAAAAGTTAACTCAAAGTGGATCAAGGAACTTGATATCAAATCAGAGACATGGCATTTGATAGAAGAAAAAGTTGGCTATGATCTACATACTGTGGGGTCGGGCTCCAAATTCCTCAATAGGACACCCATAGCACAACAGTTAATAACTAGAATCAACAAAAGGGACTTACTCAAACTAAAAAGTTTTTTCTCAGCAAAAGAAACAATAAGAGAGGTAAATAGGGAGCCTACGTCCTGGGAACAAATCTTTACTCCTCACACTTCAGACAGAGCGCTAATATTCAGAATATACAAAGAACTAAAAAAATTAGACAATGAGATAACGAATAACATAATCAACAAATGGGCCAAGGACCTGAACAGAAATTTCTCAGAGGAGGACATACAATCAATCAACAAGTATATGAAAAAATGCTCACCATCTCTAGCAGTCAGAGAAATGCAAATCATTCCCCCTTTTTTAATGTGTCCCTTCCAAATTTTTGATAGGGTAGGGAAAGAGCAATGAGGGAATTTTAATCCCTCAGGTAACAGTCTCCAAATTTTTAGAACTCACCCAAAATTGGATTCCTGGTTTTACCTGACTTAATTAATTACTTATATTGATATTCTATTTATTTTTGGCTCCATAGTTGTAAGACGAGAGGCGTCACTCATTTTGGCTTCTTCTGAGCTGAGAGAGAGTGACGTGAGTGGGCACAGTATAAGGGACATGAGTTGCTTTTTAGAAGTCAGTTGAGGAACATGAGTTGCCTTTTAGAAATCAGTTCGTTTTGAAGTCTGGTTGGGGAAGAACAGGTTGTAAATTCATCTGGGGATGGGTTCTTCTGTGTGAGAAACAAGAACCATGAGTACTGAAAAAATGTTGCAGCAGCTGGAACATGTCACTGTATAGAAGTTCCCTCAGCAGGCTTTAATATTCCCAGTTATCAGGACTGTCAACTTAATATTTAACATTTAGTGTTACAGTTATCCCTCTCCATAAGATACAGTTTAATGATTTAATATCATCTGATCTTGCAAAATCATTTTACTAGTATGACCTCTGTTTGTAATAGAGAAACCTTTAATTCTGTTACTCAGGGCTGGATAATCGTACTAGCAAACACCAACCCTACCTGTAGGTTAGGAATATCTGTAGGCCTTAAACTAAAAATTTCTGCCTCTGGCAGCTCCTCTTGATAGTCTCTTTTTATAGTTATCAGGCATTCCTTTCTGGGAATCCTTCTTTGTAGCCTCCAGTCTTACTTATTTTGGGAGGCTAACATAATGTGTATAAAAAATTATTATTATTATTATTAATATTATTTAAAATGCCCAGGAATGGCTGTATTTTGGTTTTAACTGTCTTTCCTAAGTGTTTATCATGAAACAGTCAAACTGACTTTTGTTTCTATCTATTGTTAACAGTCAGCTGAGCTTTTATGGGAGTCATTCCTGGGGAAACTTGAGAGCAGCTTCTCAGTTCTGCTAGTGCCATTTGCGCTAGGTGGGTCCAGGTCTTGCTTGACCATGTGGCTACCCTTGGAAGCATCAGGGATGTCTCCCTTCTCTGATGACTCTCCTCTTCTTAGCAAATGCACTGATTGGCTTTCTGTTCTCCAGGGGTCTCATTAATCTCCCTAATTGGGAAGATATGAGGCCCAGAGTTGCAAAGGTCTTTGAGAAGTCCCTTGTTCCCTGGATTCAGACTGACTCAGAGGGCAAGAGCCAAATATTGGTTTTCTTGTCCCTTTTCATGTAACTTTAATATAAATCCTAATCTTAATCATCCAGCAAATAAATTTTAACAGCCTTATATTAAGAGTACTGGGCTTTAATGTCTATAACTTTATAATTATTTATCTTTTTTATTAACTGGGATCTGTATTATTCTGTCTGTCTTGTAGGTGATGACTTATTATCTTAAATTAACCCATGTTGTGTTCTTAAAGCAACACTTCTGTAAAACACTAACAAGGAATCTTTAGATCACTTATAAGGAAATTACAAAATAAAATTTTTTAACAAGAGTAAAAATACTTAGTTCGTGTAATAGCTACCCTGAAGTTTTAAGCTGAGTTATACATTATATCCCCTGTTTGAGATCCTAGAAATCTTGACAGAAAAAAAAAACAACTTTTGAACATAACTTTAAATGAAATAATATCTGACCTACTGCTTTCGTAGTCATTCTCACATATAGTAAGATGGGACACAGAGCCTTATCTCAGGTAAGGCAGGGCTCTTTATAAAACTTAAGTGTTTTACTTCTAAAGATGATCTTTGTTTTTTTAAATATCATTTTACAAAGATTACATATATTATTTGAGGTCACATGAACATTAGTTAACACCATATGATATCACATTTAAAACATGAATTTAAGAAAGGCTGAAAGTTTTTAACCTTTATATAGATTAGACTCTCATTAACATAAAAATACATTTAAATTTTTCCTTAATGTAAAAAGTAACATACAACTTTACATATCTTATTGATAAGAAGTAAATGAATGCCCAATATATTTTTTTACCATACAACTTCAGAACACCAGCTTGAAATAATGCTCTTTTAAAGTTTCTACCTTACAGATTCGTATACCTGAAAGATATGAGCACATTAATAGCATCACAATTACATTGAAGTTTCTACATTAACCAAGTTTAGCTTTTAAATAAATGGCAGTACAGTGCTCTAAAATAACAGTTCTTATTTAATCAGTTGTTTAATTTTTATGGTTGCTTGCTCTAGAAAAAATAAAACTTAATAAACACAATGTTATGGGTAAACTTATGTTTTAAGAAATTTTTGTCTCTTTAACACATGACTGATTATTACAATCTTATACAGACATTAGTACAAACTTATACAGACCTTAGTAAATCAATCAGATATCTAACAAAAGTACTCATGAATGAGTAATCCCATATCAAATTTACTTTACTTATTTATCAATATATTAGACAAATATATTGAACAGTGTAAACCATTTTTTTGTTGAAGGAAAAGTCTTAGAACCAAGGCATATTAGAACATTTGTAGACATTAATAGTTTATTAGATTTTTGAACACCTAGAAAAACTTGTAAGCTTAAATTTAAAGACATTTATTTTTATCTCTTTATCCAATTTAAATTCAACTATTTAAATCACTTGAATTAAAGATCTTTGGATCCACTTTTTAAAATTTGTTTTTATGAGCGTTTTTGTTTTAATGAGTGCTCTTTATAAATGTTAATTTGTGTATCATATATATGATATACGGACAAATGAATATATAGACATACAACACATACCAAAATTGTGCACACATAATAATAGTAAAGGCCTTGTAGCTTTTCCAGGTGAAATATCCATTGCAATGTTTCAAAAACTACACAGTTAGTCAAAGATAGAACTGGTCAGAAAAACATCATCCTAGGTCTTTAGGATCAAAATCATGAGCTCAAAAAAAAAAATAAAGAATCTAAGGAAAAAATAAGAGTCCTAGAAAAATTGACTGGCCATTAATTAGTAAATACCATACAATTTAATTTTTTTTAGGCCTCAGATCACTCTCCTACTGAGCTTGCAGGCCTCTTTCATTTGCCATTCAACATAAGTCCTGGCTGAGGTCTGGAAGGAGCAGGAAAAAGCTGCTATTCTGAGCAGACACCTCAGGCCTAAGGCATTTCAACCATAATTTTCAGGTTCAGATGTTGAAAATTATAATACAATTTTAAGACAAAATTCACAAAATTTTATGATACAAGTTTAAGACACAGTTTACAAAATTTTACATCTTTATATCTTGTTTTGTCAACAGATACCATACTATGATTTACTATCCTTGTCCAAATTAATGCACTGGTAGACACAGTGACATTTTAACAGGCTACCCAATTAAAAATTGGTGAAAAAAAAGCCTGAATGATTGGGAAGTTACTTGCCAACTTGGAAGTAGAGTTCTCTAGTTTTCCATCCTAAGTATTTAAGTTCTCTGGCATGAATTATCTGAAATCATAAACTAAACAATTTCCTAAACCCGACTTTTAACTGCAAGATTGTGCAATGCTTCAAAAACCCATTCAGATGCCAGATTGTTACAATAAAACATCATCATTTAGATACACATTCAGCTAAGATCATTCCCAAGAAATGATTTATAATATCAACACATTATTGCACATGTCTTAAAGGGCCAGAAACAAAGACACAAGACACACTGAAAGGAGCTCCAGACTATGGCTTACAGACAGAAGCCTTTAAACCAGAGCAGATAAGAGAAAAATCTCCTACACCAGTGGCACCATAGATTTTCCCACAAGGTAACCAGATGTTTTCACAGAGGGACAACCTGAAATGTAAAATCAAGGGTCTCCATGGTGACTTTACTGTATTTAGTGTCCCCTTTTTCTTTTTCTCTTTTTTAAGAAAACAGAGATGGCAAAATCCTTACAGTGCAGGGAAGGAAGTAGGTAATTCTCTGAAGCAACAGGGCTTGGGCAGCTGCTGGAAGTCCCTCAGTCCCTCCTTTCACTTACAGGATTAGCTCCTCTTGTTCGGTTCCACCCCAAGCACGCTCCGTCTCCTAACATTTCAGTAGTCAGCTCTCAAAGAGTTCCGGGGTGTGGGGGGTACCAAAAATTGTAACTTAAAGTTTGGTTCCTGATTTTGAAGCCAATTAATACCAATTTAATAATGAGGACAGGGTTTGAGAAAAAGAAAAAGGGAGATTTACTGCTTTGCTAACAAAGGAGAAAAACAGGGGTCTCTGCCCAATGGTTGTGATTCTATCGATCTGAAGGGACAAGGGGTTTTAAGGAGTTTCACGTGTTAACCTGGGAGATACTCAGTTCTTAGGTCCCCAGCAGGCATTGCCCTCTGCAGTGGGTGTGCTCCAGGCAGCCAGCTAGGGGTTTCTCTCATCCTGCTTAACAAAGGGTATTAAAGTTCATCACAGTTCTTTAAAACACAGTCCAAATGGGTGTCAGTTTACTTGCTTTATTACCCATTTTCAGTTAAGTTTTACCACAGAAATCACACAACAAAACACACTAAAACAAACCAAAAAAAAAAAAACATATGAAACACAGAACAAAACACACAAAAAAACAGAAAACCAGTGCAGAAACAGAAAAACAGAGGAACTATGCAACGTCTTGCTAAAGCTCTGGGATAGGAGCTCCTGCGTGCCCATTGGCACCTCTCTATGCTTTCAGAGGAATTCCCTACAGAACATAACAGAGGACAGAATGATTCTCGTTACTGTACCAGACAGGAGTATATGTGTGTCTCCCCAGGACACCACTCTGTCATCAGAAGAGATCTCCCTTAACCGGATATCAGATGTTATATAGGCGCCAGTTACCTATGGAGGCCTCCTCCACCATGTGCTTGCTAATAGTTTTAGGGCGGTGGTTCACTGCAGTGCTCCCTGGACCAAAATCTCACACCAAGGACTTGGAAATTGCCTCTTCATGCCGGAGCCCTGGAGGGAAGGCCAGCTTCAGAATTTCCAGTAGTCTGGTCTTGTGATCTATTGGGGCAGGGTCATCTCGATGGGAAACTACAAAATATTACACCAGGATGCAAGAAAAGACCACTGACTCCAATTAAAATCAAATTAAGGCAAGCTTACTATTTCAAAGTGGATCCAAAGATCTTTAATTCACGTGATTTAAATGGTTCGATTTAAATTGGATAAACAGATAAATATAAATGTCTTTAAATTTAAACTTACAAATTGTTCTAGGTGTTTAAAAATCTAATAAAATATTAATGTCTACAAAAGGTCTAATATACCTTTGTTCTAGGACTTTTTCTTCAACAACAACAAAAAAAATGGTTTAAACAGTCTCCTACTCTAAGCCATTTTCTACCATCAATGGACCCTTCAGGGGGAAACCATGGACACAATTCTCCTATGTATGAAAAGAATAATTTTAAGTCCTTTTTCTTAACATGTGCCCCCTATGTCTTGAGGGCCTCCTTGAGGCCTGACAAAAACAAATCATGTGACGAAACTGCTTGTCCCATGGTGGGTCACTCACCATGTGTCATCCCCACTCTCCTCCTGGATCTGTCTTTCGGTGGTGTCTGCTGAGGCAATCGCAAGCTCCGCTTTTTTAAGTCTTCCCTGAGGACAGGTTTCCCCCTCAGTCAAAGGCTCGAGCCCCTATTGATCCTCAGGCAGAGGATCAAAAGGCATCTGTCATGATGGCCTTCATTGGGCAAGCTGCCCTGGATATTAAAAGAAAGTTACAACTCTTAGAGGGATCACAAGATATGACTTTGGGAGATTTAGTCAGAGAAGCCGAGAAAGTATACTATATGAGAGAAACAAAGAGAAAGAAAGGGAGCAAAGGGAAGATGAGAGATGCAAAAGACAGACTAAGGCATTGACTAAGGTCCTGGTCACAACAATAAATAGGCCAGAAATTAACAAACAGGAAGACAGGAATGGAAACCTGGGCGCACGCCAGAGGCCACAATGGAGTTTAACTCAGCATTAAAAAATGGCAAAATCATAGAATTTGCAGGGAAATGAATGGCATTAGAGCAGATTATGCTAAGTGAAGGAAGCCAATCCCTAAAAATCAAATGCCAAATGTCTTCTTTGATATAAGGAGAGTAACTAAGAACAGAGTAGGGATAAAGAGCATGAGAAGATGATTAACATTAAACTGGGATGAGAGGTAGGAGGGAAAGGGAGAGAGAAGGGAAATTACATGGAAATGGAAGAAAACGCTCAGGGTTATACAAAATTACGGACAAGAGGAAGTGAGGGGAAAGGGAAAAATACAAGGGGGAAAATAAATTACAGTATAGGGGGTAGAGAGAGAAGATGGGAGGGGAGGGGAGGGGAGGGGGGATAGTAGAGGATAGGAAAGGCAGCAAAATACAACAGACACTAGTATGGCAATATGTAAATCAATGGATGCGTAACTGATATGATTTTGCAAACTATATACTGGATAAAAATGGGAGTTCATAACTCACTTGAATCAAAGTGTGAAATATGATATATCAAGAACTATATAATGTTTTGAACAACAAACAACAAAAGTTAAAAAAACACATGGAGAACTATTTCAACAAAAAATTGACTAGATTTATAACTCCAATTCTACATAATGCAAAAGGCAAGTCCAATTATACACCATGCCTCCTCTGAAATGCTTGTATGTCTATTCATTTTGGGTTATTTTTCTCCATTATATTAGGATTAGGAGTCAGAATATAGAGTCTAGTAGGGTATGGGTTAGTGGGAGTGATTCAGTATTTCGAATGAAAATTAGGAAAATCAATCCAATGTTTATGCAAATATGTGCTAAAATAATCATCCCACTCTCATCAAGAACAATGCCTTGACATTACCTTCGCCCCAAGTTAGACACAATTAGAGGAGAAGAGTTAGAAAATCTATAAATACTTATCTGGAATGGAATATGCTCAGGAGTTCACAACTTTGGGGGTGGTAGAAGAGTTTCCAAAAGTAAGGGACAGGGTAAACACTTCACAAACATGGTGCTCTGCTGACCGGAAGACTTATGAGAAACTGCCTCTGAGTTTGGGCACTGGATATATATGTTGTAGTCAGGAGCTTTAGCTTCCTTTGCAGTGAGACCATCAAAGCTGGGTCTGCATCTATGTAACCTGGAGCACATGTTTTCTTATTCTTTAATGAACATGAGGCAGTAGTGCAGAATTCTCTCTTTGTATGTAAACTGTGGCCAATGGGGGCTAAGTGTCTTCCTGTGTGGACTCTGAAGCCATGTGGTCATCCTCCATTTTTCATGGTCTTTCTAGCTGCTGCAATGGGAGTTTGGTGTTTGCTTCACGAAATACAAGTAGTTCAACTGGGACACAGTGCTGGAGGGAGTTCTGTCATGTGTGGTGGGTCAGGGTCTGCCAGGAGAATGCACCAACCAGTCTTATATCCAACATAGACTTCCCCCTTGTCCCTAGCAACTTGATTCTGAACATTGCCCTGAAACCTCTCCATATAACAAGATGCCTTTACATGCAAGGGTCTGCTGGCTGCACCATGTCAGTCAAAAGCCATTTGGAAGCCAATGGCCAATCCACATGACACCAACACAGATGTTTAATCACACACCTGCTCACCACTGTTCTAGGCCCACTACTCAGCAAATTCCAACTTACTGGCATCTCTGTTCTACACCATTTTCATGAAACCCAGTGATTCAAGGCACTGTCTGGTACACTCATGATCAGCAACAGGACATCCAAAGGTTCTCCAGTGCCACCTGGTCATGGGAATTTCAAAAATTTCATGGTATTTATCTAGCCATTTTTCAAGTATCAAGTTGGATGCACTGGTTTTTCAATTCATTCAGGAACCATTAAATGGTGAGGATGAAAGCTCTGGAGAACTCTAAAAGGCAACACTTCCCAACGAGTGGCCAAAATGTCACATGAAGCCTGACCCATTGATGTCTACTCAATGTGAGTTCAATATGTGTTTTGACTCTTTACTATGGTTGCCAAGTCTTTCAGAATAAAATCGTCTTATATCCTGGTGGAGATTCCCAGTGCACTGTGGAAAGACACCCTGAGACTAGATCTCAGTTTCCAAGGGCGACTCTCATGTGTGGCCTCCTAAAATCCCACCAAAATTAATGGCAATACTTCCCTGAAGTCAGTTCCAGAACTCAGTCTCTAAGGGGAATCACACCAGAGTTCAGGTCCAGGTGTACCCAGTCATCTCTTCCAACCAGCACACAAATGACCACAATTAAAACCAAAACACTGCCACATGGCCCTCATCATCTTCCATATAGACACTCATCGTAACCTCTGAATGGAATTTTCCATGAGGGGCGAAGCCCAAGACAGTTTCCAAAATAAACTCCCTTGCCCCTCATTTGCCTAAAGTCAGGGTGACCTAGACACCCTTCCTGTGAACCAGGAGTGATCAAATAGGCCTGCCGTTAATACTGTTCTGATTCTCCAATTTAATCCTACTGATTGTCTGGTATAAATCCTTTATGTGAGTTGGAGGCAATAGAACACCCAAGCACACATGGGATCTTTCTTAAGATCTATCACCTTCTGAGAATCAAAGCCCCAACCTCACACAGGGCCAAGAGGCTGATTCAGACACATCTCTTTCCAAAGCAATTAAGCAAAGATCCACAGGTGATGCCCATTCATTTCCATTTGAAAAATGTTTTCTTCAGGCTTCAGAAAGGGGTGGCCTGAGGCAAATACCTTCCTGACATTCAGGGCAACATAACCATAGGTAAGCAAATGGGCCAAAGCAAGGTTTTTAAACTGAGACTTTACTGGTTACACTGATATCTGAGTTTTCTGAGATGTTCCCATTCCCTTCAGCTATCCATTACATGGCCATGTAACAGATTTTGGAGGTGGTACATATCTTGGCCACAAAACCATGAGCCTATTCTGGAGAGAGGCCAGAAATCAAGATGTGTAGAGGACCTTAGGAAGATAGTAGGTGTTGCCCATCCATAAGGCAAGCCACAGTCCATTTATAAAGTGGGCAGGAGGAATGCTGGGAAGCTTCCAACTAGACAGGAAACCTCCATTGATGCATTCTCTTTTCTAAAGACTACAACCACGAACACAGTGGATACACAGACATAGAAACACTCGCCTTGCCAAACGACTTCCTAGAAACAGTCAACTCCAAACCATACAAACCACCATTCCTACCTATTTTCAGAACATGAGACAAAACCACAAACTCACATCCACATCCACAAAAGCACCTCCTTCCCCCAAGTAGGTCTGTGACTATCTGGAGTGTCCTCTGACTGGTGGGCCATACTATGTTGCCCCAAAATGGCCTGGCCTGTCTCAGATCTGTTCTTCTTGGCCCACTCTACGAAGTTGTCAGCAGGCAGCATTGAGCCAATACCTGCTATCTAGGGAAAGGCCCCTTTTCTGAGCTCTACTGGCATTTGGCCATCCTCATATCATTAGGTACCAAGAAAGACTGACTCTGTCCTTGGTAAATCCAAACAAGTTCGACCACTGGGACTGGGACTGGGACTGGCTCTGGGTGCCTGGCTTCTTGGATCCCAATTTCAGAGAGTTACATCACCAATGAAGTTAGGTAGGTCACCTCCTTCAGGAACTGAATGAGATCACTGCCTTGGCAACCACTTTGTCCTAACAGTTGCTTTCATGGGTCTCATGAGATGGAGGCTGCCCCTACTTCCTGTGACACTTTGACAAGTTTGAATGGTATATCAACAATGGCCTCCCGGGAACACCTCTCCACGCAGGTCTGGTTTGGTCCATCTTCTCTACATTAAGAAAAGAGAGGCTGATTCATACACATCCCTTCGTTATCACAAGGTGTTTGCCATGGAAGATGGCTTTTGCTCTCTCAGGTCCTTCATAGCTGCCTACATCTTCTCCAGGGATCATTTCTGCATAGAAATTTGAGGTTCTCAGCAGGTGTAAGATCCCCTACATTCCTGTATTGTAAGATGAACTCTGTCCCTGCTCTTTTGTAATGTTAGATTGAGGCAAGAGTGTATGGTTAGGGATAATAACAGGATCGATTTGGTTTAGGAATCATTCTGTGGGATGAATAATGGTATTGGGAACCTGCAATATTTATAGGAATACAGAGGTGAAATATAAGTATGTAAACAGAAATCTAGGTGAGATTTGAAGCTCAGAAGTGCATTGGGCAATTGATTGCGATACATAGCTTTAAATTACGTTCTGCACACATGTCTCAGATAAGTCGATATACAATGCCATAGGACTTGTACCTTGGATGATTGAATGTAGAGGAGAACATCCACTCAAACAGAGATAATCAATAGGATCAGGAAGATAGTCAGTAGATTTTGGAACAAGGGTGAATTTAGTATTTGTACCAAAAGTTCTTTAGCAATTGGGTTTTGGTTAGAGAGTGAATATCAATGTCAGCACATGTGAAGGGTCAGTCACAATGATGAACTGGGGAAAATATGTAGGAAAGCCGATATCAATAGAGACATTAGGAAAACAGGCAAAGTACAGGGTGAGTGATAGTATTAGACATTTTCAACAGTTTTGAGGTTGAATATATTAGGAAGAAACAAATATGTAGTCACCGATAGGATTGACATTTGAGAGCGTTATGCAAGCTGGACATGGATGTTTTTAGTAATCCATGTTCAGTGTCCATTTAGGCTTTGGTACAATCACACGTGTGAATTTTGCATTTTGCGTCCAGAATATTACTGTGATAACATGCATATTTAGATCAGGTGACATGAGTATTTCTTCCTCTATTACTGGGAGCAATATTTTGAAAACGTATAAATTAGTATTGGGGGTACAAAGAGGTGTACCCTGTGTCTATGAATATAGATAATGCATGAATAGACCATACTGTGAATAAATAATATAACTGGTTCCACTTTAAATCATGAATTGAATTGATATCAGAAAATATATAAGAAATCTTATATTGATATACAATCATTCATTCCAAACAGTTATACATCTAATTGTGAAATGATAGTTATGGTTTATCATGAAGGGTGTGTGAGTTTTGCTTAAACAATTATAAAGAAAATCGGAAATAATATGTTTGGAAAGAAGTCTCACGAATAGACCAGTTAAGAAACCTGGAGTAATGCATGTGTTCTGAAGCAGGAAGTGATTGAAAGTGAAATAAATGCCTACAAATTTGCCAACTTGTGCAAGAAATATATACCCTCTGATGTGCATAAACTGAAGAAATAGTAATGTACCAGTGTTGAATAAAAATGAACATCAAAATACAAATCATGTCCCATAAGAGTCTACTTGCATTGCTGTTAAACTGGGGCAGTTACTGTAGAAATATTAGGATAATGCCGCAGTCTTGCTGGGCACAATCAGGAGCCACTTGTCAAAAGAAACTAACTTTATTTTTAAAACCACACACGCCAAACAAAACAGCCTCTCAGGAAAAACCCTCAGAGCCCCAACTGCCACCACTGGCTTCCCAAAAGCCTCTTCCTCCCACACAAGCCTCTCTCCACCTCCCACAATCCTCCTGCTCTTGAGGCCGATTGGCTAGGTCATGTGGGCAAAGCCAAATAAGTCCCCTAATGAGCAACTCCGTGGTCTGAAAGGGCAGGGAAACAGCCCAATGAGCATCACCGCAGAGGAGCCAATCAGCTAGATGTTGCTGTGAGCCAATCATCAGCCAGCAGCTGGAAGTTTGCTGGCTTCTGGAATTTTGCTGGGGCCCCTTCGGATGTGGCTCTCAACATCTCCCCCTCTCTGTTTAAACAACACACATGTGGCTTAGGGACAGTGCCTGCCTTAGGTTGTCCAATAGTACATATGGTCCTTACCCGTTAAGTTGGTACCATTGCAATTGGATCTTACCCATCACTGACTACCGGTCCAGTTTACAGCAACACCTGTGGAGAGGTCTTTGTACCACCGGGGGGTGGTGAGGTTCTTTGCCTCACCTCTAATGGCCCCCAAACATTAGCTGGACGATAATGACACACAGAAGAGAGGAAGATACACCAAGCCAATTGACAGCTCCTTTTGGAAAAATTGTACCACCGATGACATCATCAGCAAATATACCCGAACACTACCACAAGTCGCTGCACAAACAGGTAGTTTACAATGCATACAGGAGAGTTCTCAATGTGTCTAGGCAAGTTCTGCAAGCATTTCAGTGATGGCTATTGCAGAAGCTGTAGATTGGTTTTATCTTTGATTTCACCAGCACTGGGATGAAGATAGGAATTTTGGCAATAATGGCTAAAGAAAAATTATGTAACATTCCAGAAGGCACTGAAAGAAAACAATTTTCTTAACTATTTACATTGTCTTGAAGATAATTATTAAATATAATGAAAAGGAAAGGTGAAAGAAAGGAAACAGATCTGTTAACCTCCTTTTTTTCAAATTTTAAAACAAACCTCAACAGCTCTTTACCCAATTTAAATTAAACCATTTAAATAATGTGAATAAAAAAATATTTGGATCCATTTTTTTTATGAGCGCTCATCATATATCATATATGGACATACGAACATTCAAACATATAACACAAAACACAAGTGTGCACACATAATATAATACATACAACACATAACCTAATAGTAAAGGCCTTATAACTTTTTACACGTGAAATCTCCATTGCAATGTTCAAAAACTCTTTTGTCAAAAAATAGAACTGATCAGCAAAACATTAAACTAGGTCTGTAGGAGCTCAAAAAACAAAATAGAATGTGGGAAAGGGCAATAATAAAATAGATAATGAAAAAAGCATCCTGGTTCTATCTCAGATGTAAGGTTAGTCAAACTGGAATTTTGGATATCAGCTGATAAGGCCTTGAGTCAAATCATCTTCTTTTTGGATGTGCCCTGATATGTCTTATAAAGAATAGATCTTTTCTGTCCCAGATTAGACTTTTTATATTGGAAAATAAAGAGAAAACAGTAGAGAAAGGAGAAATCTTACCAGCAACTTTAAGGGATACTATAGCATTAACTATATACTGACTATCGGAAAATAAATTAAATACAGAATATTTAAATATCTCAAAAGCTTGTAATACTGCATTAAGCTCTACCTTTTGAGCTGATTGTTTGGGTACTAAAAATTTATAAGTTTTATCAGGTATAACTATTGCTGCTGTACCATTATTTGATACATCAGTGAATATATTTGAAGCATTCATGATAAGTGTTTTTCTTCTCAATTTTGGAAAAATTACAGGATGCGATGACCAAAAAGAAAATAAAGGGTTAGATGGTAAGTGGTTATCAAATGAAACATTAGATTGGACCATGATTATTGCCCAAGTATTTAACTCATTATCTAACTCATCAATTTGATTCAGAGTATATGGAGTAAAAATTTTATTGGAAGAAATTCCAAACACTCCCTTTGCTGCTTTAATTCCTTTGAGTATTAATTATCCTAAAGCCTCAGGATACCTAGTAAGAATAGTGTAAGGAGAATAAGATAAATGTATCCATAATAATGGACCTTCTTGCCAAAATACTCCTGTAGGAATATTTTTTGTTGGTAGTACAATAAATAATAAAGGCAAACTTATATCAATTCTATCCAAATGCATATTTTCCATATATGTTTCATTGATTTTTATTGCCTTTCTTGCTTCAGGTGTTAACATGCAGGGTGAATTTTTATCTGATAGACCTTTTAGGATATCAAATAAAGGTCCCAACTCTCCTGTTGGTATACCTAGATAAGGCCTTATCCAATTAATATCTCCTAATAACTTTTGAAAGTCGTTATGTGATTTGAGTTGATCTACTCGTATTTGAATTTTTGGTGGACTGACCATGGTTGAGGATAACAGAACTCCTAAATAATTAATTGGAAAATTTAATTGTACTTTATCTATTGCTATCTCTACATTATAATTTTTAATAAGTTTGTAAGTGTGGCGTAACTTTCTAGCAATGTGTTTTTAGCTTTGTGTGCTAATAATACATCATCCATATAGTGAAATATTTGTGTTCAGAATTTTGATTTCTAAGTGGCTGGATTACTTTGTTAACATAAATATGACACATAGTTGGGCTGTTAGCCATCCCTTTAGGGAGTACTTTTCATTCATATCTCTGATCAGGACCTTCATGATTCAGTGCAGGGATAGTAAAAGCAAAACCTGGACTATCCTTAGGATGAATTATAATTGAAAAAAAAACAATATTTAATATCTATAACTAAAACATACCAGGTTATTGGCAAAGCAGACAATTGAGGAATCCCTGATTGAGCAGGTCCCATAATAACCATCTCATTATTAATGGCTCTAAAATCTTGCAATAGTCTCCATTTACCAGATTTCTTTTTGATGACATAAATGGGAGTATTTTGGGGATATACAGTCGGTTGTATATGTCCTTCTGCTAATTGTTGTTTTACCAGGTCATGGACTGCTTGTATCTTTTCTTCAGTCAGGGGCCACTGAGGAACCCATACTGTCTTTCTGATTTTCAGGTAATTTTTATTGTCTCAGTGGCCCTTTCTGAAAATCCAACCCATGTCTCTCTGTTCCTTGATGTATTTGTATTGGTGCTGCTATGACTTATTCTTGTTTTTCTAATCTTTTTTCTTTCCTAAAACCTTGTCTAGTCATAATAGTGTCTGCATTTTGGTTGATGTTATTTGTTAATGTCAAACCTAATTGATCTAGGACATCTCATCCCCATAAATTTATGGGAGGATGATCCAATTCATATGGCTGTATAGTTCCTTCACATCCTTTAGGATCATTCCTATCTAATACCATTTTACTTCTATGGGGATTAGTCGCCACTTATAGGCCTCGAAGCGTTTGAGTGGCTTGTTGTAATGGCCAATGTTTTTGCCATTCTTGACGAGAGATGATGCTAATGTCTGCACCTGTATCCAGTAGCCCATTCAATTCATGCCCTTGAATATTTAGTTTTAGCATGGGGCGAGAATCTAAATTTAAAGAAAGCATAGCCAAATCTACACCTGTGGAGCCTAATCCCTTGGAACATCTTTCTACAGTACGACTGGAAAATTTATCATATAGGCTGGGTATTATTAGTAACTGTGCTATTCTATCTCCTTGTGAAATTACTGATATGTCCTTTGGAGAACTGGCTATAATTTTTATTTCACCTTCATAATCGGGATCAATCACCCCAGGACTTATCATAAGTTCTTTTAGAGTAGAAGAGCTGCATCCCAATAATAAGCCCATGGTTCCTTTGGGAAGAGGTCCTTTTACCCCTGTGGGAATGATTTGAACTCCCATCTCTGGAGTTAGTACTGATCTGGCAGAGGCACAGATGTCCAACACTGTGCTCCCTTTGGTTTGTCTGATGAGGGATCTGATGGACAATGTGTCCTGGGCACTACCCTGTTGGGGTTGCTGGGTTCCTCCAGTGCTCTGTATATTTGTGGTTTGGGGCCCCGGAGCATTGGAACCCCCTGTCCATTTATTTGGCAATTGAGCCCAATGCCTTTCTCCATGATATCGTGGATAAACACCTGGTCCTTGTTCATTTTTTGATAATTGAGTACCCTCTATGGTGGTTTGAGAACAGCACTCATTAGCCCAATGTCTCCCTCTATGGCATTGTGGCCAAATACCTGGTATTCTACTCCTTTGATACCTAATATTGTTAAACCCTCCTTCTATGGGCCAATTCCTTTTAAAATGTCCTGTTTCTTCACATTGGTAGCATGTTCTTGGTCTGGCATCTAAAGCCTGTTTTACTGTAGCTGCCACAATTTGCCCTTGTTCATTAATGTATCTGGCAACTAAAGCCTGTTTTACTGCAGCTGCCATGACTTGCTCTTGTTCATTAATGTCTCTACATAATTAAATCAATGTGTTTAAATCTTCATTTTTCCATGGTCTAATGATATCTCTGCAACAACGATTCGCTTGCTCATAAGCCAGTTGTTTTAGTAATGGCATTGCTTGTTCTGTATTCCCAAAAACTCTGGTAGCTCTTTGAATAAGCCTATCTACAAATTCAGCATAAGGTTCATTAGCTCCTTGTATTACCTTAGATAATTGACCTTGTAAACCTCCATGTTCTTGTAAAGTCTTCCATGCCTTAATTGCATCTACACCAATTTCTGCACATACACCATGATCATATGCAATTTGCTGCGGCTGATCTTCATAAGGTCCCTTTCCTAACAACATATCTAGATTTCTCTGAGGATAACCAGCTCCTGCATTTCGCCTAGCTGTCTCCTTTCAACATTCCTCATTGGCAACCTTCCATAACATGCATTGTGCTCCATTTAGCACAACATTACACATATTAGCCCAATCCACTGGCTTCATGTTCAAGTTGTTAATGGATTCGACCATGATTACATTGAAGGGTGCTTGAGGACGATAGGTTGTTACAGCCTCTTTTAGCTGCTTCACTGTTTTGAAATTTAAAGCATGGTAAACACGCTGCCCTCCTCCCTCAAATACAGGGCATGTTAATATTTGAGATCTTGTCTCAGGATCCTAACTATCAACTGCGGGAGTTGGGGGCCTCCCAGCATAAGAAAGTGGCCTTGTTAGTTGGACACTTATGTCATCTGGTGATAGAAAGGTGTTAGTAGCAGTCTCCTGTTGTAAATTTCCCCTGATGTTTTTTACTGTTTTACACTTTCTTTCTCTGTCTAACTAGCTTTAGAGGCCTTCTCTTTTACTTGAATTTTTTCCTCTGTCTGACTAGTTCGAGAGACGTTCTCTTTTACTTGAATAGTTTCCTCTATCTGACAAGCTCGAGAGACCTTCTCTTTTACTTGAATTTTTTCTTCTGTCTGACTAACTTGAGACACCTTCTGTTTTACTTGAATCAATATGTCTTCTTCTTCCTCTACCATTGACTGAACTGAAGGCTTTGAACTAAGCAAACAAGATATGAATGTCCACAATGGCAATGTGCCAACTGGCAGAATCCCTGGGCTTTTCTTTTCTATTCTTTTTAAATCTGCACCATGATGGTTCCATTGTGATATATTTAACAACTCCTCCTTAAAAAGCCATGGTCTACATTTTTGTATTGTATCAACAATTGCCATGACTGTTCTTGATTTTACTGGGATGCCTCCTTCCTCTAACAATTTACTTAACACTTTTTTGGTTTGTTTTTTACTAATTTTTGATCCCATATTTCTACTATAATACAAACCAACAAGATAACACCAAACAAAAAAAGAGATAGAACGAAATAAAAATGGAACAACAAAAAATTATTATAGCCTTTCTCCCTATCTGTTCCTCAGACACAAATAGTTTTTCCTCAGATGTGAGCAGTTTTTCTTCCATCTCACTTATCTCCAGGGACAGGCAACTTAAAACAAAATAGGAATCATAAAATGGCTACCCATCCTCTCGCCCTGCCCTCAAGAGCGAGCAGTTTACCTTATCAGTTACCCTCAGTCGCTCCCCATATGAGCCACCAAATGCCGCTGTCTGGCTGGGCACAATCAGAATCCACTTGTCAAAAGAAACTAACTTTATTTTTAGAACCACACACGCCAAGCAAAACAGCCTCTCAGGAAAAATCCTCAGAACCCCAACTCCCAACACCAGCTTCCCAAAAGCCTCTCCCTCCCACAAAAGCCTCTATCCACTTCTCACAATCCTCCTGCTCTTGAGGCAGATTGGCTGGGTCACGTGGGCAGAGCCAAAAAAGTCCCCCAATGAGCAGCTCCATGGTCTGAATGGGCAGGGAAACAGCCCAATAAGCATCACCGCAGAGGAGCCAATCAGCTAGATGTTGCTGGGGCTGCTGTGAGCCAATCATAAGCTGGAAGTCTGAAAGGCGGGGAAACATCTCAATGAGCATCTCCAATGAGCATCACCACAGAGGAGACAATGAGCTAGAAGTTGCTAAGGCCGCTGTGAGCCAATCATCAGCCTGCAGCTGAAAGTTTGCTGGCACCTGGAAGTTTGCTGTGGCCCCTTCGGCTGTGACTATCAACAGGATACGTATGCACCATTCACTGAAGTTAGTTTTCAGTAATAGAAAACAAATATGAATTTCAGGTGGATGAATATTTCTGAAAATAATCTTGTGAAAAGTTGATTATAAATCCACATACTTGAACATGAATGAATTTAGGGAGTGTAAATAAGACACATATATTTCATATTTTGAAAAATCTGGAGAGTATGTATGTGTGTATACACACACACACACACACACACAAATTTTAAAATGTAGCAACATATATGCCAATCCAAATTCACCATGAAATATACATCATTCACAGATCTAAAAATATTCAATTTACTTAACAGGGATTTATGTATAATGTTGTTCTCCTAGGAAGCTCACCCATAGGTTCAATTTTCAGTTCCAACAGCATCTAGGAGGAGTGATCTCTTCTCAAAATTTGTATCTGCCAAATCAGCTACCGCACAAAAATATACACGTGATAAAAGGTAGGATTCTTTATGTGCATATAAAATAGATGTGCTGAATAGTCTACAGTGAAAGGGAGACAGGAATTCACATATTTGTTAACTTTAAAAACACATGGAGGACTATTTCAATTAAAAATTGACTAGAATTATAACACCTACTTGCAAAAGGCAAGTCCAAATATATACCATGCCTTCTCTGAACAGCTTCTATTTCTTTTCTGTTAGGATTCTTTTTCTCCATCATATTAGGATTAGTAGTCAGATTCTAGTACAGTATGGGTTAGTGTCAGGGATTCAGTATTTCAAATGGAAAATAGGAAAATGAATCCAATGTGTATGCAAACATATGCTAAACAAAAATCTTTCCACTCTCATCCAGAAAAATGCCTTGACATTACCTTCGCCCCAAGTAAGACACAATTAGAGGAGAAGAATTAGAAAATCTGTTAATACATATCTGGAATGGAAAATGCTCAGGAGTTCACAACCTTGAAGGTGGTAGAGGAGTTTCCAAAAGTAAGGGAAAGGGTAAACACTCCAGAAACATGGAGCTCTGCTTGCCTAAAGACTTCTTGAGAAACTGCCTCTGAGGTTGGGCACTTGAAATATACGTTGTTGTCAGAAGCTTTAGCTTTCTTTGTAGTGAGACCATCAAAGCTGGGTCTTCATCTATGTGACCTGGAGGATGTTGTTTCTTATTTTCCTAATGAACATGTGGCAGCAGTTCTGAATTCTCTCTTTGTAGGTAAACTGTGGCAACTTGGGGCTAAGTGTCTCCCTGTTTGGACTGTGAACCCAGTTGGTAATCCTCCAGTTTTCGTGGTGTTTCTTGCTGCTGCACTTGGAGTTTGGTATTTGCTTCTTGAAATACAAGGATTTCAACTGGGGCACAGTGCTGGAGGGATTTCTGTCACATGTGGTGTGTCAGGGTCTGCATATAAATGCACCAACCAGGCTTCTATCGCACATGCTTGCCCCCTTGACCATAGCAACTTGATTCTGAACATTGCCCTGAAAAATCTCCATATAACAAGATGCCTTTACATATAAGGGTCTGCTGGCTGCAGCATGTCAGTCACAAGCCATTTGGAAGCCAATGGCAGATCCACATGGCCCCAACACAGATGTTTTATCACACACCTGCACATCACTGCTCTAGGCCCCAACTCAGCAGTCTCCAAATTACTGGCATCTCTGTTCTACACCATTCTCATGAAACCAAGTCAATCAAGGCACTGTCTTGTACACTCATGATCAACAGCATAAGATCCAAAGTTACTCCAGTGCCATCTGGTCATGGGAATTTAAAAAATGTCATGGTACTTATCTAGCCATTTTTAAAGGATGAAGTTGGAGGCACTGTGGGTTTAAATTTATTCAGGAACCATTAAATGTTGAGGAAGTTTATTTCAATGAAAGTTCTGGAGAACTCTCAGAGGAAAGTCTTCCCAAAGAGTGACCAAAAAGTCACATGAAGCCAGGCCCATTGAGGTCTACAATATGAGGTCCATGTGAGTTTTGACTCTCAACTATTGCTGCCAAGTCTTTCAGAATGAAATCATGTGATATCCTGGCTGAGATTCCCAGTGTTCTGTGGAAAGCTACCCTGGTCCAAGATCTCAGTTTCCAAGAGCGACTCTCATGCATGGCCTCCTAATACCCCAACACAATTCATGGCAATACTTCTCTGACGTCAGTTCTAGACCTCAGTCTCTAAGGGTATCACACCAGAGTTCAAGCCCAGGTGGACCCAGTCATCACTTCCAACCACCACACAAATAAACACAATTAAAACCAAAACACTCCCACAAGGCCCTCATCCTCTTCCATATAGACACTAATCATAACCTCTTGCTGGAGTTTTCCATGAGGGGCGCAGCCCAAGACAGTGTTCAAAAGAGCTCCCTTGCCACTTATTTTCCTAAAGTCAGCGTGGTTTTTTACCATTTTTGTTTTGGATACACACATGGAATCTTTCTTTAGATCCATGAGGTGCTGAGAATCTAAGCCAGAGCATCACACAGGTCCAAGAGGCTGAATCAGACACATCCTTATCCTAAGCAATTAAACAAAGAGCGACAGGTGATGCGCATGCATTTCCATTTGAAAACAGTTTTCATCAGTCTTCCCAAATGGGTGGACTGAGGCAAAGACCTCCTGACATTCAGGTCAACAGATCAATAGGTAAGCAAAAGGCCAAAAGAAGGGTTTTTCCACTGAGACATTACTGGTCACACTGATATCTGTGTTTTCTGAGATGCTCCCATTTCCTTCAGCTATCCAGTACATGGCCATGTCACAGAGCTTGGAGGGGTACATATCTTGGACACAAATCCATAAGACTATTTTGGAGAGTGGCCAGAATTTAGGAAGAAAACCTGAACTTAGGAATTTAGTAGGTGTTGCACATCTATAAGACAAGCCACAGTCCATTAATAAATCGGGCAGGATGAATGCTGGGAAGCTTCCTAATAGACAGGACACATCCTTGATGCATTCTCTTTTCTAATGTCTTCAACCATGGACACAGTGGAATACATAGATAAAGAAACACTCACCTTGTCAAACGACCTACTATAAAGAGTCCACACCAAACCAAAAAAAACCCGCCTTTTCCACCTATTCTCAGAAAATGAGACAGAACCAAAAACTCACACCCACACCCACAAAGGCACCTCCTTTCCCCAAGTAGGTCTGTGACTATACAGTGTGTCCTCTGAATGGTGGGCCATACTATGTTACCCCAAAATGGCCTGTCTTGTCTCAGATCTGTTTTCTTTGGCCAACTCTGTGAAGTTGTGAGGATCCATTGGTGAGCCACTTTCTGCTTTCTCAGGAAGGGCCCCTCTTCAGAGCTTTTCTGGCATTTGGCCATCCTCACATCAGTAGGTACCAAGAAAGACTGACTCTGTCCTTGGTAAATCCAAACAAGTGAGACCACTGGGACTGGTACTGGGACTGGCTCTGTGTGCCTGGTTTCCTGGATCCCAAGTTCAGAGATTCCATCACCAAGAAAGTGAGGTAGGTCACTTCCTTCAGGAACTGAATGAGGTCACAGCCTTGGCAACCACTTTGTCCTAACAGATGCTTCCAAGGGTCCCATGAGATGGAGGCTGCACCTACTTCCTCTGACATTTTTATAAGTTAGAATGGTATATCAACCATAGGTACTGGGGAACAGCTCTCCACAGAGGCTTGGTTTGGTCCATCTTCTCTACATTAAGAAGAGAGATTCTGATTAAGACACAACCCTTTATCCTGACCATGTTTTTTTGCCATGGAAGATGACTTTTGCCCTCTCAGGTCGTTCATAGCATCCTACACATTCTCCAGGGATTATTTCTACATGGACCTTTGAGGTTCTCAGCAGGTGGAAGATCCATACATTCCTGTATTGTAATACCAACTCTGTCTCTGCTCTTCTGTAAAGTTAGATTGAGGAACAGTGTATGGTTAGGATTAATAACATGTTCAATATGGGTTAGGAATCATTCTGCTTGATGAACAATGTTATTGGAAACCTGCGATATTTACATGAAAATATAGGTGAAATATAAGTATTGAAATATAAATCTAGGTAAGATTTGAATCCTAGAAGGGAATTTGGCCTTTGAGTGGGATACTTAGCTTTGAATTATGTTCTGCACATATGTCTCAGATAAATTGATATGCAATGGCATAGATCCTTGTACCTTCGATGATTGAATGTAGAAGAGAGCATCCAGTTAAAAAAGGGATTTTTGCTAGGATTAGGAATATAGTCGGTAGGATTACGAAGAAGATTGAGTATAGAATATGGACCAAAAGTTCTTTAGCAATAGGGTTTCTGGTAGAGATTGAATATAAATGTCAGCACATGTGAAGAGTCAGTCACAATGATGAACTGGGGAAAAAAGTAGGAAAGCAGATGTGAATAGAGAGTAGGAAATCAGGCAAATTATAAAATGAGTGAGAGGTTTAGACAGTTTCAACAGGGTGAGATTGAAAATGTAGTCTTAGGAAGAAACACATATGTAATCACCAATAGGATTGACATTTGAGAGCATTAGGCAACCTGGACATGGATGTTTTTAGTAATCCATGTTCACTTTCCATTTAGGCTTTGGGACAGTCATAAGTGTGACCTTTGCATTTTGTGTCCAGAATATTACTGTGATAAAATGTATATGTAGATCAGTTGACATGCATATTTTTTCCACTATTTCTGGGAGCAATATTTTGAAGATATAGAAATTATTGTTGGGAGTACACAGAGGTGTACCATGTGTCTATCAATATATAGACAATGCATGAATAGACCATACTGTGAATAAATGATATAACTGGTTTCACTTTGAATAATGGATTGAATTGATATCTGAAAGTATACCAGAAATCTTATATTGATGTACAATCATTCATTTAAACCAGTTTTACATCTAATGGTAATATTAGTGTTATGTTTTATCATGACGGGTGTGTCAGTTTTGCTTCAAAAGTGATAATGGAAATCGAAAATAATGTGTTTGGAAAGAAGTGTCACAAAAAGAGAAGTCAAGAAACATGGAGGAATACATGTGTTCTGAAGCAAAAGTGATTGAAAGCAAAACAAATGTGTATATATTTGCTAAATTGTGGATGAAATATACATCCTATGATGTGCATTAACTGGAGAAATAGTAATGTACCAGTGTTGAATAAAAATGAACGTCAAAATACACATTATATCACATAGGAATCTTCTTGCATTGATGTTAAACTGGGTCAGTTACTGTATAAATATTAGAATTTTATTTTGGTGTTATAATACAATTTATTTTAGCACTAGCATGCCACAGAATGTAGAAGAAAGAGCAATGGATTTTTAGTTATAACACTAATAATCTAGCATTTAATGATTATTTTGGGGAGTCTAGAATTTACATAAGGCTATGCAACATAATTTTTTTGTATTTAACATTCATAAAATCTTGGAATTTTGGTAATATTTCTCCTTTTTTATTTTTTCAGTTGTTGATAGACCTTCATTTTATTTATTCGTATGTGGTGCTGAGAATATAACCCACTGCCTCACACATGCTAGACAAGCATGTTAACACTGAGTCACAAACCCAGCCCCTCCACTTTTATCTTTTCATCAAACACTCCTCTCCCTCTTCTTTACTCACTTTCTTCCTCATTTTCCCCCTTCTCTCTCTTCCTTTTTCATTTTCCCTCCATAAGTATTTTTCTCTCATAGCATTACAAACAGTACTATGCTATGAAATTTACATTTAAAACTGTTTTTTATAGTCATTCTTTTCTTGAGAAAATTTAAAAATTATAACCACCTGATAAATATATTACAATACATTTATTATGCATATGTATCTATATTCATGCATATGTGTTACATATATATATATTTAAAAGTACTTTGATTAGCCTGTTAGAAATAATATAGACCAAGTCTTTCTTAATTCTCAAGTCTTCCAGAATTAACATCTTACAGTGAAAATCAAATAAACATATTTAAGTAAACAGGTATCATTCTTATTTATCAATACTGATAATTTAAGGTTTTTATATCACATTTAGCTGTAATATGGCATATTAACTCTTTTGAATTAGAGAATTTTTTTTGAACAACCTATTATTTAAGGACCATATGCACTGACATTTTAAATGGCTTTCTTGTGATTTCACTTTCTATCAATTGCATATTAATTGCCAAATACTTATTTTAGTAATTTTCATATTCATAATTGATATAAAGTCAATTGATTAATTCTTTTTGTAAGGAGTTACTAATTACAGTAGGGACAGTATTAATAATTCTAAATCTTTATAAAAATGGTACAAAAATATTTTCATGCAAAATTATGTATAATTGCATGCTCTAAATGTTTGATTGTTGATACATATAATAAAGAGCTTTTGATGAGTCTCTTCCCCAGTAAAACAGAAAATGCAAAGATATAGTTGGGTATGTATGTCCAAACAAACATATGGAAAAATACACATTATCATCTAGAAACTATTAAATAAAAGATGAAAAGAACAATCCAACACATTGTACCAACTTGTCAGATGAGGTAGTATTCTGGAAGAATAGCCTAAGTCTAGACCTGGTCCATGACAAAATATTCACAAAAAAATAAAATATGAAAAATATAGGAAATGCTATGAGTTTTTCTTGAAGGTAAGTGGATTATCCTTTAATCTCAATTATGTGCATTTTTAAAAGCCAGTTTTCTGGTAAAATAAATTTGTGATAGTTACAAGTACACAAAACAAAGTTTCTGCTTAGCAAAATGAATGCATCTCAACTCTTTTTTAGCTGATTTCTTCCCACTCAACTTTAAACCTTTATTTATTTATTTTTTATTGGTTGTTCAAAACATTACAAAGCTCATCCTATATCATCTTTCATACATTTGACTCAATTGGGTTATGAACTCCCAATTTTCCCCAAATACGAGTTGCAGAATCACATCGGTTACACATTCACATTTTTACATGATGTCATATTAGTGACTGTTGTATTCTGCTACATTTCCTATCCCCTACTATCCCCTACTATACCCCTTCCCATCCCCTCCCATCTTCTTTCTCTACCTCATCTGCTGTTGTTCACTTCTCTCCCTTGCCCCACCTTTCCCCAATTTTCCCTACCCCATTGTTTGAAGATGCTATCCTACTTCCATTGCATGCTTTTAGCCCCTTTTTCAAATATAAGAAAGTTGTAATTTTGAGGATTGGTTTCTGTGTCCTCTATTCTGTACCATTGTTCCACCTGCCTATTTTGTTACCAGTACCACGCTGTTTTTGTTACTATTGCTTTTAGTACAGTTTGAACTCTGGTATCACTATACCTCCAGATTCATATTTTCTGTTTAGAGTTGCTTTTGCTATTCTGGGTCTTTTGTTTTTCCATCTTCTAAGATCTTCTTCTCTCTCTCTCTTTAGGGTTCTGTAGTTTTCAGTATATAAAACTTTCACGTCTTTTGTTAGGTTGATTCCCAAGTATCTTATTTTATTTGAGGATATTGTGAATGGAGTGGTTTTCCTCATTTCCATTTCAGAAGTTGTGTTGCTGACATACAGGAATGCCTTTCATTTATGTGTGTTAATTTTATATTCTGCCACTTTGCTGAATTCATTTATTAACTCTAGCCGTTTCATTGTAGACCCTTTGGGGTCTGTTAAATATATTTTCATGACATCTGCAAATAGCGATAATTTAAATACTTCTTTTCCTATTTTTATGCCTTTAATTTTTTTTGTCTGTCTAATTGTTCTGGCTAGTATTTCAAGAACTAAATTGAATAGAAGTGGTGATAGAGGGCATCCCTGTTTTGTTCCAGATTTTAGAGGGAATGCCTTCAGTTTTTCCACATTTAGGATGATGCTAGCCTGAGGTTTAGCATATATAGCTTTTACAATGTTGAGGTAAGTTCCTGTTATCCCTAGTTTTTCTAGTGTTTTGAACATAAAGTGATGCTGAACTTTGTCAAATGTTTTTTCTGCATCTATTGAGATGATCATATGGTTCTTGTCTTTATGTCTATTGATGTGGTGAATGGCATTTATTGATTTCCGTATATTGAACAAGCCTTGCATCCCACGGATGAATCTTACTTGATCATGGTGCACAATTTTTTTGATATGCTTTTGTATTCGATTCGCCAGGATTTTATTGACAAGTTTTGCATCGAAGTTCATTAGAGATATTGGTCTGTAGTTTTCTTTCTTTGAAGTGTCTTTGTCTGGTTTCGGGATCAGGGTGATTTATCCTCATAGAATAAATTTGGAAAAGCTCCTTCTTTTTGTTTTTCTTGAAATAGCTTGAAAAATATTGGTATTAATTCTTCTTTAAAGGTTTTGTAGAACTCCGCTGTATACCCATCCGGTCCATGGCTTCTTTTGGTTGGTAGTTTTTGATGGCTTCTTTCATTTCTTCCTTTGTTATTGGTCTGTTTAAATTGCGTGTGTCTTCCTGACTCAATCTGGGCAGATCTTATGACTTAAAAAATTCATCGATATCTTCACTATCTTCTATTTTATTGGAATATAGTGTTTCAAAATACTTTCTAATTATCTTCTGTATTTCTGTAGTGTCTGTTGTGATATTGCCTGTTTCATCCCGTATGTTAGTAATTTGAGTTCTCTCTCTTCTTCTCTTCATTAGCATGGCTGTGGGCCTGTCAATCTTATTTATTTTTTCAAAGAACCAACTTTTAGTTTTATCAAATTTTTAATTTTTTTTTTTGTTTCAATTTTGTTGATTTCTGCTCTAAATTTAATTATTTCTTGTCTTCTACTACATTTGCTGTTGTTTTGCTCTTCCTTTTCTAGGTTTTTGAGGTGTAGTGTGAGTTCATTTATTTGTTGATTTTTTTCTTTTTTTGAGGAAAGAACTCCAAGAAATGAACTTCCCTCTTAAACTGCTTTCATTGTGTCCCATCGATTCTGGTATGTTGTGTCTGTATTGTCATTTGTCTCTAAGAATTTTTTTTATCTCCTCCATTATGTCTTCTGTAACCCAGTGATCATTCAGTAGCATGTTGTTCATTTTCCATGTGATGTAGGATTTTTCCTTCCTTCATTCATCATTGATTTCCAGTTTCATTCCATTATTATCAGATATAGTGCATGGTATAATCTCCATGCTTTTATATTTACTAAGAATTGCCCTATGGCATAATATATGGTCTATCTTTGAGTAGGATCCATGTGAAACTGATAAGAACGTGTATCCACTTGATGATGGCTGATATATTCTATATATGTCGTTCAAGTCTAGGTTACAAATTGTGCTGTTGAGTTTGATAGTTTCTTTATTCAGTTCTTGTCTAGAGAATCTGTCTAATGCCGGGAGTGGTGTCTTAAAGTCACCCATAATTATTGTGTTGTAGTCTATTTGGCTATTGAACTTGAGGAGAGTTTGTTTTATGAACATTGCAGCTCCATTGCTTGGTGCATACAAATTCATAATTGTTATGTCTTGTTGGTGGATGGTTTCTTTTAACAGAATATAGTGTCCTTCTTTATCCCTTTTGATTAACTTAGGTTTGAAGTTGATTTTATTCCACATGAGTATGGCCACTCCTTCTTGCTTCTGAGGGCCATGTGAGTGGTATGATTTTTCCCAACCTTTTACCTTCACCCTGTGTATGTCTTTTCCTATCATATGAGTCTCCTTAAGGCAGCATATTGTTGGATTTATTTTTTTTGATCCAGTTTACTGGCCCATTCTCTTGATTGGTGAATATAATCCATTAACATTTAAGGTTACAATTGAAATATGATTTGTTCTTCCAATCATGTTTATTTATTTATTATGTTTTAGTTTGGCTAGTTTTTACTTTTTTGGTTATTTTCCTCCCCCTTTACTGAGATACCTCCTGCTGTTAGTTTTCGGCACTATTTATCAATTCCTCTTCTTGTAGTATTTTGCTCAAAATGCTTTGCAGTGCTGGTTTTCTGGCTGCGAATTCTTTTAGCTTTTGTTTATTGTGAAAGACTTTAATTTCGTTTTCAAATCTGAACCTTAATTTTGTTGGATACAGTATTCTTGGTTGGAATCCATTATTTTTCAGCATTTGAAATACATTGTTCAAGGATCTTCTCGCTTTCAAAGTCTGTGATGAAAAATCAGTCATTAACCTAATTGGTTTTCCCCTGAATGTAATCTGCCTCCTTTCTCTTATAGTGTTTAATATTCTCTCCTTGTTCTGTATGTTGGCTATCTTCATAATTATATGTCTTGGAGTTTGTCTATTATGATTTTGAAAGTTTGGGGTCCTGTAGGCTTCCAGGATTTGACAATCCGATCCATCTTTCATCTCTGGGATGTTTTCTAGAATTATTTTATTTAATATGTTCTCCATTCCTTTGGTTTGAATCTCTATGCCTTCTTCTATCCCAATGACTCTCATTTTTTATGACATCCAATATCTCTTGAATAGATTGCTAGTGGGATTTAAGCCTCTTTTCTGTGTTGATTATATTCTTTTCAAGTTGATAAACTTTGTCTTCATTATCTGATATTCTGACTTCTGCTTGATCTAGTCTATTTGTAATATTCTCGTTTGAGTTTTTAATTTGGTTAATACTTTCCTGCATTTCTAGTATTACTGTTTGATTTCTTTTAAGATCTCTATCTCCTGGTAAAGCTCGTTGTTTGCCATTTGAGTTTGTTTGTTTAATTCATTTTCAAAATATACTTTTATTGCTTGGACTTGCTGCCTCATGTCTTCTCTAATATTCCTTTCCATCTGAGTTAGGAATGCCTTAAGTTCTTTCCCTATCCCTGTTTCTGATGCTTCTAGGTCCTCCTGTAGAATTAAGTTGTCCTGCATTGTTTGTACTCCTTTCTTTCCCTTGTTTTTTCATGATGCTCATGTTACTTTCCAGCTCTATTTGATTGCTGTGTTTCTGTTTTATTCTATAGATTTGTTTCGGTGTTGTGTATCTCTGTTGTCTCTCCTTTGTGTTGGTAGACTATGCCTGCTAAAGTGGATTCCACTTGTAGGGAATTCCGAAGGCCGAGCTCCAGTGACGTCACCCCTCTGCTTTGGCGGGCCCAGGCTCCTTGCCGAAATGTTCGAATACGGGGATGGAACTGGACTGTCTCCAGTTGGTTTCAGCTCTAGGTCACTGGCGGGTGGGCAATCACTAGCCACCCAGTGGCGCAGTCGGTCTCCTGCGCGCCGGTGTTCTCCAGACGCCCAGTCACGCGGACAGCAGGTGGACTGTCACCTGCGCTTCTGTGTTCTCCAGCTTCCCAGTCACAAGAGCCTGGCCTCTAGTCCCCTGGTTTCTCCTGCTAGTCCTGGTTTCTCCTGCTAGACTAGATTTCCCCTGAGTGATGCTTCTCTGCAGTTCAATCTGTATTCTGGGCCTGTCATTTGTTGGGTGTGGAGGGTGTCTATTGGAACCCAGACACTCTATTGTTTTGAGGATCAGTCAGACCGGATCTCCGGTTGCACATTTGGCTTGTTTTTCAGACCCAATTACCAGATCTCAGTGCTAAAAATCTTTCTTATAGGTTTTGGTGCACACCCATTTTGCTGTAAGTTCTTAACAAGATAGTTTTTTGTGGTTCTATCTCGTTATTCACCTGTGCAGTGGTGCGTTACACTGGGTGTGATGCACTCTATTCGTGGCCATCAGGCAATGATGAAATATTATGCTTTGTATGCAGCATTTACTGAAGTTAGTTTTCAGTATTAGGAAACAAATATGTATTTCAGGTGAATGAATAATCTGAATTTCTGAGAATAATCTTGTGAAAAGTTGATTATAAATCCACATACGTGAATATGAATGATTTTAGGGAGTGTATAATAAGACACATATATTTCATATTTTGAAAAATCTGGAGAGTGATATATATATATATATATATATATATATATATATATATATATATATATATACACACACAGGAACACACTCACAGACATTAAAAAGTAGCAATATATATGCCAATCGAAATTCAAAATGAAATATATATCCTTCACATATCCAAAAAAATACATTTTACTGAAAATGGATTTATGTATAATGTTGTTCAACTAGGAGGCTCACCCATAGGTTGAAATTTCAGTTCCAAAAGGGTTTAGGAGGAGTGATCTCTTCTCACAATTTGTATCTGCCAAGTCAGCCACCTCAGAAGAAAGTCTGTGTGATACCAGGTAGTATTCTATATGAGCATATAAAAATACATGTGCTGAATAGGTGACAGAGAAAGGGGAGAGGAATTCACATATTTGTTAACGTTAAAAACACATGGAGAAATATTTCAATAAACATTGACTATATTTATAACTCCAACCCCATATAATGCAAAAGGGAAGTCCAAGTATACACCATGCCTTCTCTGAACTGTTTGTATTTCCATTCTGTTAGGGTTACTATCCTCCATCATATTAGGATTAGTAGTCAGAGTCTAGTACGTTATGGATTAGTGTCAGAGATTCAGTATTTCGAATAGAAAATAGGAAAATAAACCCATTGTGTTTGCAAATATGTGTGATACAAAAATCTTCCCACTCTCATTCAGAACAATGCCTTGACATTACCTTCTCCCCTAATAAGACACAATTAGAGGAGAAGAGTTAGAAAATCTGTGAATACATATCTGGAATGGAATATTCTCGGTGTTCACAAGCTTGGAGGTGGTAGAGGAGTTTCCAAAAGTAAGGGACAGGGTAAACACTCCACAAACATGGAGCTCTGCAGGCCTAAAGACATATTGAGAAACTGCCTCTGAGTTTGGGCACTTAAAATGTATGTTGTGGTCCGAAGCTTTAGCTTCCTCTATAGTGAGAGCATCAAAACTGGTCTGCATCTATGTGACCTGGGGGACATGGTATCTTATTTTCCAATGAACATGAGGCAGCAGTGCTGAATTCTCACTTTGTAGGTAAACTGTGGCAACTGGAGTCTAAGGGTCAATCTGTGTGGACTGTGAAGCTAATTGATCATGCTCTACTTTTCTTAGTAGAGCACTGGGAGTTTGTTATTTGCTTCACAATACAAGGAGTTCAACTTGGTCAGAGTGCTGGAGGGAGTTCTGTCACATGTGGTGCCTCAGGGTCTGCAGGAGAATGCACCAGTCAGGCTTCTATTTCACATAGTTTGACCCCTTGACCATAGCATCCTGATTCTGAACATTGCCCTGAAACCTCTCCATATAACAAGATGCCTTTACATATAAGGGTCTGCTTGCTGCACCATGTCAGTTACAAGCCATTTGGAAGCCAATGGCAGATCTACATGGCCCCAACACAGATGTTTTATCACACACCTGCCCACCACTGTTCTAGGCCCACTACTCAGCAGGCTCCAACTTACTGGCATCTCTGTTCTACACCATTTTTAAGAAACGCAGTCAATCAAGGCACTGTCTGGTATACTCATGATCAGCAAATGCACATCAAAAAGTTCTCCAGTGCCACCTGGTCATGAAAATTTCAAAAATTCCATGGTATTTCTCTAGCCATTTTTCAAGGATGAAGTTGGAGGCACTATGATTTTCAATTCACTCAGGAACCTTTAAATGTTGAGGAAGCTCATTTCAATGAAAGCTCTGGAGAACACTCACAGGCAAGGCTTCCCAAAGGGTCGACAAAAGGTCACATGAAGCCAGGCCCATTGAGGTCTGCAATGTGAGATCATGTGTGTTTTGCCTCTCAACTATGGCTGCCAAGTCTTTCAGAATAAAATCATGTGATATTCTGGCTGAGATTCCTCGTGCCTTGTGGAAAGCCTTTCTGGGCACAGATCTCAGTTTCAAAGGGCGACTGTCATTCATGGCCTCCTAAAATCCCAACACAACTCATGGCAATAATTCTCTGAGGTCAGTTCCAGAACTCAGTCTCTAAAGGGAATCACACCAGAGTTCAAGACCAGGTGGAGCCAGTCATCTTTTTCAACCGCCACACAAACTTCCAAAATTAAAACCCAAACACTCCCACAAGGCCCTCATCTTCTTCCATATAGATACTCATTATAAACTCTGGCTGGAGGTTTCCATGAGGGATGCAGAACAAGATAGTGCCCAAAGTTAGCTCCCTTGCCCCTCATTTGCCTAAAGTCGGGGTGGCCTGAACACCTTCCTGTGAACCTGGAGTGATCAAATAGTGTGCCGTTAATACTGCTCTGCTTCTCCAATTTGAGGACGACTGACTGTGGGGTTTAGATTCTTTATGTGAATTGGAAGCATGAGAAAATGCAAGCACCTTTGGGCTTGCCTCTCCTTGGCTTTAAAGAATGCATTTGACCCAAAGAATCCCTCTTCTCACTTGATGGAGGTCAGGAACCTTACAGAGGAAGGCAAGAGACTTCATCCGCAATGACTGCTCTTTTGATCATTTTGGTTTTGGATGAACACATGGGATCCATCAGGTGCTGAGAATCTAACCACAGCCTCACACAGGGCCAAGAGGCTGTTTCAGACAAATCCATTTCCAAAGCAATTAAGCAAAGAGCTACAGGTGATGTCCATTCATTTCCATTTGAAAACTTTTTTCTTCAGGCTTCACAAAGAATTGGCCTGTGGTAAATACCTTCCTGATATTCAGGGCAACAGAACAATAGGTAAGCAAAAAGCCCAAATCAGGGTTTCTCCACTGAGACTTTCCTGGTCACACTAGCTACCCACTACATGGCCATATAACAGAGCTTTTAGGTGGTAAATATCTTGGACACAAAACCATGAAGCTATTCTGCAGAGTGTCCAGAATTCAGAAAGAAAACAGAAACTTATGAAGATATCAGGTGTTGCCCTTTGATAACAAAAGCCACAGTCCATTTATAAATTGGGCAAGATGAATGCTGGGAAGCTTTCTACTAGACAGGACACATCCTTTGATGCATTCTTATTTCTAATGTCTACAACCACGGACACAGTGGGATACACAGACATAGAAGCACTCGCATTGCAAAACGACTAACTAGAAACAGTCCACGCCAATCCAAACAAACAGTCTTTCCTACCTATTCTCAGAACATGAGACAAGACCATGAACATACACCCACACCCACAAAGGCACCACCTTTGCTCCAAGTAGTTCTGTGATTACCCAGAGTGTCCTCTGAATGGTGGGCCATACTATATTCCCCCCAAATGGCCTGTCGTGTCTCAAATCTGGTCTCCTTGGCCAATTCTGTGAAGTTGTCATTAGCCATGGGTGAGCCACTACCTGCTTTCTCAGGAAAGGCCCCTCTTCAGAGCTTTTCTGGCATTTGAACATCCTCACATCTGTAGGCACTAAGAAAGACTGACTCTGTCCTTGGTAAATTGAAGCAAGTGAGACCACTGGGCCTGGGACTGCGACTGGCTCTGGGTGCCATTCTTCCTGGATCCCAAGTTCAGAGAGTTCCATCAGAAAGGAAGTGAGGTGAGGTCACTTCCTTCAGAAACTGAATGAGGTCACTGCTTTGGCAACAACTTTGTCCAAATAGTTACTTCTAAGGGCCCATGAGATGGAGGCTGTTCCTACTTTCTGTAACACTTTCAAAAGTTAGAATGGTATATCAACCATAGGCACCTGGGAACACCTCTTCACACAGGCCTGGTTTGGTCTATCTTCTCTACATTAAGTTGATAGAGGCTGATACAGACACATCCCTTCATGCTCACCAGGTTGTTTGCCATGGAAGATGACTTTTGCTCTCTCGGGAACTTCACAGCTGCCTACATCTTCTCCAGGGATTATTTCTACATGGACCTTTGATGTTCTCAGCAGGTGGAAGATTCCCTACATTCCGGTATTTAAAGAGAAACTCTGTCCCTCCTCTTCTGTAAAGTTAGATTGAGGTAACAGTGTATATTTAGGGTTAATAACATGTTCGATTTGGGTTAGGAATCTCTCTGCCGGATGAATAATGGTATTGGGAACCTGTGATATTTACAAGAATATATAGGTGAAATATAAGTATGAAAACAGAAATGTAGGTAAGATATGAAGCCAGAAGGGCATTGGGCCCTTGAGTGGGATACTTAGGTTTGAATTATGTTCTGCACATGTGTCTCAGATGAATTGATATAAAATGGCATAGGACCTTTTACCTTGAATGATTGATTGTTGAAGAGAACATCGAGTTAAAAAGTGATAGTCAGTAGGATTAGTAAGATAGTCAGTAGGTTTATAAAGAAGAGTGAGTATAGGATTTGGACCAAAAGTTCTTTAGCAATAGAGTTTCGGGTAGAGAGTGAATGTAAATGTCAGCATATGTGAAGTATGAGTCACAATGATGAACTAGGGAAAATATGTAGGAAAGCAGATATCAATAGAGATATAAGGAAATCAGGCAAAGTGTAAAGTGAGTGATAGAATTAGACATTTCCAACAGGCTTGAGGTTGAATATATAATCTTAGGAAGAAACAAATATGTAGTCATCAATAGGATTGACATTTGAGAGCATTAGGTAACCAGGACATGGTTGTTTTTGGTAATCCATGCTCACTTTCCATTTAGGCTTTGATACAATCATGAGTTTGACCTTTGCTTTTTGTGTCCAGAATATTACTGTGATAAAATGTATATATAGATAAGGTGACATCAGTATTTCTTCCACCATTTCTGGGAGCAATATTTTGAAGAGGTACAAATTAGTAATGGGGGGACAAATAGGTGTACACTGTGTTTATGAATATAGAGATAATGCATTAATAGACCATACAGTGAATAAATAACATAACTGGTTCCAACTTTAAATAATGGATTGAATTGAAATGTGAAAATATACAGGAAATTTTATATTGATATGCATACATTCATTCCAACCAGTTTTACATCTAATGGTAATATTAATGTTATAGTTTATCATGAAGAGTGTGTGAGTTTAGCTTCAAAATTGATTATGGAAATCGAAAATAATGTGTTTGGAAAGAAGTCTCATGAAAAGACCAGTCAAGTAACATGGAAGAATTCATGTGTTCTGAAGCAGGAAGTGAAACAAATTCTTATTAATTTGCTAACTTGTGGATGAAATATATGTCCTATGATGTGCAAAAACTGAAGAAATACTAATGTACCAGTGTTGAATTAAAATAAAGGTCAAAATAGACATTAAGTCCCATAGGAATCTACTTGCATTGATGTTAAACTGGATCTGTTACTGTAAAAATATTAGGATTTGTAAGCACCATTGATTGAAGTTAGTTCTCATACTGGGAAACAAATATGTATTTCAGGTAGATGAATATTTCTGAGAATAATCTTGTGAAAAGTTGATTATAAATCCACATACATGAACATGAATGAATTGATGGAGTGTATATAAGAGACATATATTTCATATTTTTTAAAATCTGGAGAGTGTGTGTGTGTGTATATATATATATATATATATATATATATATATATATATATATATATATACAGAAAAACACAAAAATACATTAAAAAGTATCAATATATATGCCAAACGTAATTTATCAGTAATATATATCATCCACAGATGAAAATATATTTATTTTACTGAACATGGATTTATGTATAAATTGTTCTACTGGGAAGCTCACCCATAGTTTTAATTTTCAGTTCCACCAGCGTTTACGAGATCTCTTCTCTCAACTTGTTTCTGCCCAGTCAGCCAACTCAAAAAAATGTACGTGTGAGACCACGTAGGATTCTATATTTGCATATAAAAATACATGTGCTGAGTAGGCTACATAGAAAGGAAGACAGGAATTTACATATGTGTTAACATTAAAAACACATGGAGGACTATTTCAATTAAAAATTGAGTAGATTTAGAATACCTACCCTCTATCATGCAAAAAGGAAGTCCAACAATACACCATGCCTGCTGTAAACTGCTTGTATTTTCATTCTGTTTGGTTATTTTTCTCCATCATATTAGGATTAGTAGTCAGAGTCTAGTAGGGTATGAGATAGTGTCAAGAATTCAGTATTTCAAATGGAAAATTGTAAAATGAATCAATGTGTATGCAAATGTGTGCTACACAAAAATTTTCCCACTCTCATTCAGAACAATGCCTTGACATTACCTTCACCCCAAGTAAGACACATTTAGAGGAGAAGAGTTAGACAATCTTTGAATGCATATCTGAAATGAAAAATGTTCAGGAGTTCACAACCTTGGAGTTGGTAGAGGAGTTTCCAAAAGTAAGGGAAATTGTAAAATCTCCACAAACATGGAGATTTACCAGCCTAAAGACTTCTGGAGAAACTGCCTCTAGGTTGGGCACTTGAAATATATGTTGTTGTCAGGAGCTTTAGCTTCCTTTCTAGTGAGACAATCAAAGCTTGGTCTGCACATCTGTGACCTGGAGGACATGGTTTATAATTCTCCAATGAACATGAAGCAGCAGTGTTGATTTCTCTCTTTGTAGGTAAACTATGGCCACTGGGTCTAAGTGTCTCCCCATGTAGACTGCTAAGCCATTAGGTCATCCTCCACTTTTCAAAACGTTTCTTGATACTGCACTCGGAGTTTGGTATTTGCTTCATGAAATACAAGGAGTTCAACTGGGACAAAGGGCTGGAGGAAGTTCTTTCACGTGTGGTGGGTCAGGGTCTGCAGGAGAATGCACCAACAGGGCTTGTATACCACATAGGTTGCTCCCTTGACCATAGAAACCTGATTTTGAACATTGCCCTGAAACCTCTCTATATAACCAGATGTCTTTACATACAGGATCTGCTGGCTGCACCATGTCAGTCTCAAGCCATTTGGAAGCCAATGGCAGATCCACATGACCCCACCACAGATGTTTTATCACACACTTGCTCACCCCCGCTCTGGGCCCATTACTCAACAGGCTTCAAATGACTGGCATCTCTTTTCTACACCATTTTCATGAAAACCAGTCAATCAACACACTGTCTGGTACACTCATGATCAGCAACTGGACATCCAAATGTTCTCCAGTGCCACCTGGTCAAGGAAATTTCAAAAATTTCATGGTATTTATCTAGCCAATTTTCAAGGATGAAGTTGGAGACACTGTGGGTTTCAATTCATTCAGAAATTATTTAATGGTGAGGAAGCTCATTTCAATGAAAGCTCTGGAGAACTGTCACAGGCAAGGCTTCCCAAAGAGTGGCCAAAAGGTCACATGAAGCAAGGCCCATTGAGGTCTACAATGGAGGTCCATGTGTGTTTTGACTATCAAATATGTCTGACAAGTTTTTCAGAATAAAATTGTGTGATATCCTCCTGAGATTCCCAGTGCTCTGTGGAAAGCGACACTGGGCCTAGATCTCAGTTTCCAAGGGTGACTCTCATGCGTGGCCTCCTAAATCCCAACACAATTCATGGCAATATTTCTCTGAGGTAAGTTCCAGAACTCAGTCTCTAAGGGGAATGACACCATAGTTCAAGCCCATTTGGATCCAGTCATCTCTTCCAACCGCCACACGAATGACCACAATTAAAACCAAAACACTCCCACATGGCCCTCATCTTGTTAAATATAGACACTCATCATAAACTCTGGCTGGAGGTTTCCATGCGGGACGCATCCCAAGACAGTGTCCAAAATATTCTCCCTTGCCCCTCATTTGCCTAAAGTCAGGGAGGCCTGGACACCCTTCCTGTGAACCAGAAGTGATCAAATAGGCCTGCCGTTAATACTGCTCTGCTTCTCCAATTTGAGCACTATTGACTCTCAGGTATAGATTTTTTTATGTGATTTGGAGTCACGAGAAAACACAAGCACCTCTGCAGGACTTTGAAAAACTCATTTGACCAAAAGGATCCCTGTCTCACTTGATAGAGGTCAGGTACCTAACAGAGGAAGGCAAGAGACTCATCCACAATTACTGAATTTTTGCCATTATGGTTTTGATTGCACACATGGTATCTATCTTTAGATCCATCATGTGCTGAAAATTTAAGCCACAACCTCATACAGGGCTAGGAGGCTGATTCAAACACATCCCTTTCCAAAGCAAAGAACCACAAGTTATTCCCATTTATTTCCATTTTAAAACTGTTTTATTCAGGCTTCACAAAGGGGTGGCCTGAGGCAAAGACCTTCCTGACATTCAGGGCAACAGAACAATAGGTAAGCAAATGAACCAAAATATGGGTTCTTCACTGAGCGTTTACTGGTCACAATGATGTCTGAGTTTTCTAAGATGTTCCCATTTCCTATAGCTATCAAGTACATGGCCATGTCACAGAGCTTGGGGGTAGTATGTATCTTGGACACAAAACTATGAGGCTATTCTGGAGAGTGGCCAGAATTCAGGAAGAAAACAGGAACTTAGGAAGTTAGTAGGTGTTGCCCATCCATAAGGAAAGCCACAGTCCATTCATCAACTAGGCCTGATGAATGCTGGAAAGTTTTCCACTAGAAAGGACACATACATTGATACATTCTCTTTTTGAATGTCTACAACCATGGACAGAGTGGGATACACAGACATAGAAGCACTCGCCTAGTCAAACGACTTTCTAGAAACAGTCCACTCCAATCAAAACAACAGCCTTTCCTACCTATTCTCAGAACATGAGACAAAACCACAAACTCACACCCACACCCACAAAGGCACCTCCTTAACTCAAGTAGGTCTGTGACTATCCGGAGTGTCCTCTGAATAGTGGGCCATACTATGTTCCCCTAAAATGGCCTGTACTGTCTCAGATCTGGTCTCCTTGGCCAACTCTGTGAAGTTGTCAACAGCCAGCGGTGAACCACTACCTGCTTTCTCAGTAAAGGCCCCTCTTCAGAGCTCTTCAGGCATTTGGCAATCCTCATATCAGTAGGTACCAAGGAAGACTGACTCTGTCCTTGGTAAATCCAAACAAGTGAGACCACTGGGATTGGGACTTGGACTGGCTCTCGGTGCCTGGCTTCCTGGATCCCAAATTCAGAGATTTCCATCACCAGGAAAGTGAGGTGAGGTCACTTCCTTCAGGAACTGAATGAGGTCACTGCCTTGGCAACCACTTTGTCCTACCAGATTCATCCAAGGTTCCCATGAGATGGAGGCTGCCACTACTTCCTGTGACACTTTCACAAGTTAGAATGGTATATCAACCATAGGCACCTGGGAACAGCTCTCCACACAGGCATGGTTTGATCAATCTTCTCTACATTCAGAAAGGAGAGGCTGATTCAGACACATCCCTTAATACTGACCAGGTTGTTTGTCATGGAAGATGACTTTTGCTCTATTAGGTCCTTCATAGCTGCCTGCAACTTCTCCAGGGTATCATTTCTGCTTGTACCTTTGATGTTCTCAGCAGGTGGAAGAGCCCCTACATTACTGTATTGTAAGACAAACTCTCTCCCGGCTCTTCTGTACAGTTAGTTTGAGGGTACAGTGTAAGGTTAGAGTAATAACAGGTTTGATTTAGGTTAGAAATCATACTGAGGAATGAACAATGGTATTGGGAACTCGCGATATTTATGAGAATATATAGGTGAAATATAAGTATGAAAACAGAAATCTAGATAAGGTTTGAATCCAAGAAGGGCATTGGGCTGTTGATTGGGATACTTAGCTTTGAATTATATTCTGCACAGATGTCTCAGATAAATTGATATACAATGGCATAGGACCTTGTACCTTGGATGATTGATTGTCAAAGAGAATTTCCAGTCAAAAAGGGATAGTCGGTAGGATTAGGAAGATAGTTGGTAGGTATAGAAAAAAGAGTGAGTATAGGATTTCGAACAAAAGTTCTGTAGCAATAGGGTTTCGGATAGAGAGTGAATGTAAATTTCAGCACATGTAAAGAGTCAGTCACAATGATGAACTCAGGAAAATATGTATGAAAGCAGATATCAATGGAGACATTAGGAAATCAGGAAAAGCATAAAGTGAGGGTTAGTATTAGTCATTTTCAACAGGGTTGAGGTTGAATATATAATCTTAGAAAGCAACAAATATGTAGTCACCAATAGGATTGATTTGCGAGCATTAAGCAACCTGGAAATGGATGTTTTTAGAAATCCATGCTCACTTTCCATTTAGGATTTGGTGAAAGGTTAATAAGATAGGTACTTGTCACTTCCTGTTTTTCTGTATGCTTAACAAAACACTGTTGAAACCTTGAGGACTGTTTGCTAATTTTTTCCCCAGAATGTGCTGTCCCCGACTGCCAAACAGAGAATGTACACCCTCACCTGTTTGCACGCAAACCGCCCACTCGCCCTGACCCATCAATAAGCTTCCCTCCCTGCCCTCTTCAAGGAAAGTATATAAGCTCTGCTTAAGCTGTTCTCATTGCTCTCTGCTCTATTCAAGTGAGCACTGAGCCCCAGATTGCTAGACTCCCAATAAACCCAGGGTAACTTTTGATGTGGAGGGGACCCCAGTAAACTTTGAAGTGGATACAGGGGCAGTATACTTAGTCCTTAAGGCCCCACTGGGCCCTCTATCAAATAAAAGCTCTCTAGTTCAAAGTGCTAACACCAGTAAATATGGGAATTAGACAACTAAGAAAACCATGGACATGAGGAAAGGAAAAATCCATCACTCCTTCCTAATAATCCCAGAATGCCTGGCCCCATTGATGGGCAGAGATCTGCTCACCAAGCTCCGGGCCAAAATGACTTTTAACCATGAAGGCCCCAAAATGATATTTCTAAATCCTTTAGTATAAACTCCTATATTCACGGCTTTAAATATGTCAGTAGAAGATGAACAGCAACTCTTCACACCCCCCAAGACTGATCAAACAGGCAAGCTACCCCAGAAATGGATAACAGATTACCCAGATGCCTGGAAAAAAACTGCTGGGTTAGGACTAGCCATGAAAAAACCTCCAAAAACAGTGGAGTTCAAAACCTCAGCCTCCCCAATCAATGTCAAAAAATATCCTCTGAGCAAAAAAGCTAAAGATGGGATAAGGCCCCATATTCAGAAATATCTGGCCTTAGGGTCCTAAGGCCTTGTCAATCATCCTAAAACACTCCCCCGCTACCAGTATAAAAAGCCAGGAGCCGCGGACTATCCCCCATTAAAGACATAAGAGAGACCTACAACAGAGTGTAGGACATTCACCCCAGTGTACCTAATCCGTACAATCTGCTTATCACTCTGAACCCTGAGAGGAAATGGTATACTGTTCTGGACTTAAAAGATGCTTTCTTTTGCTTGCCTCTGCATAAATATAGTCAGTTGCTGTTTGCTTGCTAGTGGGTAGACCCAGAAACTGGAACGTGTGGTCAACTAACTTGGACTAGACTCCCCAAAATGGTTGAAAAACTCCCCCACTCTCTTTGATGAAGCCCTCCAAAGAGATCTCAACAGCTTCAGAACTACGCACCCCGATGTCACCCAGCTTCAATACGTGGATGACCTGCTACTGGCACCCAACACCAAGGATATCTGTGAATCTGGGACCCAAGCAGTATTATGTGAGCTTCCTCAACTCGGGTATAGAGCTTCTTCCTAAAAGGCCCAAATTTGCCAGCAAGAAGTAATCTTCCTGGGCTATTCCTTTAGGGGCAGTAAACGATGGCTCACTGAGCCCAGAAATCAAACGGTTGTGCAGAAACCACCCCCATCTAACAGCAGACAACACAGAGAGTTTCTTGGGACTGCTGGGTTTTGCAGGTTAAGGATTCCTGTGTTTGGGTCCTTAACTTCTCATTTACACCCGCTGTTAAAGGAGATGCCCAATTCTAATGGACCCCTGAGATCCAGCAAGCTTTTGATAATATCTAAGGACACTGACACTGTACTCCTCAACTTCACTGAGCAAAGCCTGAAATTTCAGAAAGCCCTACACTACGTTAAAAATGTACATCAGTTCACTCACCTTGGTTCAAAGAAATTGCAGGCATTCCTGAAGGATCAAGAACAGAGTTTTCCACTAACCGACTCACAGTGAAAGGAAATAACTGAACAGGTAAAAAAAAGCCTGTCGGGTCTGTCAATAGGTTAATGCTTACCCTTCCAACTTTCCTGCAGGAAAGCACCTACGAGGAACCAGACCAGGACAATTCTGGGAAGTGGACTTTACTGAAATTAAGCAAGCATGGTATGGACTTAAATATCTCCTACTCTTTGTAGATATATTTCAGGATGGATTGAAGCCTCCCCCCCCAAAAAAAAAAAGGCGCAAATGGTGGTCAAGAAGATCCTGAAAGATATTTTTCCAAGGTACGGCCTGCCTAAGGTAATAGGGTCTGATAATGGACCAGCGTTCATGGCCCAGGTAACTCAGGGGTTAGCCAGGACCCTGGGGATTAATTGGAAGTTACATTGTGCTTATAGACCCCAGAGTTCAGGACAGGTAAAAAAATTAAATAGAACCATTAAAGAGACCTAAACGGAATTAAGCTTAAAGAGTAGCATAAAAGATTGGACTATGCTCCTGCCTTATTCACTATTTCATGCAAGAAATACTCCCTCTGTTTCTTTGTGTAACCTCACCCCCTATGAAATTCTCTATGGGGCCCCATCTCCAGTAAGGGACCTAACCCTAACTCAAAGATCTAACGATCCCTTCCACACCACCTTGCTTGACAGACTTAAAGTTCTGGAAGGAACTCAGCAATACCTGTGGAAACAGCTGGCCACTGCCTACCAACCTGCTGAAGAGGGTACTCCACATCTATATCAAGTAAGAGACTTTGTCTACATAAGACAACATCAGGTGTCATCCCTGGAACCCGGCTGGACAGGACCATACCAGGTGCTACTTATAACACCTACAGTGCTAAAGTTAGATGGAATCACTTCCTGGTTCCTAATTCTCATCTCAAGCCTGTGCCCTGTCCAGAATCTGGCTGAAAAATGAAAAAGACTGGTAACATTTTCAAATTGTATATTCGCCATGTGAATAAGACTATAGACTCTCCAATTGGTCACCAGTAGTCCTAACCCTCATCAACCCGTTCAGCAGCGATGGCTGATCACAAATCCTACTAGACAAGAAGTATGGTCTATCGCACATACAGCCCACTTAGGGACCTGGTGGCCATCTCTCCACCAAGAAATTTGTCAGCTGGCTATACGTCTTTCCTATTGGGAAATCCCTGATGAAGAGGATCCCCAAAAATTCCATTAAATACTTTCCATACAATAGATAATGGAAACAAACATTATGGATGTAGGGACACGCGAGCCAGATGCAGGTTGGCTAGCCTAGATTACTATGTTTGCCTGGCGGACTACCAAAGCCAAAAACAGCCACGACTGTGTGGGGGAAAAGCCAACTTCTTCTGTAAATAATGGGGATGTGAGGATACAGGGGCTTCCTGGTGGAAGCAAAACTCCTCATCAAATTCAGTACACAGCATTGGCCATATTACCAGTTAGATAACAAAAACCGATGGCCACCAGAAGGGTCTCTAGATCCTCAAATTTTGCGTGACCTTTTCAACTTCGACAAGTGCTCAAAAGTGTGGAAGGAAATTCCCCTACGTGTAGGCCTTTTCCCTCCTATGCTCAAATCCTGAACTATGCTTCTCCAATAGATACTCACCCGCAGCCTTCTGCCCCAGACTCTCTGCTGTCACTCCCACATCAGCAACCTGATTTCTCAGCTCCAGTTACTAGATCAAAAACCCAAATTTCCGTCGGTTCTCAGACCATTGCCCCTTGCTGAGCTTGCAGATACTGAGGTACCCTTCCACCCACTCACTCCTCTCTCCTCCTGTCAGTGCCCACACCGGGTCCCACCAGGTCCTCTTACCAGCTAACCCAAAGCTCAAACCAGCTAAGGAGTGCCCTCAGACGCCTATCAAAGATGTAATTAAAATGGCCTTTAAAGTTGCTTTGTCATCACTGAAAACAGGTTACTAAGAATTTAAAGTCCCTCACAGGCTTTTTGGGATACTCACTCCCGTCTTCCCCTCTGCTCTACCTGTTCTACTGCTCAAGTTTTGTTGCCAGGAAAATCCCAAACCCCTTTCCCATAATTCTTTTATATCTCTTTTTCCTCATCCTCAGATCCACGGAGCTGCTCTCATCCCCTGCCTTCCCTGTCTTCCCCTCTGTATCAGGCCCACAGAAAAGTCTTAAGTGACCTTCTCCAGAAGTCTTCACCATGGCTGACTTTAAGCCTTTCAGCAACACAGTTCCTATAAAAGAGTTCAATGTAGATAAACTTCCTCTATTCGTGTTGCTCTGTTCTACTTGGCCACTGGCTGGAAAAATCAGCACTCCTAAGCTAGACACCCCCATAGTAGTTTTTAACAAAATATATGAAGAAGGCCTCTGCCCTAGAGCTGGGGCTTCATAGAGATGGCTACATTTCTAAGATATAGAAGTTACCAACTGGGCTCCATGGTAACAGCTGGCAGGGAGGAAAAGAAAAAAAAGAAGAAACAAGCTCTCCCCCTCCCAGGTGTCCTTAAGAAGTTAACTTTCCCAGAACAGAGGAAAAAAAAAAACAGAAACAAAAACTGCTTTTTGTGAACTTCTGCAGACTGTGAACTTCTGAGCCCCTTCCCTTACATGCTGGGTACAAAATTCTTAAACAACCTAAACTTTGGGTTCAGGGATTAATTGATTACAACAGAAGCAATGCCCTCTAAATCCGGATGCAACCAAATAAGACTGTTTCCCTGTCTTCTGTGCTATCTTAGGTACCTTGCCTTGTCCATCTCTACAGCAGTACAATTCTATACACTTAAACATTGTTTATGTTTTCATAAAATGGTCAACAGATGTGAGTAATTATGTAATTGTGCAGATGTTTTCCAGAGTGCTCTATCATGACGCAGGTACATTTAAATATCAAATAGGGGGCAAACAACCCGGTTCTGCCAGGAACCTGTATCCCTCACTTTAGTCATCCTATTATGAATAGGAGTTGCTGCAGGGGTGGGCACAGGAACCACTGCCCTGGTCCATGGGACACAACAAATGACCCAATTAGAAGCAGTAATAGACCAAAACTTAAAGATATTAAAAACCTCCTTCACAGCTTTACACGAATCTATAACCTCTCTCTCTGAAGTTATTTTACAGAACAGTCGAGGGTTGGACCTCCTCTTCATGAGAGAAGGGGCCTTCGTCCTGCATTGAGGGAAGAATGTTGTTTTTATGCCGACCATACTGGAGTTGTAAAAGAATCTATGATTAAATTAAGAAGATGCCTTGAAGAGCATCAACAAGAGAGAGAGGCCCAAAAAAGGTGGTTTGAGTCTTGGTTCACAAAGCCCCCTCATTAACTACATTTTCATCAGCCCTGGCCGGTCCATTAATAATCCTCATATTATTGGTAATTGTAGGACCCTGTTTGATCAACCGTGTAGTTTCCTTTCTCCATGCTCAAATTGGACAAGTTAAACTTATGGTAATCAGAAAACAATATACCACACTAGTAAACATAAAATGTGACACCCCCAATGATCATTTTTATGATTAAAAGTAACCAAAAGAAGAAGTGGGGAATGAAAGGTTAATAAAATAGGTACTTGTCACTTCCAGTTTTTCGGTATGCTTAACAAAACACTGTTGATGTCTTGAGAACTGTTTGCTAATCTAGTTCCCTGAAAGTGCTGTACCCAACTGCAAAACTGCAGAATGTACTTCCTCACCCATTTGGACGCAAACTGCCCACTCGCCCTGACCCATCAATAAACTTTCCTATCTCCCCTCTCCAAGGAAAGTATATAAGCTCTGCTTAAGCTGTTCTCAGGACTCTGTGCTCTATTCAAGGGAGCTCTGACCCCAGCATGCTGGACCCCCATAAATCCTTGGCTGTTGCATGAGACAGTCTCTGGTAGTCTCTTCCTCCGACACTCGCCTGACCTTTACATTGGTAAAATAATAAGTGTCATCTTTGCTTTTTGTGTCCAGAATATTACTGTGATAAAATGTATATGTAGATAAGGTGACGTGAGTATTTCTTCCACCATTTCTGGGAGCAATATTTTGAAGATGTATAAATTAGTATTGGGGGTACAAATAGGTATATCCTGTGACTCTGAATATAGAGATAATGCATGAATAGACCATAATGTGAATAAATAATACAATGGGTTCCAAATTTAAATAATGGATTCCATTGATATCTGAAAATATACAGGAAATCTTATATTGATATACATACATTCATTTCAACCACTAATACATCTAATGGTAATATTAGGATTATGGTTTATCATGAAGAGTGTGTGAGTTTTGCTTCAAAAGTGATCATGGAAATTAAAAATAATGTGTTTGGAAAGAAGTCTCATGAAAAGTCCAGTCAAGAAACCTAGAGGAATTTATGTGTTCTGAAGCAGGAAGTGATGAAAGTGAAACAACTACCTATAAGTTTGCTAACTTGTGGATGGAATATATATCCTATCATGTGCATAAATTGAAGAAATAGTATTGTACCAGTGCTGAATAAAAATGACCTTCAAAATACACATCATGTCCCACTGGAATCTACTTGCATTGATGTTAAACTGGGTCAGTTACTGTAAAAATAATAGTATTTGTATGCAAAATAAACTGAAGTTAGTTTTAAGTACTGGAAACAAATATGTATTTCAGGTGGATGAATATTTCTGTGAAAAATCTTGTGAAAAGTTGATTATAAATCCATATACATGAACATGAATGAATTTAGAGAGTGTATATAAGACACATATATTTCTGGAGAGTATATATACATATATATATATATATATATATATATATATATATATATATATATATATATATACACACACACACACACACACACATACACACACACACAAAATACACACACACACACACAGACATTAAATTAGCAATATATATGCCAATCGAAATTTATCATGATATATATATCATCCACAGATTCAAAAATATTTCTTTAATTGAACATGGATTTATGTATAATGTTGTTCAACTAGGAAGCTCACCTATAGGTTGAATTTTCAGTTCCAACAGCGTTTAAGAGGAGTGATCACTTCTCACAAATTGTATTTGCCAAATCAGCCACCTCACAAAAATGTACATGTGATACCAGGTATGATTCTATATGTGCATTTAAAAGTACATGTGCTAAATAGGATACAGAGAAAGGGAGACAGGAATTCACATATTTGTTAACCTTAAAAACACATGGAGAACTATTTAAATTAAATATTGACTAGATTTATAACACCTACCATTAATCATGCAAAATACAAGTACAACTATACACTATGATTTCTCCTAACTGCTTGTATTCCTATTCTGTTTGTGTTATTTTTCTCCATCATATTAGGAGTAGTAGTCAGAGTCTAGTAGGGTATGGGTTCATGTCAGAGATTCAGTATTTTGAATGGAAAATTGTAAAATGAATGCAATGTGTATGTAAATATGTGCTACAAAAAAATGTTCACACTCTCATCCAGAACATTGCCTTGACATTGCCTTTATTCCGAGTAAGACACAATTAGAGGAGAAAAGTTAGAAAATCTGTGAATATATATCAGGAATGAAAAATGCTCAGGAGTTCACAACCTCCGAGGTGGTAGAGGAGTTTTCAAAAGTAAGGGACAGGGTAAACATTTCTCAAACATGGAGCTCTGCTGGTGTAAAGACTTCTTGAGAAACTTCCTCTGAGGTTGGGCACTTAAAAATATATGTTGTTGTTAGGAGCTTTAGCTTCCTTTGTTGGGAGACCATCAAATCTGGGTGTGCAACAATGTGACCTGGAGGATATTGTTTCTAATTTTCCAATGAACATGAGGCAGCCATGCTGAATACTCTCTTTGTAGTTTAACTATGGTCACTGGGTTGTAAGTGTCTCCACGTGTGGACTGTGAAGCCATTTGGTCATTCTCCAATTTTCGTGGTGTTTCTCACAGGTGCACTGGGAGTTTGGTATTTGCTTCATGAAATACAAGGAGCTAAACTGGGACACAGTGCTGGAGAGAGTTCTGTCCCGTGTGGAGGGTCACGGTCTGCATGAGAATGCACCAACCAGGATTCAATTCCACATAAGTTGCCCCCATTTCCATAGCAACCTGATTCTGAACATTGCCCTGAAACCTCTCTATATAAAAAACACCTTTGCATAGAAGGGTCTGCTGGCTGTACCATGTCAGTCACAAGCCTTTGGGAAGCCAATGGCAGATCCACATGTCACCACCACACATGTTTTATCACACACCTTCACACCACTGCTCTAGGCCCACTAATGAGCAGGATCCAACTTACTGGCATCACTGTTCTACACAAATTTCATGAAACCCAGTAAATCAAGGCACTGTCTGGTACACTCATCATCAGCAACAGGACATCCAAAAGTTCTCCAGTGCCACCTGGTCATGGGAATTTCAAAAATTTCATGGTATTTATCAAGCCATTTGTCAAGGATGAAGTTGGAGGCTCTGGGGGTTTCAATTCATTCAGGAACCATTAAATGTTGAGGAAGCTCATTTCAATGAAAGCTCTAGAGAACACTCACAGGCAAGGCTTCCCAAAGAGTAGCCAAAAGTTCACATGAAGCCAGGCACATTGAGGTCTACAATGTGAGGTCCATGCGTGTTTTGACTCAACTGTGGCTGCAAAGTCTTTCAGAATAAAATCATGTGATATCCTGGCTGAGATTCCCAGTGCTCTGTGGAAAGCCACTCTGGGCCTAGATCTCAGGTTCCAAGGGCAACTCTCATGCATGGCCTAGTAAAATTCAAACACAATTGATGACAATGCTTCTCTGAGGTCAGTTCCAGAACTCAGACTCTAAGGGGAATCACACCAGAGTTAAAGCCCAGGTAAACCCAGGCATCTCTTCCAACTGCCACACAACTTACCACAATTCAAAACAAAATTCTCCCACATGGCCCTTATCTTCTTCCATGTAGACCCTCATCATAACCTCTGGATGGAGTTTTCCATGAGGGACACAGACCAAGACAATGTCCAAAATAACCTACCTTTCCCCCGATTTGCCTAAAATCAGTGTGGCCTGGAAACCCTGACTGTGAACGAGGAGTGATCAAATAGGTCTGCCATTAATACTGCTTGGCTTCTCCAATTTGAGGCCTACTGACTGTGGGGTTTAGATTCTTTATGTGAATTGGAGTAATGAGAACACCCAAGCACGTATGGGCTAGCCTCTGCAGGGCTTTGAATAACTCACTTGACCCAAAGGATCCCTATTCTCACTTGATAGATGTCAGGAACCTTTGAAAGGAAGGCGAGAGTCTTCATCCACAATGACAGCTCTTTTGGCTATTTTGGTTCTGTATGCATCCATGGGATCTTTCTTTAGATCCATCAGGTGCTGAGAATCTAAGCCACAGCCTCACACAGGGCCAAGAGGCTGATTCAGACACACCCCTTTCCAAAGCAATTAAGCAAAGAGCCCTAGGTGATGCCCATTCATTTCCATTTGAAAACTGTTTTCTTCAGGCTTCACAAATTGGTGGCCCGAGGCAAAGAACTTCGTGACATTCATAGCAACAGAATAATAGGTAAGCAAAAGGAGTGCATATCCCACTTGAATCAAAGTGTGAAATATGATATATCAAGAACTATGTAATGTTTTGAACAACCTACAATAAAAATTAATTAAAAAAAAAAAGGCCCAAAGCAGGGTTTCTCCACTGAGATTTAGTGGTCACACATATTTCTGATTTTTCTGAGATGCTCACAATTCACTTGAGCTATCCAGTACATGGCCATGTCACAGAGCTTGGAGGTGGTACATACCTTAGAGACAAAACCATGAGACTATTCTGGAGAGGGGCCAGAATTCTGGAAGAAAACTGTAACTTAGGAAGATTGCAGGTGTTACCCATTGATAAGGCAATCTGAACTCCATTCATAAATTGGGCAGGATGAATTCTGGGAAGATTTCTACTAGACAGGACACATCCATTGATGCATTCTTTTTTTCTAATGAGTACAACCACGGACACAGTGAGGTAAACAGACATAGAAACACTCGCCTTGTCAAATGACTTACAATAAACAGTTCATTCCACAGCACATAAAGCGCCTTGCCTACCTATTCTCAGAAAATGAGACAAAACCACAAACCAACACCCACAAAGGCAGCTCCTTCCCCCAAGAAGGTCTGTTACTATCCGGAGTGTCCTCTGACTGGTGGGCCATATTATTTTCCCCCTAAATGGCCTGAAATGTCTCAGATCTGGTCTCCTTGGCCAACTCTGTGAAGGTGTCAGGACCCAGAGGTGAGCCACTACCTGCTTTCTCAGGAAAGGCCCCTCTTCAGAGCTTTACTGGCATTTTGCAATCCTCACATCAATAGGTACCAAGAAAGACTTACTCTGTCCTTGGTAAATCCAAACAAGTGAGACCACTGGGACTGGGACTGGGACTGACTCTGGGTGCCTGGCTTCATGAATCTCAAGTTCTGAGATTTCCTTCACTAAGGAAGTGATGTGAGGTCACTTCCTTCAGGAACTGAATGAGGTCACTGCCTTGGCAATCACTTTGTCCAACCAGTGGCTTCCAAGTCTCACATGAAAAGGAGGCTGTCCCTAATTCCTGTGACACTTTCACAAGTTAGAATCTTATATCAACCATAGGCACCCGGGAACAGCTACCCACACAGGCCTGGTTTGGTCCATCTTCTCTACATTAAGAATAGAGAGGCTGATTCAGACAGAAACCTTCATCCTGACCAGGTTGTTTGCCATTGAACATGACTTTTGCTCTCTCAGGTCCTTCATAGCTGCGTATATATTCTCCAGTGATCATTTCAGCATGGAACTTTGAGGGTCTCAGTAGGTGGAAGACCCCCTACATTTCTTTACTGTAAGACCAACTCTGTCCCTTCCCTCTGTAAATTTAGATTGAGGGAACAGTGTATGGTTAGGGTTAACAACATGTTTTATTTGTGTTAGGAATCATTCTGCTGGATGAATAATGGTATTGGGAACCTGAAATATTTATAAGAATATGTATTTGAAATATAAGTATGAAAAGAGAAATCTAGGTAAGATTTGAAGCCAGGAAGGGCATTGGGCCCTTGATTATGATATTTAGCTTTGAATTACATTCTGCAATGTGGTCGCAGGTAAATCTACATACAATGGAATAAAACCTAGTACCTCAGATGCCTGAATGTCGAAGAGAACATCCAGTCAAAAAGGGATAGTCAGTAGGATTAGGAAAATAGTAGGTTTAGGTTGAAGAGTGAGTCTTTGAGTTGGAAATATAGTTCTTTAGCAATAGGGTTTCGTTTAGAGACTGAATGAAAATATCAGCACATATGAAGAGTCAGTCACAATGATGAACTGGGGAAAATATGTAGGAAAGCAGATATAAAATAGAGACATTAGGAAATCAGGCAAAGTATAAAGTGAGTAACAGGATTAGACATTTTCAACAGGGTTGAGGTTGAATATATGATATTAGAAGAAACAAATATGTAGTCACCAATAGGATTGAAATTTGAGAGCATTAGGCGACCTGGACATGGATGGTTTTAGTAATATATATTCACGTTCAATTTAGGTTTTGGTACAATCAAAAGTGTTACCTTTACATTTGTGTCCAGAATATTACTGTGATAAAAATGTATATGTAGATCAGGTGATATGAGTATTTCTTCCACAATTATGGGGAGCAATATTTTTACAACCTATAAATTAGTATTGGGGAAAAAAATAGGTGTACCCTGTTTTGATGAATATAGAGATGATGAATGAATAGACCAAACTGTGAATAAATAATATAACTGGACCCAACATTAGAAATTGGAATAGGAATAAATTGATATCTGAAAATATACAGGAAATCTTATATTGATATTGGCATACATACATTCATTACAACCAGTTGTACATCTAATGGTAATATTAGTGTTACGGTTGATCATGAAGAGTGTGTGAGTTTTGCTTCAAAATTGATTATGCAAATCGGAAATAATGTGTTTGCAAAGAAGTCTCATGAAAGACCAGTCAAGAAACATGGAGGAATACATGTGTTCTGAAGCAGGAAGTGATTGAAAGTGAATCAAAAGTTTTAAATTTTGAAATTTTGGATGAAACATTTATCCTTTGATGTGCATAAACTGAAAAAATAGTACTGTACCAGTGTTGAATAAAAATGAATGTCAAAATACACATCATGTCCCATAGGAATCTACTTGCATTGATATTAACCTGGGTAAGTTACTGCAGAAATATTAGGATTTGTATGCACCTTTCATTGAAGTTAGTTTTCAGTACTAGTAAACAAATATGTGTTTCAGGGGGATGAATATTTCTGAGAATAATCTTGTAAAAATTTGATTATAAATCCACATACATGAATATGAATGTATTTAGGGAGTGTATAATAAGACACATATATTTTATATTTTAAAAAATCTGGAGATTGTATATATATATATATATATATATATATATATATATATATATATATATACACACACAAACACAAAACACACACAGACATTAAAGAGTAGCAGTATATATGCCAATCGAAATTCATGGTGAAATATATATCGTCCACTGATCCAAAAATATTAATTTTACTGAACATGGATTTATGAATAATGTTGTTCAACTAGGAAGATCACCCATAGGTTGAATTTTAAGATCCAACAGCATTTACGAGGAGTTATCTCTTCTCATAATTTTTATCTGCCACGTCAGCCTCCAAACAAGTATGTACATGTGATACCAGCTAGGATTCTATATGTGCATATAAAAATACATTTGCTGAATAGGCTACAGAGAAAGGGAGATAGAAATTCACATATTTGTTAACTTTAAAAACACATGGATAACTATTTCAATTAAAAATTATCTAGATTTATAACACCTACCCTACATAATGCAAAAGGCAAGTCCAACTATACACCATGCCTTCTCTGTACTGCTTGTATTTCTATTCTGTTTGGGTTATTTTTCTCCATCATATTAGGATTAGTAGTCAGAGTCTAGTAGGGTATGGGTTAGTGTCAGGGATTCAGTATTTTTAATGGGAAATTGGAAAATGAATCCAATGTGTATGCAAATATGTGCTACACAAAAATCTTCCCACTCTCATCCACAACAATGCCTTGACATTACCTTCACCCCAGGTAAGACACAATTAGAGGAGAAGAGTTAGAAAATCTGTGAATGCAAATCTGGAATGGAATATGCTCAGGAGTTCACAACCTTGGAGGTGGTAGAGCAGTTTCCAAAAGTAAGGGACATGGTAAACACTCCACAAACATTGAGCTCTGCTGGCCTAAAGACTTCTTGAGAAACTGCCTCTGAAGCTGGGCACTTGAAATATATGTTGTATTAAGGAGTTTTAGCTTCTTTTGTAGTGAGACCATCAAAGCTGGGTCTGCATCTATATGACCTGGAGAACATGGATTCTTATTTTCAAATGAACCTGAGGCAGCAGTGCTGAATTCTCTCTTTGTAGGTAAAGTGTGGCCACTGGAGGCTAAGTTTCATCCCGTGTGGACTGTGAAGCCATTTGGTCCTCCTCAAATTTTTGTGGTGGTTCTTGCTGCTGCACTGGGGCTTTTGGTTCTTGCTGCTGCACTGGGCTTTTTGAACAACAAGTTCAACTGGGACACAGTGCTAGAGGGAGTTCTGTCACGTGTGGTGGGTTAGGGTCTGCAGGAGAATGAAACAACCAGGCTTCTTTCTCACATAGCTTGCACCCTTGACCATATCAACCTGATTCTGATTATTACCTTGAAAGCTCTCCAAATAAAAAGATGCCTTTACAAATAAGGGTCTGCTGGCTGCACCATGTCAGTCACAAGCCATTTGGAAGCAAATGGGCTAATCACATGGACCCACCACAGATGTTTTATCACACACGTGGCTACCACTGCTCTAGGCCCACTACTCAGCAGGCTCCAACTTACTACCATCTCTGTTCTACAATATTTTTATAAATTCCAGTCAATCAAGGCACTCTCTGGTACACTCATGATCAGCAGCAGGACATCCAAAGGTACTCCAGTGCCACCTGGTCATGGGAATTTCAAAAATTTCAAAGTATTTATCTAGCCATTTTTCAAGGATGTAGTTGGGAGGCACTGTGGCTTTCAAGAACCATTAAATGTTGAGGAAGCTCATTTCAGTGAAACTCTGGAGAACTTTCATAGGCAACGCTTCCCATAGAGTGGCCAAAAGGTTACATGAAGCCAGGCCTATTGAGGTCTACAATGTGAGTTCCATGTGTGTTTTGACTCTCAAGTATGGCTGCCAAGTATTTAAGAATAAAATCATGGGATAATTTGGCTGAGATTCCCAGTGCTCTGTGGAAAGCCACCCTGGACCTTGATCTAAGTTTATAAGGGCGACTCTCATGCATGGCTTCCTAAAATCCCAACTCGATTCATGGCAATACTTCTCTGAGGTCACTTCCAGAACTCAGTCTCTAAGGGGATTCACACCAGAGTTCAAACCCAGGTGGACCCAGTCATCTCTTCCAACTGCCACACAAATGACCACAATTAAAACCAAAATAGTCCCACATGGCTCTCATCTTCTTCCATATAGACACTCATCATAACCTCTAGCTGGAGGTTTCTATGAGGAGCGCAGGACAAGACAGTGTCCAAAATACGCACTCTTGCTCGTCATTTCCATAAAATCAGAGTGGCCTGGACACCCCTTCTGTGAACCAGAAGTGATCAAAAAGGCCTACCATTAATACTGCTCAGCTTCTCCAATTTGAGGCCTACTGACTGTGGGGTTTAGATTCTTTATGTGCATTGGGGTCATGAGAAAACCCAAGCACCTATTGGCTAGCCTCCGCAGGGCTTTGAAGAAGTCATTTGACCCAAAGGATTCCTATTCTCACTTGATAGAGGTCAGGAACCTTACAGAGGAAGGCAAGAGATTTTATCCACAATGACTGCTCTTTTGGCCATTTTGGTTTTGGATGCACACATGGCATCTTTCTTTAGATCCATCAGGTGCTGAGAATGCAAGCCACAGCCTCACACACAGCCAACAGACTGGCTCAGACACCTCCCTTTCAAAAGCAATTACTCAAAGAGAGACAGGTGATGCTCATTCATTTCCATTAGAAAACTGTTTTATTCAGGTTTCACAAAGTGGTGCCTTAGGCAAAGACCTTCCTGACATTCAGTGCTACAGAACAATAGGTAAGCAAAGGCCCAAAGCAGGGATTCTCCACTGAGACACTCATGATCACACAGATATCTGAGTTTCCTGAGATTCTCGCCATTCCCTTCAGCTATCCAGTACACGGCCATGTCACAGAGCTTTGAGGTGCTACATATCTTGGTCACAAAACCATGAGTCTATTCTGGAGAGTGGCCAGAATTCAAGAAGAAAACAGAAACTTAGGAAGACAGCAGGTCTTGCCCATCAATAAGGCAAGCCTCCGTCCTTTCATAAATTGGGCAGGATGAATGTGGGGAAGCTTTCTCCTAGACAGGACACATCCATTGATGCATTTTCTTTTGTAATGTCTACAACCATGGACACAGTTGGATACACAGACATAGAAACACTTGCTTTGTCAAATGACTTACTAGAAACAGTCCATTCTAAACCAAAGAAACCGCCTTTCCTACCTATTCTCAGAGCATGAGACAAAACCACATACACACACTCATTCCCACAAAGGCACCTTTTTCCCCCAAGAGGGTCTGTGACTATCAAGAGTGTCCTCTGCCTTGTGGGCCATACTATGTTCCCCCGAAATGGCTTCTCTATTCTCAAATCTGGACTCCTTGGCCCACTCTGTGAAGTTGTCAGGAGCCAGCGGTGAGCCAATACCTGCTTTCTCAGGAAAGACCCCAATTCAGATCTTTCCTGGCATTTGGCCATCCTCACAACTGTAGATACCAAGAAAGATTGACTCTCTCCTTGGTAAATCCAAAAAGTGAGACTTCTGTGACTGTTATTGGGCCTGACTCTGGCTGCCTGTTTTCAGGGATCCCAAGTTCAGAGAGTTCCATCACCAAGAAAGTGAGGTAGGTCACTTCCTTCATGAAGTGAATGAGCTCACAGCCTTGGCAACCACTTTGTCCTAACAGTTGCTTCCAAGGGTCCCATGAGATGGAGGCTGCCCCTACTTCCTGTGACACTTTCACAAGTTAGAATGGTATATCAACCATTGGTACCGGGGAAAAGATCTCCACACAGGCCTGGTTTGGTCCATTTGCTCTATATTAAAAAGAAAGAGGCTTATTCAGACACATCCCTTCATAGTGACCAGGTTGTTTGCCATGGAAGCTAACTTTTGCTCTCTCAGGTCCTTCAGAGCAGTCTACATCTTCTTCGGGGATCATTTCTGCAAGGATCTTTGATATTCTCAGCAGGTGGAAGATCCCCAACATTCCTCTTTTGTAAGACCAACTCTGTCCCTGCACTGCTCTAAAGTTAGATTGAGGGAACAGTGTATGGTTAGGGTTAATAATATGTTCAATTTTGGTTAGCAATCATTCTGCTGGATGAATAATGGTATTGGAAACCTGTGATATTTACAAGAATATATAGGTAAAATATAACAGAAATCTAGGGAAGATTTGAAGCCAAGTAGGGCATTGGGCCCTTGAGTGGGATACTTAGCTTTGAATTATATTCTGCACAGATGTCTCAGATAAGTCAATATACAATGAAATTGGATCTTGTACCTCGGATGATTGAATAACAAACAGAACATCTAGTCATAAAGGAATAGTCCGTAGGATTACCAAGGTAGTCAGCAGGTTTATAAAGAAGAGTGAGTATAGGATTTGGACCAAAAGTTCTTTACAAATAGGGTTTCGGGTAGAGAGTGAATGTAAATGTCAGCACATGTGAAGAGTCAGTCACAATGACGAACAGGGGAAAATATGTAGGAAAGCAGACATAAATAGAGACATTAGGAAATCAGCAAAAGTATAAAGTGTGTAATTGGTTTAGACATTTTCAACAGGGTTGAGTTTGAATATATAATCTTAGGAAGAAACAAATATGTTGTCACAAATAGGATTGAATTCGAGAGCATTAGGTAACCAGGACTTGGATGTTTTTTTGTAATCCATGTTCACTTTCCATTTAGGCTTTTTTAAAATCATAAGTGTGACCATTGCATTTTGTGTCCAGAATATTATTGTGATAAAATGTATGTGTAGATCAGGTGACATGAATATTTCTTCCACCGTTTCTGGAGCAATGTTTTGTAGACGTATAATTTAGTATTTGGGGTACAAATAGGTGTACCCTGTGTCTATGAATATGCAGATTATGAATGAATAGACCATACTGTGTATAAATAATATAACTGGTTCCACTTTAAATAATGGATTGAATTGATATCTGAAAATATAAAAGAAATCTCATATTGATATGCAATCATTCATTCCAACCACTTATACATCTAATGGTAATATTAGGGTTATATTTTATCCTGAAAAGTGTGTGAGTTTTGCTTCAAACGTGATTATGGAAATCAAAAATAATGTGTTTGGAAAGAAGTATCATGAAAAGAATAGTCAAGAAACCTGGAGGAATTCATGTGTTCTGAAGCAGGAAGTGATTGAATGTGAAACACATGCATATAAATTTGCGAACTTTTGAATGAAATATATACAGTATGATGTGCATAAGCTGCAGAAATAGTAATGTAGCAGTGTTGAATAAAAATGAACATCAAAATACACATCATGTCCCCTAGGAATCTACTTGCATTGATATTAATCTGGGTCAGTTACTGTAGACATATTAGGATTTTTATGCACCATTTACTGAAGTTAGTTTTCAGTACTAGGAAACAAATATGTATTTCAGGTGGATGAATATTCTGAGAATAATCTTGTGGAAACTTGATTTTAAATCCATATAAATCGCAGAACATTATAAACAAAAAACACACACAGACATTAAAATGTAGCATAGTATATGCCAATTGAAATTCATCTTGAAATATATATCATCCACTGATCCAAAACTATTTGTTTAATGAACTTGGATTCATGAATAATGTTGTTCAACTAAGAAGCTCCCCCATAGTTTGAATTTTCTGTTCCAACAGTGTTTAGGAGGAGTGATCTCCTAAATGTGTATGCAAATATGTGCTACACAAAAATATTTCCACTCTCATCCAGAACAATGACTTGATATAACCTTCGCCCCAAGAAAGACACAATTGGAATAGAAGAGTTAGAAATTCTGTGAATACATATCTGGAATTAAAATGCTCGGGAGTTCACAACATTGGAGTTTGCAGAGGAGTTTCCAAAAGTAAGGGAGAGGCTTGATAGACCCAACCTGATTTTTTATTAAAATTGGGAACCATCTTGCCACAAAGCCATGAAAAGATAATTTTGGCTTTACTCTAAATTACTGCAAATTCTGAACCTGCTTGGAACGCCTGCCCGTGCCTTGAACTCATCCACACCTGGCTCTCTGACCAGATAACAGTACTTTCTGAAACTTTAGTGACACCTCATAAATATTGGCCTTCCCTGGCCAGACAACAACCCTCTCTGAGGCCCTAATGGTCCTCATTATTTCTGATATTGGGGCCAGCAAAAAAAAAAATGTAAACTACCATTAGTGTGATGCTTTCAAAGTTTTGTTATCTGTAACTACCCGTTTGTGTAACTTTCTGGGCTATATAGCTGGGCTGTAGGAAAGGTGGGGTTGCTGTCTTGTTCCCGCCATTTTGGGAAGGAGAGGCAGCCCAGCCTGTTGAAATAATAAGCTTGTCTTAATTTGATTTTAATTGGAGTCAGTGGTCTTTTCTTGCATCCTAGTCCAAAATTTTGGAGTTCCCCAGTGAGATGACCCTGCCCGAGCAGATCACAAAACCAGACTGCTGAAAATTCTGAAGCTGGCCTTCCCTCCAGGGCACTGGGCTGGAGAACCACTCTAGGAGGTGCACAACTTGAGATGTTCCAAGGCCTTGGAGTGAGCCGTCAGTCTGGGGAGCACTGCAGTGAACCACCACACTAAAACTATTATCAAGCCCCTGGTGGAGGAGGCCTCCATAGGTAAGTGGCGCCTTTATAACATCTGATATCTGGTTAAGGGAGATCTCTTCTGATGACAGAGAGGTGGCCTGGGGAGGCTCACATACACTCCTGTCCAGGACAGTAATGAGAATCATGCTGTCCTCTGTTCTGTTCTGTAGGGAATTCCTCTGGAAGGGTAGAGAGGTGCCCATGGGCACACACACGCTCCTACCCTGGAGTTTTAGCAAGATGTTGCATTGCTCCTCTGTTTTTCTGTTTCAGCACCAGGATTCTGTTTTTCTGTGTTTTGTTCTGTGGTCTATATGTTTTTTGTTGTTTTTTTTGTGCGTTTTTTTGTTTGATTTCTGTGGTAAAATTTTAAGGATATTGGACGTGAAAAAGGGTAACAAAGCAAGTAAGCCTGACACCCTTTCGACTGTGTTTTAAGGAACTGTGATGAACTTTACCCACCTTTGTTAAGCAGGAAGAAAGAAGCCCCTAGCTGGCTGCCTGGAGCACACCCACTGCACAGGGCAATGCCTGCTGGGGAACGAAGAACTGAGTATACCTCAGGTTAACAAGTGAAACTCTTTAAAATCCCTTGTCCCTCCAGATCATGAGAGTCACAACCTTTTGGCAGAGTCCCCTTGTTTTTCCTTTGTTAGCAAAGCAATAAACCTCCATTTTCTTTTTCTCAAAACCCTGTCCTCATTATTAAATTAGCATTAATTTGCTTCAGGGTCAGAAACCGAACTTTAAGTTACAAATTTTGATACCCGGCCCCGTCCCAGAACTTTTTGAGAGCTGACGACTGAAATGTTAGGAGATGGTGCATGCTTGGAGTGGACCCGAAACAGAAGAGCTAATCCTGTAAGTAAAAGGAGGGACTGAGGGACCCCAGCAACTGCCAAAGCCCTGTTGCTTCAGGGAATTCCCTCCTTCCTTCCCTGCACTGTAAGAATTATGACACCTCTGTCTTCTTTTAAAAGAGAAAAATAAAAAGGGGACACTAAATGCAGTAAAGTCACCATGGAGACCCTTGATTTTACATTTCAGGTAGCTTCTCTGTGAAAACATCTGGTCCCCTTGTGGGGACATCTGTGGTGCCACTGGTGCAGGAGATTTTTCTCTTATCTGCTCTGTTTTAAAGGCTTCTGTCTGTCAGCCATATTCTGGAGTTCCTTTCTGTCTGTCTTGTGCCTTTGTTTTTGGCACTTTAAGACATGTGCAATAATGTGTTTATATTATAAATTGTTTCTTGAGAATGATCTTAGCTGAATGTGTGTCTAAATGATGATGTTTTATTGTAAAAATCTGGTATCTGAATGCGTTTTTTGAAGCATTGCACAATATTGCAGTTAAAAGTCGGGTTTAGGTAATTGTTTAGTTTTTGATTTCAGATAATTCATGCCAGAGAACTTAAATACTTAGGATGGAAAACTAAAGAACTCTACTTCCAAGTTGGCAAGTAACTTCCCAATCATGCAGTCTTTTTTTCTCCAATTCTGAATTGGGTAGCCTGGGAAAATGTCACTGTGTTTACCAGTGCATTAATTTGGACAAGGATAGTAAATCATAGTATGATATCTGTTGACAAAACAAGATGTAAAGATATAAAATTTTGTGAATTGTATCTTAAACTTGTAGCATAATTTTCAACATCCTAACCAGAAAATTATGGTTAAAATGCCTTAGGCCTGAGGTGTCTGCTCAGAATAGCAGTTTTTTCCTGCTCCTTCCAGACCTCAGCCAGGACTTCTGTTGAAATGCAAATGAAAGTCTCCTGTAAGCTCAGTAGGAGACTGATCTGAGGCCTAAGGGAAAAAAATGGTAAATTGTATGGTATTTACTAATTACCGGCCAGTCATTTTTTCTAGGACTCATAATTTTTTCTTAGATTCTTTTTTTTTTTTGAGTTTATGATTTTGATCCTACAGACCTAGGTTAATGTTTTTCTGATCAGTTTTATCTTTGACCAACTGTGGAGTTTTAAAAACATTGCAATGGTGATTTCACCTGTGAAAAGCTACAAGGCCTTCACTATTATTAGGTGTGCACACTTTTGTTATGTGTTTTATGTCTCTCTCTCTCTCTCTCTCTCTCTCTCTATATATATATATATATATATATATATATATACACATATGTCCGTATATCATTCAAATGATACACAAATTAACATATATAAGGAGCACTCATATAAAAAAGCGCTCATAAAAACAAATTTTAAAAAGTGGACCACAGATCTTTAATTCACGTGGTTTAAATGTTTCAATTTAGATTGGATAAACAGATAAATATAAATGTCTTCAAATTTATGCCTATAAGTTTTTCTAGGTGTTCAAAAATCTAATAAAATATTATTGTCTACCAAAGGTCTATATGACTTTGTTCTAGGACTTTTCCTTCAACCAAAAAATGGTTTACACTGTTCAATACATTTGTCTAATATTTTGATTAAAAAGTAAAGTAAATTTGATTTGGATTTACTCATTCATGAGTGTTTTTGTTTGATATCTGATTGATATACTAAGGTCTATCAATTTTTAGTACAAAATCTGTATAAAATGTTTACAATCTTATACAGACTTTCTACTAAAGTCTGTGTAAGATTGTAAAAATTAGTCATGTGTTAAAGAGACAAAAATTTCTTAAAACATAAGATTACTCATAACATTGTGTTTATTAAGTCTTATTTTTTCCAGAGCAAGCAACCATAAAAATTAAACAACTGTTTAAAACAGAACTGTTATTTTAGAGCACTGTACTGCCATTTCTTTAAAAGATAAACTTGGTTAATGTAGAAACATCAATGTAACTGTGATGCTATTAATGTGCTCATATCTTCCAGTTATACAACTCGATAAGGTAGAAACATTAAAAGAGCATTATATCAAGCTGGTGTTCTGAAGTTGTATGGTAAATAAAATATATATTGGGGATTTATTTACCTGTTATCAATAAGATATGTAAAGTTTTATGTTACACTTTACATTGTGCAACAATTTAAATGTATTTTTAAATTAATGAGAGCCTAATCTATTTGAATGTTAAAAACATTCAGCCATTCTTTAATTCATGTTTCAAAAGTGATATTATATGGTGTTAGCTAATGTTCATGTGACCTCAAACAATTTATGTAAACTTTGTAAAAGGATATTAAAAAACGAAGATCAGCTTTAGAACTAAAACACTTATGATTTATAAAGAGCCCTGTCTTACCTGAGATAAGGCTCTGTGTCCCATCTTACTACATGTGAGAATGACTACGAAAGCAGTAGGTCAGATTTTATTTCATTTAAAGTTATGTTCAAAAGTTTTGTTTTTTTCTTTTTTTTTTCTCTCAAGTTTACTAGGATCTCAAACAGGGAATATAAAGTAAAACTCACCCAAAAAATTCAGGGTAGCATTACATTAACTAAGTATTTTTACTCTTGTTAAAAAATTTTGTTTTTTAATTTGCTTATAAGTGATCTAAAGATTCCCTGTTGGTGTTTTAACTATGGCTGGAATCTTTCAGAATAAAATCTTGTGATATCCTGGCTTAGATTCCCAGTGCTCTGTGTAAAGTCACCCTGGGCCAAGATCTCAGATTCCAATGGTGAATCTCATGTGTGGCCTCCTGAAATCCCAACACAATTCATGGCAATACTTCTCTGAGGTCAGTTACACAACTCAGTCTCTAAGGGGAATCACAACAGAGTTCAAGCCCAGGTGGACCCAGGCATCTCTTCAAATTGCCACACAAATGATGACAATTAAAACCAAAACACTCTCACATGGCCCTCTTCATCTTTTTATATAGACACTAATCATAACCTCTAACTGGAGGTTTCCATGAGGGGCACAGCCCAAGACAGTGTCAAAAATAATCTCCCATGTCCCTCATTTGCCTAAAGTCAGGGTGGCCTGGACAACCTTAGTGTGAACCAGAAGTGATCAAATAGGCCTGCCGTTAATACTACTCCACTTCTCAAATTTGAGGCCTACTGACTGTGGGGTATAGATTTTTAGTGTGAATTGGAGTTATAAGAAAACTCAAGCACCTATTGTCTCCCCTCTGCAGCCCTTTGAAGAACTTATTTGACACAAATAATCCCTATTCTCACTTGATGGAGGTCAGGAATCTTACAGAGGAAGTCGAGAGGCTTCATCCACAATGACTGATCTTTTTTCCATTTAGGTTTTGGATGCCCACATGGGATCTTTCTTTAGATTCATCAGGTGCTGAAAATCTAAACCACAGGCTCACACAGGGCCAAGAGGCTGATTCAGATACATCCATTTCCAAAGCAATGAAGCAAAGAGCCACAGGTGATGCCCATTCATTTCCATTTGAAAACTGTTTTCTTCAGGCTTCACAAAGGGGTGGCCTGAGGCAAAGACCTTTCTGACATTCAGAGCAACAGAACAATAGGTAATCAAAAGGCCCCAAGCAGGGTTTCTCCACGGAGACTTTCCTTGTTACTCTAATATGTGAGTTTTCTGAGTTGCTCGCCATTCCCTTCAGCTATCCAGTACATGGCCATGTCACAGAGCTTGGAGGTGGTACATATCTTGTACAAAAATACATGATACTAATCTTGAGAGTGGCCAGAATTCATGAAAAAATGGAAAATTAGGTAGATAGCAGGTGTTGCCCATGGATAAGGCAAGCCTCAGTCCATTCATTAATTGGAAAGGATGCATGCTGGGAAGCTTTCTACTAGACAGGACACACCCAATGAGCTATTTTTTTCTAATATCCACAAAGAAAAACACAGTGGGATACACGGACATAGAAACAGTCTCCTTGTCAAATGACTTACTGGAAACAGTCCACTCCAATCCAAACAAACCTCCTTTTTTACCTATTCTCAGAACATGGAAAAAAACCACAAACACAAACCAACACCCACAAATGCAACTCCTTCCCCCAAGTAGGTCTGTCACTATCTGGAGTGTCCTCTGACTGGTAGGCCATACGATGTTCCCCACAAATGGCCTTTCTGTCTCAGATCTGGTCTCCTTGGTCAACTCTGTGAAGTTGTCAGGAGGCAGTGGTGAGCCAATTCCTGTCCTCTCAGGAAAGACCCCTCTTCAGAGCTTTCTTAGTATTTGGCAACCCTTACATCAGTAGGTACCAAGAAAGACTGACTCTGTCCTTAGTAAATCCAAACAAGTGAGCCCACTGCGACTGGGACTTGGACTGGCTCTGGTGCCTGGCTTCCTGGATCACAAAAGTCAGAGAGTTCCATGGCCAAGGAAATGAGGTGAGGTCACTACCTTCAGGAAATAAATGAGGTCCCTGTCTTGGCCACTACTTTGTCCTAACAGTTGCATCCTAGTGTCTCCTGACATGGAGGCTGCCCTACTTCCTGTGATACTTTCACATGTTAGAATGGTATAGAAACCATAGTCACCTGGGAACAGATCTCCACACAGGCCTGCTTTGGTCCATCTTCCCTGCATTAAGAATAGAGAGGCTGACTCAGACACATCCTTTCATCCTGACCATGTTGTTTGTCATGGAATATGACTTTTGTTCTCTCAGGTCTTTCATAGCTGCCTACATCTTCTCCAGGGATTATTTCTGCATGGATTTTGAGGTACTCAGCAGGTGGAAGATCTCCTAACTTCCTGTATTGTAATATCAACTTTATCCCTGCTCTTCTGTAAAGTGAGATTGAGGGAACATTGTATGGTTAGGGTTAATAGCATGTTCCATTTGGCTTAGGAATCATTCTGCTGGATGAATAATGGTATTGGGAACCAGCAATATTTATAAGAATATGGAGGTAAAATATAAGTATGAAAACAGAAATCTAGGTAATATTTGAAGCCCAGAAGGATTTGGGCTCTTGATTGGGATCCTTAGCTTGAGTAATGTTTTGCACCGAGGTCGATGCAAATCGATATACAATGGCATAAGACCCTGTACCTCAGATGATTGAATGTAGAAGAGAACATCCAGTGAAAAAGGGATAGTGTGTAGGATTAGAAAGATAGTCAGTAGGTTTAGGAGGAAGAGTGAGTCTAGGATTTGGACCAAAAGTTCTTTAGCAATAGGTTTCGGTTAGAGAGTGAATATAAATGGCACCATATGTGAAAAGTTGGGCACAATGATGAACTGGGAAAAATATGTAGGAAGGCAGACATCAATAGAGACATTAGGAAATCAGGCAAAGTATAACGTGAGTGATAAGATTTGACATTTTCAACAGGGTTGAGGTTGAATACATAATCTTAAAAAGAAAGAAAAATGTAGTCACCAATTGGATTGACATTTGAGAGCATTAGGCAAACTGGACATGGATGTTTTTAGTAATCCCTGTTCACATTCCATTGAGGCTTTATTGCAATCATAATGGTGACCTTTGCATTTTGTGTCCAGAATATTACTGTGATAATATGTATATGTAGATCAGGTGACATGAGTATTTCTTCCACCTTTTCTGGGAGCAATATTTTGAAAACATATAAATTAGTACTGAGGATACTAAGAGGTTTACCCTGTGTTGATGAATATAGAGATGATGCATTAATAGACCATACTGTGAAAAAATTATGTGACTGGTTCCAAATTTACATAATGGATTGTTTTAATATCTGAAAATATAGACGAAATCATATATTGATATATGTACATTCATTCCAACAAGTTATATATCTAATGGTATTATTAGGGTTACCATTTATCATGAATAGTGTGTGAGTTTTGCTTCAAAAATGATAATGGAATCGAAAATAATGTGTTTAGAAAGAAGTCTAGTGAAAAGACCAGTCAAGAAACATAGAGGAATATATGTGTTCCAAAGGAGGAAGTGATTGAAAGTAAACCAAATATTTATAAATTTGTGAACTTGTGAATGAAAGGATATATTTTATGATGTCCATAAACTGAATAAATAATAACGCACCAAGTTTGAATAAAAATGAACTTTAAAAAACACATCATATCCAATAGGAATGTATTTGCATTGATGTTAAACTTGGTCAGTTAGTCTAGAAATATTAGGATTTGTAAGAACCCTTCCCTGAATTTAGTTTTCAATACTAGGAAACAAATATGTATTTCAGAGGATGTATATTTCTGAGAATAAACTTGTTAAAAGTTGATTATAAATCCACATATATGAATATGAATGAATTCAGGTGGTGTATAAGAAGACATATATTTCATATTTTGGAAAATCTGGAGACTATATATATATATATATATATATATATATATATATATATATATATATAGAGAGAGAGAGAGAGAGAGAGAGAGACAAACACACACACATTATAATGTCGCAATATATATGTCAATCGAAATTCATCATGAAAAATAACTCATCCGCATATCCCAAAATATTCATTTTACTGAACATGGATGTATGTATAATGTTGTTCATCTAGGAATCTCACCCATGGGTTGAATTTTCTGTACCAACAGCGTTTAGGAGGAGTGATCTCTTCTCACAAATAGTATCTGCCAAGTCAGCCACCTTACAAGAATGTACGTGTGAAACCAGGTAGGATTCTATTTGTGCATATAAAAATACATGTGCTTAATAGGCTACAGAGAAAGGGAGACAGGAATTCATATATTTCTTAACTTTAAAAACACATGGAATAGTGTGTAGTGTCCCTCTTTATCCCTTTTGATTAACTTTGGCTTAAAAAAAAGAATTTTATTGAGAATTTTTGTATATATCTTTGTCAGGAATATTGCTCTGAAGATTTCTTTCCTTGATGTGTCTTTGTCTGATTTTGGTATGTGAGTGATAATAGCCTCATGGAATGAGTTTGGAGGAGTTCCATCCTTTTCTATTTTATGGAATAATTTGAGGAGTATTGTGATGAATGCTTCTTTGAAGGTCTTGTAGAACATGGCTGAGAATCTGTCTGTTCCTGGGCTTTGCTTGATTGGTAGGCTGTTGACAGCAACTTCTATTTCATTGCTTGAAATTGATTTGTTTAAATTGTTCACGTCCTACTAATTAAGTTTGGGTATATCTCTAAAATTTTATTGATGTCATCATGGTATTTTAATTTATTAGACTATAAATTTTCAAATTAGTTTTCAATTATTCTCTGTATTTTAGTTGTGTACTCTGTAAAAGTTCCTTTATGATCCTTAATTTTAGTAATTTGAGGTTTTTTTTCTTCATTAGCTTGGTTAAGGAAGTGTCAACTTTATTTATTTTTCAAAGATTAAATTTTGTGTTGTGTCAAAAAAAATAACACATGGAAAATTATTTCAATAAATTGAATAGATTTATAACTCCTACCTTATATTATGCAAAAGGCAAGTCCAACTATACACCATGTCTCTTCTGAAATGCTTGTATCTATTCTGTTTGGGTTCTTTTTCTCCATTATATTAGTATTAGTGGTAAGAGTCTCGTAGGGTATATGAATGTTTCTGAGAATAATCTTGTGAAAAGATAATTATAAATCCACATTCATGAATATGAAAAATTTAGGAAGTGCAAAATAAGACACATATATTTCATACTTTGAAAAATTTGGAGAGTATATCTATATTTATATCTATATATCTATATCTATATCTATCTATATATATATATACACACACACACACACACACACACACACACACACACAACACTCACAGACATTAAAAAGTACCAATATAAATGCCAATCGAAATTCATCAGTAAATATATACCATCCACAAATGCAAAAAATATTTATTTTACTAAACATGAGTTTATATATAATGTTTTTCTAATAGGACGCTCTCCTATAGGTTGAATTTTCATTTCCAAAAGCATTTAGGAGGAGTGAACTCTTCTCACAATTTGTATCTGCCAAGACAGCCACCTCACAAAAATGTACGTGTGATACCTGGTAGGATTCTATATATGCATATAAATATACATGTGTGAATAGGCTACAGAAAAGGGAAACAAGAATTCACATATTTGTTAAGTTTAAAAACACATGGACAATATTACAATTAAAATTTGACTAGATTTATAACTCCAACCTTATATAAGGCAAATTTCAAGTCCAACTCTACAACATGTCTCCTCTGAAGTGCTTGTATTTCTATTGTGTTGGGTTAATTTTCACGATTATATTAGGATGAATAGTCTGAGTCTACTAGGTATGGGTTATTGTCAGGGATTCAGAACTTCGAATGACAAATTGGAAAATGAATCCAATGTGTATGTAAATATACGCTGCACAAATATCCTCCCGCTCTCATCCAGAACAATGCCTTGACATTACCTTCACCACAAGTAAGACACAACTAGAGGAGAAGAGTTACAAAATCAGTGAATACATATCTGGAATGGAAAATGCTAAGGAGTTCACATTCTGGAGGCGGTAGAGGAGTTTCAAAAAGTAAGGGACAGGGTAAACACTCCAGAAACATGGAGCTCTGCTGGCCTAAAAACTTTTTGAGAAACTGCCTCTCAGCTTCCGCACTTGAAATATATGTTGTTTTCAGGAGATTTGGCTTCCTTTGTAGTGAGACCATCAAAGCTGGGTCTACATCTATGTGACCTGGAGGACATGGTTTCTTATTTACCAATGAACAAGATGAAGCAGTGCTGAATCCTCTCTTTGTAAGTAAACTGAGGCCACTGGGGACTAAGTGTCTCCCCGTGTGGACTGTGAAGCCATTTGGTCCTCCTCCATTTTTTGTGGAGTTTTTGCTGCTGCACTGTGAGTTTGGTAGTTGTTTCACGAAATACTAGGAGCTAAACTGGGACACAGTGCTGGAGGGAGTTCTGTCACGTGTGGTGGGTCAGGGTCTGCAAGAGAATGCACCAACTAGGCTTCTATCTCTCACTGCTTGCCCCATTGCCCCCTTTTCCATATCAACCTGATACATAATTTTCCTCTGAAAACTCTCCATATAACAAGATGCCTTTACATATAAGGGTCTGCTGGCTGCACCATGTCAGTTACAAGCCATTTGGAATCCAATGGTAGATCCACAAGGCCCTTCCACGAATGTTTTATCAAACACCTCCCCACCACTGCTCTAGACCCACTACTCAGCAGGCTACAAACTACTGGCATCTCTGTTCTACACCATTTTCATGAAACTCAGTAAATCAAGGCACTGTCTGGTATAATCATGATCAGCAAAAGGACATCCAATGTTTCTCCAGTACCACCTGGTCATAGGTATTTCAAAAATTTCATGGTATTTATCTAGCCATTTTTCAAGCATGAAGTTGGAGGCACTGTGGGTTTCAATTCATTCAGCAAAGATTAAATGGTGAGGAAGCTCATTTCAATAAAATCTCTGGAGAACTCTCACAGGCAAGGCTTCCCAAAGAGTGGACAAAATGTCACATTAGGCGAGGCCCATTGAGGTCTATAATGTGAGGTCCATGTGTGTTTTGACTCTCAACTATGGCTGCCATTTCTTTAAGGATAAAATCATGTGATATCCTTGCTGAGATTCCCAGGCGTCTGTGGAAATCCACCCGGGGCCTAGGTCTCAGTTTCCAAGAGTGACTTTCATGCATGGCCTCTTAAAATCCCAACAAAATTCATGGCAATGCTTCTCTGAGTTCAGTTCCAAAACCCAGTCTCTAAGGGGAATCACACCAGAGTTCAAGCCCACGTGGACACAGTCATTTATTCCAATGCCACGCAAATGAGCAACATTAAAACCAAAACACTCCCACATAGCCCTCATCTTATTCCATATAGTCAATCATCTTAACATCTGGCTGGAGGTTTCCATGAGGGGCGCAGCCCAAGACAGTGTCCAAAATCAGCTCGTTTGCCCCTCATTTGCCTAAAGTCAGGGTAGGCTGGACACCGTTTCTGTGAACCAGGAGTGAACAAATAAACCTGCCGTTAATACTTCTATGTTTCTCCAATTTGAGGTCTACTGATTTTAGGTATCAATTCTTTAGGTGATTTAGAGTCAAGCGAAAACACAAGCACCTCTGCAGGGCTTTGAAGAACTCATTTGACCTAAATAATCCCTATTCTCATTTGATGGAGTGCAGCAACCTAACAGAGGAAGGCAAGAGACTTCATCCAAAATGAATGATATTTTTTGCCATTGTGGTTTTGGAAGCTCACATGGGATCATTCTTAAGATCCATCAGGTGCTGAGAATCTATGCTACAGCCACACACAGGTCCAAGAGGCTGATAAAGACACATCCCTTTCCAAAGCAATTAAGCTAAGAGCCACAGGTGAGGCCCATTCATTTCCATTTGAAAACTGTTTTCTTCAGGCTTCACAAAGGGGTGGCCTGAGGCAAAGACCTTCCTGACATTCAGTGCAACACAGCAATAAGTAAGCAAAAAGCCCAAAGCAGTGTTTCTGCACTGAGACTTTCCTGGTCACACTGATATCTGAGTTTTCTGAGATGCTCGCCATTCTCTTCAACTATCCTTTATATGGCCATGTCACAGAGCTTGGAGGTGGTACATATTTTGGACACAAATCCATGAGCCTATTCTGGAGAGTGGCCAGAATTCAGGAAGAAAACAACAACTTAGAAAGATAACAGGTGTTGCACATCGATAAGACAAGCTGCAGTCCATTCATATATTGGGCAGGATGAATTATAGGGAAGATTTATACTAGACAGGACACATCCATTAATGCATTCTCTTTTCTAATGTCTACAACAACGGACACAGTGGGATACACAGAAACAGAAACACTCGCCTTGTCAAATGACTTACTAGAAACTGTCCACTCCAAACCAAACAAAACGCCTTTCCTATCTATTCTCAGAACATGAGACAAAACAACAAACCCACACCCACTCCCACAAAGGCACCTCCTGCCCCCAAGTAGGTCTTTGACTATCCGAAGTATCCTCTGACTGGTGGGCCATACTATGTTCCCTCGACATGGCCTGTCTTCTCTCAGATCATGTTTCCTTGACCAACTCTGTGAAGATGTCAGGAAAAAGTGGTTAGCCACTACCTGTTTTCTCAGGAAAGGTCCATATTCATAGCTCTCCTTGCATTTGGCCATCCTCACATCATTAGGTACCAAGAAAACTGACTCTGTCCTTGGTAAATCCAAACAAGTGAGCCCACTGGGCCTGGGACTGGGACTGCCTCTGGGTGCCTGGCTTCTTGGATACCAAGTTCAGAGAGTTCCATCACCAAGGAAATGAGGTATGTCACATTCTTTGGAACTGAATGAGGTCACTGCCTTGGCAACCACTTTGTCCTAACGGTTGCTTCCAAGGGTTACATAAGATGGAGGTTTCCCCTACTTCCTGTGACACTTTCATAAGGTAGAATGTATATCAACCATTGGCACCCTGGAACAGCTCTCCACTCAGGCCTGGATTGTTCCACCTTGTCTACAGTAAGAAGAGAGAGGCAGATTCAGACACATCCCTTCATCCTGACGAGGTTGTTTGCCATGGAAGATGACTTTTGCTCTCTCAGGTGCTTCATACCTGCCTACAACTTCTCCAGGTATCATTTGTGCATGGACATTTGAGGTTCTCATCTGGTGGAAGATCCCCAACTTTCCTGTATTGTAAGAACCAGTCTGTCCCTGCTCTTCTGTAAAATGATTGAGGGAACAGTGTATACTTGGAGTTAAAAACAGGTTTGATTTGGTGACGAATGATTCTGTGCAATGAATAATGGCATTGGGAACCTGCAATATTTACAAGAATATAGAGGTGAAATATAAGTATGAAAACAGAAATCTAGGTATGCTTTGAATCCCAGAATGGTTTTGCCCTTGATTGGGATACTTAGCTTTGAATTATGTTCTGCAAAGATGTCTCAGATAATTCGAATTACAATGGCATAGGACGTTGTACATTGGATGATAGAATTTAGAAGAGAACATCAGGTCAAAAAGGGATATTCAGTAGGATTAGGAAGATAGTCGGTAGGTTTAGGAAGAAGAGTGAGTACAGGATTTGGACCAAAAGTTCTTTAGCAATAGACTTTTGGTTATAGAGTGAATGTAAATGTCAGCACATATAAAGAGTCAGTCACTATGTTGAACTGGGGAAAATATGTAGAAAAGCAGATATCAATAGAAACATTACGAAATCAGGCAAAGTATAAAGTGAGGGATAGAATTAGACATTTTCAACAGTGTTGAGTTTGAATATATAAATAGGAAAAAACAAATATGTAGTCACCAATAGGATTGACAATTGACAGCATTAGGCAACCTGGACATGGATGTTTTTAGAAATCCATGTTCACTTTCCATTTAGGCTTTGGTACAATCATAAGTGTGACCTTTCCATTTTTTGTCCAGAATATTACTGTGATAATGAGGTGACATGAGTATTTCTTTCACCATTTCTGGGAGCAATATATTGAAGATGTAATATTAGAATCGGGGTACAAAGAGGTGTACCCTGTTTCTATGAACATAGAAAAAAAGCATGAATAGACCATACTGTGAATAAATAATATAATTTTTTCAACTTTAAATATAGAATTGAACTGATATCTGAAAAATTAAAGGAAATCGTATATTGATATACAATCATTCATTCCAACCAGTTATATATCTATTGGAAATATTAGTGTTTTGGTTTATCATGAAGAGTGTGTGAGTTTTGCTTCAAAATGATTATGGAAATTCAAAATTATGTGTTTGGAAAGAAGACTGATGAAAGGACCAGTCAAGAAACCCTGACAATACATGTGTTCTGAAGCAAGAAGTCATTAAAGTTGAAACAAATGCCTATTAATTTGTGAACTTGTGCATGCAATGTATATCCTATGATGTGCAAAAACTGAAGAAACAATAATGTACCAGTGTCGAATACAAATGAATGACAAATTACATATCATGTCCCATAGGAGTCTTCTCGCATTGATGTTAGACTGGGTCAGTTACTGTAGAGTAATTAGGATTTGTATGCACCATTCACTGAAGTTAGGTTTCAGTACTATGAAACAAATATGTATTTCAGGTGGATGAATATTTCTGATTATAATCTTGTGAAAAGTTGATTATAAATCCACATACATGTACATGAATGAATTTAGAGAGTATATATTAGACACATTTTTTCATATTTTGAAAAATTTGGAGAGTATATATATATATCTATGTCTATACACACACACAGACACACACACACACAGACACACACACACACACAGACACACACACACACACAACATTCACAGACATTAAAAAGTACCAATATAAATGCCAATCGAAATTCATCAGTAAATATATATCATCCACAGATGCAAAAATATTTATTTTACTGAACATGAGTTTATGCATAATTTTGTTCTACTAGGACGTTCTCCTATAGGTTGAATTTTCATTTCCAACAGCATTTAGGAGGAGTGAACACTTCTCACAATTTGTATCTGCCAAGACAGCCACCTCACAAAAATGTATGTGTGATACCTGGTAGGATTCTATATATGCATATAAATATACATGTGTGAATAGGCTACAGAAAAGGGAAATAAGAATTCACATATTTGTTAAGCTTAAAAACACATGGAGAATATTTCAATTAAAATTTGACCAGATTTATAACTCCTACCTTATATAATGCAAATGTCAAGTCCAACTATACAACATGTCTCCTCTGAAGTGCTTGTATTTCTATTGTGTTGGGTTAAATTTCCCCATTATATTAGGATGAATAGTCTGAGTCTACTAGGTAAGTTTTAGTGTCCGGGATTCAGTACTTCAAATGGAAAATTGGAAAATGAATCCAATGTGTATGTAAATATATGCTGCACAAATATCCTCACGCTCTCATCCAGAACAATGCCTTGACATTACCTTCACCCCAAGTAAGACACAATTAGAGGAGAAGAGTTACAAAATCAGTGAATACATATTTGGAATGGAAAATGCCCAGGAGTTCACAACCTTGGAGGTGGTAGAGGAGTTTCCAAAAGTAAGGGACAGGGTAAACACTCCACAAACATGGAGCTCTGCTGGCCTAAAAACTTTTTGAGAAACTGCCTCTGAGCTTCCGCACTTGAAATATATGTTGTTTTCATGAGATTTGGCTTCCTTTGTAGTGAGACCATCAAAGCTGGGTCTGCATCTATGTGACCTGGAGGACATGGTTTCTTATTTTAAAATGAACAAGATGAAGCAGTGCTGAATCCTCTCTTTATAGGTAAACTGAGGCCACTGGGGACTAAGTGTCTCCCCGTCTCCCCGTGTGGACTGTGAAGCCATTTGGTCCTCCTCCACTTTTTGTGGTTTTTAGGCTGCTGCACTGTGAGTTTGGTATTTGTTTCACGAAATACTAGCAGCTAAACTGGGACACAGTGCTGGAGGGAGTTCTGTCACGTGTGGTGGGTCAGGGTCTGCAAGAGAATGCACCAACTAGGCTTCTATCTCTCACAGCTTGCCCCATTGCCCCCTTGTCCATATCAACCTGATTCTTAATTTTCCTCTGAAAACTCTCCATATAACAAGATGCCTTTACATATAAGGGTCTGCTGGCAGCACCATGTCAGTTACAAGCCATTTGGAATCCAATGGTAGATCCACATGGCCCTACCACGGATGTTTTATCAAACACCTCCCCAGCACTGCTCTAGACCCACTACTCAGCAGGCTCCAACTTACTGGCATCTCTATTCTACACCATTTTCATGAAACTCAGTAAATCAAGGCACTGTCTGGTATACTCATGATCAGCAATAGGACATCCAATGTTTCTCCAGTGCCACCTGGTCATAGGAATTTCAAAAATTTCATGGTATTTATCTAGCCATTTTTCAAGCATGAAGTTGGAGGCACTGTGGGTTTCAATTCATTCAGCAAAGATTAAATGGTGAGGAAGCTCAATTCAATGAAATCTCTGGAGAAATCTCACAGGCAAGGCTTCCCAAAGAATGGACAAAAGGTCACATTAGGCCAGGCCCATTGAGGTCTACAATGTGAGGTGCATGTGTGTTTTGACTCTCAACTATGGCTGCCATTTCTTTAAGAATAAAATCATGTGATATCCTTGCTGAGATTCCCAGGCCTCTGTGGAAATCTACCCGGGGCCTAGGTCTCAGTTTCCAAGAGCGACTTTCATGCGTGGCCTCTTAAAATCCCAACAAAATTCATAGCAATGCTTCTCTGAGTTCAGTTCCAAAACCCAGTGTTTAAGGGGAATCACACCAGAGTTCAAGCCCACGTGGAACCAGTCATTTTTTCCAATGCCACACAAATGACCAACATTAAAACCAAAACACTCCCACATGACCCTCACCTTATTCCATATAGTCAATCATCTTAAACTCTGGCTGGAGGTTTCCATGAGGGGCGCAGCCCAAGACAGTGTCCAAAATCAGCTCGTTTGCCCCTCATTTGCCTAAAGTCAGGGTAGCCTGGACACCGTTGCTGTGAACCAGGAGTGAACAAATAAGCCTGCCGTTAATACTTCTAGGTTTCTCCAATTTGAGGGCTACTGATTTTAGGTATCGATTCTTTAGGTGATTTAGAGTCATGCGAAAACACAAGCACCTCTGCAGGGCTTTGAAGAACTCATTTGACTCACAGAATCCCTATTCATATTTGTTGGAGTGCAGGAACCTAACAGAGGAAGGCAAGAGTCTTCATCCACAATGAATGATATTTTTTGCCATTCTGGTTTTGGAAGCTCACATGGGATCATTCTTAAGATCCATCAGGTGCTGAGAATCTAAGTCACAGCCACACACAGGACCAAGAGGCTGATAAAGACACATCCCTTTCCAAAGCAATTAAGCAAAGAACCACAGGTGAGGCCCATTCATTTCCATTTGAAAACTGTTTTCTTCAGGCTTCACAAAGGGGTGGCCTGAGGCAAAGAACTTCCTGACATTCAGTGCAACACAACAATAAGTAAGCAAAAAGCCCAAAGCAGTGTTTCTGCACTGAGACTTTCCTGGTCACACTGATATCTGAGTTTTCTGAGATGCTCGCCATTCTCTTCAACTATCCTTTACATGGCCATGTCACAGAGCTTGGAGGTGATACATATTTTGGACACAAATCCCTGAGCCCATTCTGGAGAGTGGCCAGAATGCAGGAAGAAAACAACAACTTAGAAAGATAGCAGGTGTTGCACATCGATAAGACAAGCTGCAGTCCATTCATATATTGGGCAGGATGAATTATAGGGAAGATTTATACTAGAGAGGACACATCCATTAATGCATTCTCTTTTCTAATGTCTACAACAACGGACACAGTGGGATACACATAAACAGAAACACTCGCCTTGTCAAATGACTTACTAGAAACTGTCTGCTCCAAACCTAACAAACCGCCTTTTGGATCTATTCTCAGAACATGAGACAATACAACAAACCCACACCCACTCCCACAAAGGCACCTCCTTCCCCCAAGTAGGTCTGTGACTATCCAGAGTGTCCTCTGACTGGTGGGCCATACTATGTTCCCCCGAAATGGCCTGTCTTCTCTCAGATCTTGTTTCCTTGACCAACTCTGTGAAGATGTCAGGAAAAAGTGGTTAGCCACTACCTGTTTTCTCAGGAAAGGTCCATCTACAGAGCTCTCCTGGCATTTGGCCATCCTCACATCATTAGGTACCAAGAAAACTGACTATGTCCTTGGTAAATCCAAACAAGTGAGCCCACTGGGCCTGGGACTGGGACTGCCTCTGGGTGCCTGGCTTCTTGGATACCAAGTTCAGAGAGTTCCATCACCAAGGAAATGAGGTATGTCACATTCTTTGGAACTGAATGAGGTCACTGCCTTGGCAACCACTTTGTCCTAACAGTTGCTTCCAAGGGTTACATAAGATGGAGGTTTCCCCTACTTCCTGTGACACTTTCATAAGGTAGAATGTATATCAACCATTGGCACCCGGGAACAGCTCTCCACTCAGGCCTGGATTGTTCCACCTTGTCTACAATAAGAAGAGAGAGGCAGATTCAGACACATCCCTTCATCCTGACCAGGTTGTTTGCCATGGAAGTTGACTTTTGCTCTCTCAGGTGCTTCATACCTGCCTACAACTTCTCCAGGTATCATTTGTGCATGGACATTTGAGGTTCTCATCTGGTGGAAGATCCCCAACTTTCCTGTATTGTAAGAACCCCTCTGTCCCTGCTCTTCTGTAAAATGATTGAGGGAACAGTGTATACTTGGGGTTAAAAACAGGTTTGATTTGGTGACGAATGATTCTGTGCGATGAATAATGGGATTGGGAACCTGCAATATTTACAAGAATATAGAGGTGAAATATAAGTATGAAAAAAGAAATCTAGGTATGCTTTGAAGCCCAGAAGGGTTTTGCCCTTGATTGGGATACTTAGCTTTGAATTATGTTCTGCAAAGATGTCTCAGATAATTTGATATACAATGGCATAGGACCTTGTACATTGGATGATTGAATTTAGAAGAGAACATCCAGTCAAAAAGGGATATTCAGTAGGATTAGGAAGATAGTCGGTAGGTTTAGGAAGACGAGTGAGTATAGGATTTGGACCAAAAGTTCTTTAGCAATAGACTTTTGGTTATAGAGTGAATGTAAATGTCAGCACATATGAAGAGTCAGACACTATGTTGAACTGGGGAAAATATGTAGAAAAGCAGATATCAATGGAAACATTACAAAAGCAGGCAAAGTATAAAGTGAGGGATAGAATTAGACATTTTCAACAGGGTTGAGTTTCAATATATAAATTAGGAAAAAACAAATATGTAGTCACCAATAGGAGTGACAATTGACAGCATTAGGCAACCTGGACATGGATGTTTTTAGAAATCCATGTTCACTTTCCATTTAGGCTTTGGTACAATCATAAGTGTGACCTTTCCATTTTTTGTCCAGAATATTACTGTGATAATGAGGTGACATGAGTATTTCTTTCACCATTTCTGGGAGCAATATATTGAAGATGTAAAATTAGAATCGGGGGTACAAATAGGTGTACCCTGTTTCTATGAACATAGAGAAAAACCACGAATAGACCATACTGTGAATAAATAATATAACTTTTTTGAACTTTAAATGATGAATTGAACTGATATCTGAAAAATAAAAGGAAATTGTATATTGATATACAATCATTCATTCCAACCAGTTATATATCTAATGGAAATATTAGTGTTTTGGTTTATCATGAAGAGTGTGTGAGTTTTGCTTCAAAATGATTATGGAAATTCAAAATAATGTGTTTGGAAAGAAGTCTCATGAAAAGACCAGTCAAGAAACCCTGACAATACATGTGTTCTGAAGCAAGAAGTGATTAATGTTGAAACAAATGCCTATTAATTTGTGAACTTGGGGATGAAATGTATATCCTATGATGTGCAAAAACTGAAGAAACAATAATGTACCAGTGTCGAATACAAATGAATGACAAATTATATATCATGTCCCATAGGAGTCTACTTGCATTGATGTTAGACTGGGTCAGATACTGTAGAATAATGAGGATTTGTATGCACCCTTCACTGAAGTTAGCAGTCAGTACTAGGAAACAAATATGTATTTCAGGTGGATGAATATTTCTGATTATAATCTTCTGAAAAGTGGATTATAAATCAACATACATGAACATGAATGAATTTAGAGAGTGTATACTAGACAAATATATTTCATATTTGGAAAAATTTGGAGAGTGTATCTATATCTATATCTATACACACACACACACACACACACACACACACACAACACTCACAGACATTAAAAAGTACCAATATAAATGCCAATCGAAATTCATCAGTAAATATATATCATCCACAGATGCAAAAATATTTATGTTACTGAACATGAGTTTATGTATAATGTTGTTCTTCTAGGACGCTCTCTTATAGGTTGAATTTTCATTTCCAACAGCATTTAGGAGGAGTGAACACTTCTCACAATTTGTATCTGCCAAGACATCCACCTTACAAAAATGTACGTGTGATACCTGGTAGGATTCTATATATGCATATAAATATACATGTGTGAATAGGCTACAGAAATTGGAAACAAGTATTCACATATTTGTTAAGTTTAAAAACACATTTAGAATATTTCAATTAAAATTTGACTAGATGTATAACTCCTACCTTATATAATGCAAATGTCAAGTCCAACTATAGAACATGTCTCCTCTGAAGTGCTTGTATTTCTATTGTGTTGGGTTAATTTTCCCCATTATATTAGGATGAATAGTCTGAGTCTACTAGGTATGGGTTAGCTTCAGGGATTCAGTACTTCGAATGAAAAATTGGAAAAAGAATCCAATGTGTATGTAAATATATGCTGCACAAATATCCTCCCGCTCTCATCCAAAACAATGCCTTGACATTACCTTCACCCCAAGTAAGACACAATTAGAGGAGAAGAGTTACACAATCAGTGAATACATATCTGGAATGGAAAATGCTCAGGAGTTCACAACCTTGGAGGTGGTTTAGGAGTTTCCAAAAGTAAGGGACATGGTAAACACTCCACAAACATGTAACTCTGCTGGCCTAAAAACTTTTTGAGAAACTGCCTCTGAGCTTCCGCACTTGAAATATATGTTGTTTTCATGAGATTTGGCTTCCTTTGTAGTGAGACCATCAAAGCTGGGTCTGCATCTATGTGACCTGGAGGACATGGTTTCTTATTTTCCAATGAACAAGATGAAGCAGTGCTGAATCCTCTCTTTATAGGTAAACTGAGGCCACTGGGGACTAAGTGTCTCCCCGTCTCCCCGTGTGGACTGTGAAGCCATTTGGTCCTCCTCCACTTTTTGTGGTTTTTAGGCTGCTGCACTGTGAGTTTGGTATTTGTTTCACGAAATACTAGCAGCTAAACTGGGACACAGAGCTGGAGGGAGTTCTGTCACGTGTGGTGGGTCAGGGTCTGCAAGAGAATGCACCAACTAGGCTTCTATCTCGCACAGCTTGCCCCATTGCCCCCTTGTCCATATCAACCTGATTCTTAATTTTCCTCTTAAAACTCTCCATATAACAAGATGCCTTTACATATAAGGGTCTGCTGGCAGCACCATGTCAGTTACAAGCCATTTGGAATCCAATGGTAGATCCACATGGCCCTACCACGGATGTTTTATAAAACACCTCCCCAGCACTGCTCTAGACCCACTACTCAGCAGGCTCCAACTTACTGGCATCTCTGTTCTACACCATTTTCATGAAACTCAGTAAATCAAGGCACTGTCTGGTATACTCATGATCAGCAATAGGACATCCAATGTTTCTCCAGTGCCACCTGGTCATAGGAATTTCAAAAATTTCATGGTATTTATCTAGCCATTTTTCAAGCATGAAGTTGGAGGCACTGTGGGTTTCAATTCATTCAGCAAAGATTAAATGGTGAGGAAGCTCATTTCAATGAAATCTCTGGAGAAATCTCACAGGCAAGGCTTCCCAAAGAATGGACAAAAGGTCACATTAGGTCAGGCCCATTGAGGTCTACAATGTGAGGTGCATGTGTGTTTTGACTCTCAACTATGGCTGCCATTTCTTTAAGAATAAAATCATGTGATATCCTTGCTGAGATTCCCAGGCCTCTGTGGAAATCTACCCGGGGCCTAGGTCTCAGTTTCCAAGAGCGACTTTCATGCGTGGCCTCATAAAATCCCAACAAAATTCATAGCGATGCTTCTTTGAGTTCAGTTCCAAAACCCAGTGTTTAAGGGGAATCACACCAGAGTTCAAGCCCACGTGGAACCAGTCATTTTTTCCAATGCCACACAAATGACCAACATTAAAACCAAAACACTCCCACATGGCCCTCACCTTATTCCATATAGTCAATCATCTTAAACTCTGGCTGGAGGTTTCCATGAGGGGTGCAGCCCAAGACAGTGTCCAAAATCAGCTCGTTTGCCCCTCATTTGCCTAAAGTCAGGGTAGCCTGGACACCGTTGCTGTGAACCAGGAGTGAACAAATAAGCCTGCCGTTAATACTTCTATGTTTCTACAATTTGAGGGCTACTGATTTTAGGTATCGATTCTTTAGGTGATTTAGAGTCATGCGAAAACACAATCACCTCTGCAGGGCTTTGAAGAACTCATTTGACTCACAGAATCCCTATTCATATTTGTTGGAGTGCAGGAACCTAACAGAGGAAGGCAAGAGTCTTCATCCACAATGAATGATATTTTTTGCCATTTAGTTTTGGAAGCTCACATGGGATCATTCTTAAGATCCATCAGGTGCTGAGAATCTAAGTCACAGCCACACACAGGACCCAGAGGCTGATATAGACACATCCCTTTCCAAAGCAATTAAGCAAAGAACCACAGGTGAGGCCCATTCATTTCCATTTGAAAACTGTTTTCTTCAGGCTTCACAAAGGGGTGGCCTGAGGCAAAGACCTTCCTGACATTCAGTGCAACACAACAATAAGTAAGCAAAAAGCCCAAAGCAGTGTTTCTGCACTAAGACTTTCCTGGTCACACTGATATCTGAGTTTTCTGAGATGCTCGCCATTCTCTTCAACTATCCTTTACATGGCCATGTCACAGAGCTTGGAGGTGGTACATATTTTGGACACAAATGCCTGAGCCCATTCTGGAGAGTTCCCAGAATTCAGGAAGAAAACAACAACTTAGAAAGATAGCAGGTGTTGCACATCGATAAGACAAGCTGCAGTCCATTCATATATTGGGCAGGATGAATTATAGGGAAGATTTATACTAGACAGGACACATCCATTAATGCATTCTCTTTTCTAATGTCTACAACAACGAACACAGTGGGATACACATAAACAGAAACACTCGCCTTGTCAAATGACTTACTAGAAACTGTCTACTCCAAACCAAACAAACCGCCTTTTCGATCTATTCTCAGAACATGAGACAAAACAACAAACCCACACCCACTCCCACAAAGGCACCTCCTTCCCCCAAGTAGGTCTGTGACTATCCGGAGTGTCCTCTGACTGGTGGGCCATACTATGTTCCCCCGAAATGGCCTGTCTTCTCTCAGATCTTGTTTCCTTGACCAACTCTGTGAAGATGTCAGGAAAAAGTGGTTAGCCACTACCTGTTTTCTCAGGAAAGGTCCATCTTCAGAGCTCTCCTGGCATTTGGCCATCCTCACATCATTAGGTACCAAGAAAACTGACTCTGTCCTTGGTAAATCCAAACAAGTGAGCCCACTGGGCCTGGGACTGGGACTGCCTCTGGGTGCCTGGCTTCTTGGATACCAAGTTCAGAGAGTTCCATCACCAAGGAAATGAGGTATGTCACATTCTTTGGAACTGAATGAGGTCACTGCCTTGGCAACCACTTTGTCCTAACAGTTGCTTCCAAGGGTTACATAAGATGGAGGTTTCCCCTACTTCCTGTGACACTTTCATAAGGTAGAATGTATATCAACTATTGGCACCCGGGAACAGCTCTCCACTCAGGCCTGGATTGTTCCACCTTGTCTACAATAAGAAGAGAGTGGCAGATTCAGACACATCCCATGGTTGTTTGCCATGGAAGATGACTTTTGCTCTCTCAGGTGCTTCATACCTGCCTACAACTTCTCCAGGTATCATTTGTGCATGGACATTTGAGGTTCTCATCTGGTGGAAGATCCCCAACTTTCCTGTATTGTAAGAACCCCTCTGTCCCTGCTCTTCTGTAAAATGATTGAGGGAACAGTGTATACTTGGGGTTAAAAACAGGTTTGATTTTGTGACGAATGATTCTGTGCGATGAATAATGGGATTGGGAACCTGCAATATTTACAAGAATATAGAGGTGAAATATAAGTATGAAAAAAGAAATCTAGGTATGCTTTGAAGCCCAGAAGGGTTTTGCCCTTGATTGGGATACTTAGCTTTGAATTATGTTCTGCAAAGATGTCTCAGATAATTTGATATACAATGGCATAGGACCTTGTACATTGGATGATTGAATTTAGAAGAGAACATCCAGTCAAAAAGGGATATTCAGTAGGTTTAGGAAGATAGTCGGTAGGTTTAGGAAGACGAGTGAGTATAGGATTTGGACCAAAAGTTCTTTAGCAATAGACTTTTGGTTATAGAGTGAATGTAAATGTCAGCACATATGAAGAGTCAGACACTATGTTGAACTGGGGAAAATATGTAGAAAAGCAGATATCAATGGAAACATTACGAAATCAGGCAAAGTATAAAGTGAGGGATAGAATTAGACATTTTCAACAGGGTTGAGTTTCAATATATAAATTAGGAAAAAACAAATATGTAGTCACCAATAGGAGTGACAATTGACAGCATTAGGCAACCTGGACATGGATGTTTTTAGAAATCCATGTTCACTTTCCATTTAGGCTTTGGTACAATCATAAGTGTGACCTTTCCATTTTTTGTCCAGAATATTACTGTGATAATGAGGTGACATGAGTATTTCTTTCACCATTTCTGGGAGCAATATATTGAAGATGTAAAATTAGAATCGGGGGTGCAAAGAGGTGTACCCTGTTTCTATGAACATAGAGAAAAACCACAAATAGACCATACTGTGAATAAATAATATGACTTTTTTGAACTTTAAATAATGAATTGAACTGATATCTGAAAAATAAAAGGAAATTGTATATTGATATACAATCATTCATTCCAACCAGTTATATCTAATGGAAATATTAGTGTTTTGGTTTATCATGAAGAGTGTGTGAGTTTTGCTTCAAAATGATTATGGAAATTCAAAATAATGTGTTTGGAAAGAAGTCTCATGAAAAGACCAGTCAAGAAACCCTGACAATACATGTGTTCTGAAGCAAGAAGTGATTAATGTTGAAACAAATGCCTATTAATTTGTGAACTTGGGGATCAAATGTATATCCTATGATGTGCAAAAACTGAAGAAACAATAATGTACCAGTGTCGAATACAAATGAATGACAAATTACATATCATGTCCCATAGGAGTCTACTTGCATTGATTTTAGACTGGGTCAGATACTGTAGAATAATGAGGATTTGTATGCACCCTTCACTGAAGTTAGCAGTCAGTACTAGGAAACAAATATGTATTTCAGGTGGATGAATATTTCTGATTATAATCTTCTGAAAAGTGGATTATAAATCAACATACATGAACATGAATGAATTTATAGACTGTGTACTAGACACATATATTTCATATTTTGAAAACTTTGGAGAGTATATCTATATCTATATTTATACACACACACACACACACACACACACACACACACACACAACACTCACAGACATTAAAAAGTACCAATATAAATGACAATCGAAATTCATCAGTAAATATATATCATCCACAGATTCAAAAATATTTATGTTACTGAACATGAGTTTATGTATAATGTTGTTCTTCTAGGACGCTCTCTTATAGGTTGAATTTTCATTTCCAACAGCATTTAGGAGGAGTGAACACTTCTCACAATTTGTATCTGCCAAGACATCCACCTTACAAAAATGTACGTGTGATACCTGGTAGGATTCTATATATGCATATAAATATACATGTGTGAATAGGCTACAGAAATTGGAAACAAGTGTTCACATATTTGTTAAGTTTAAAAACACATGGAGAATATTTCAATTAAAATTTGACTAGATGTATAACTCCTACCTTATATAATGCAAATGTCAAGTGCAACTATAGAACATGTCTCCTCTGAAGTGCTTGTATTTCTATTGTGTTGGGTTAATTTTCCCCATTATATTAGGATGAATAGTCTGAGTCTACTAGGTATGGGTTAGTGTCAGGGATTCAGTACTTCGAATGAAAAATTGGAAAATGAATCCAATGTGTTTGTAAATATATGCTGCACAAATATCCTCCCGCTCTCATCCAAAACAATGCCTTGACATTACCTTCACCCCAAGTAAGACACAATTAGAGGAGAAGAGTTACACAATCAGTGAATACATATCTGGAATGGAAAATGCTCAGGAGTTCACAACCTTGGAAGTGGTTTAGGAGTTTCCAAAAGTAAGGGACATGGTAAACACTCCACAAACATGTAACTCTGCTGGCCTAAAAACTTTTTGAGAAACTGCCTCTGAGCTTCCGCACTTGAAATATATGTTGTTTTCATGAGATTTGGCTTCCTTTGTAGTGAGACCATCAAAGCTGGGTCTGCATCTATGTGACCTGGAGGACATGGTTTCTTATTTTCCAATGAACAAGATGAAGCAGTGCTGAATCCTCTCTTTATAGGTAAACTGAGGCCACTGGGGACTAAGTGTCTCCCCGTCTCCCCGTGTGGACTGTGAAGCCATTTGGTCCTCCTCCACTTTTTGTGGTTTTTAGGCTGCTGCACTGTGAGTTTGGTATTTGTTTCACGAAATACTAGCAGCTAATCTGGGACACAGTGCTGGAGGGAGTTCTGTCACGTGTGGTGGGTCAGGGTCTGCAAGAGAATGCACCAACTAGGCTTCTATCTCTCACAGCTTGCCCCATTGCCCCCTTGTCCATATCAACCTGATTCTTAATTTTCCTCTTAAAACTCTCCATATAACAAGATGCCTTTACATATAAGGGTCTGCTGGCAGCAACATGTCAGTTACAAGCCATTTGGAATCCAATGGTAGATCCACATGGCCCTACCACGGATGTTTTATCAAACACCTCCCCAGCACTGCTCTAGACCCACTACTCAGCAGGCTCCAACTTACTGGCATCTCTGTTCTACACCATTTTCATGAAACTCAGTAAATCAAGGCACTGTCTGGTATACTCATGATCAGCAATAGGACATCCAATGTTTCTCCAGTGCCACCTGGTCATAGGAATTTCAAAAATTTCATGGTATTTATCTAGCCATTTTTCAAGCATGAAGTTGGAGGCACTGTGGGTTTCAATTCATTCAGCAAAGATTAAATGGTGAGGAAGCTCATTTCAATGAAATCTCTGGAGAAATCTCACAGGCAAGGCTTTCCAAAGAATGGACAAAAGGTCACATTAGGCCAGGCCCATTGAGGTCTACAATGTGAGGTGCATGTGTGTTTTGACTCTCAACTATGGCTGCCATTTCTTTAAGAATAAAATCATGTGATATCCTTGCTGAGATTCCCAGGCCTCTGTGGAAATCTACCCGGGGCCTAGGTCTCAGTTTCCAAGAGCGACTTTCATGCGTGGCCTCTTAAAATCCCAACAAAATTCATAGCAATGCTTCTTTGAGTTCAGTTCCAAAACCCAGTGTTTAAGGGGAATCACACCAGAGTTCAAGCCCACGTGGAACCAGTCATTTTTTCCAATGCCACAAAAATGACCAACATTAAAACCAAAACACCCCCACATGGCCCTCACCTTATTCCATATAGTCAATCATCTTAAACTCTGGCTGGAGGTTTCCTTGAGGGGTGCAGCCCAAGACAGTGTCCAAAATCAGCTCGTTTGCCCCTCATTTGCCTAAAGTCAGGGTAGCCTGGACACCGTTGCTGTGAACCAGGAGTGAACAAATAAGCCTGCCGTTAATACTTCTATGTTTCTACAATTTGAGGGCTACTGATTTTAGGTAACGATTCTTTAGGTGATTTAGAGTCATGCGAAAACACAAGCACCTCTGCAGGGCTATGAAGAACTCATTTGACTCACAGAATCCCTATTCATATTTGTTAGAGTGCAGGAACCTAACAGAGGAAGGCAAGAGTCTTCATCCACAATGAATGATATTTTTTGCCATTTTGGTTTTGGAACCTCACATGGGATCATTCTTAAGATCCATCAGGTGCTGAGAATCTAAGTCACAGCCACACACAGGACCCAGAGGCTGATAAAGACACATCCCTTTCCAAAGCAATTAAGCAAAGAACCACAGGTGAGGCCCATTCATTTCCATTTGAAAACTGTTTTCTTCAGGCTTCACAAAGGGGTGGCCTGAGGCAAAGACCTTCCTGACATTCAGTGCAACACAACAATAAGTAAGCAAAAAGCCCAAAGCAGTGTTTCTGCGCTAAGAATTTCCTGGTCACACTGATATCTGAGTTTTCTGAGATGCTCGCCATTCTCTTCAACTATCCTTTACATGGCCATGTCACAGAGCTTGGAGGTGGTACATATTTTGGACACAAATTCCTGAGCCCATTCTGGAGAGTGGCCAGAATTCAGGAAGAAAACAACAACTTAGAAAGATAGCAGGTGTTGCACATCGATAAGACAAGGTGCAGTCCATTCATATATTGGGCAGGATGAATTATAGGGAAGATTTATACTAGACAGGACACATCCATTAATGCATTCTCTTTTCTAATGTCTACAACAACGGACACAGTGGGATACACATAAACAGAAACCCTCGCCGTGTCAAATGACTTACTAGAAACTGTCTGCTCCAAACCAAACAAACCGCCTTTTCGATCTATTCTCAGAACATGAGACAAAACAACAAACACACACCCACTCCCACAAAGGCACCTCCTTCCCCCAAGTAGGTCTGTGACTATCCGGAGTGTCCTCTGACTGGTGGGCCATACTATGTTCCCCCGAAATGGCCTGTCTTCTCTCAGATCTTGTTTCCTTGACCAACTCTGTGAAGATGTCAGTAAAAAGTGGTTAGCCACTACCTGTTTTCTCAGGAAAGGTCCATCTTCAGAGCTCTCCTGGCATTTGGCCATCCTCACATCATTAGGTACCAAGAAAACTGACTCTGTCCTTGGTAAATCCAAACAAGTGAGCCCACTGGGCTTGGGACTGGGACTGCCTCTGGGTGCCTGGCTTCTTGGATACCAAGTTCAGAGAGTTCCATCACCAAGGAAATGAGGTATGTCACATTCTTTGGAACTGAATGAGGTCACTGCCTTGGCAACCACTTTGTCCTAACAGTTGCTTCCAAGGGTTACATAAGATGGAGGTTTCCCCTACTTCCTGTGACACTTTCATAAGGTAGAATGTATATCAACCATTGGCACCCGGGAACAGCTCTCCACTCAGGCCTGGATCGTTCCACCTTGTCTAAAATAAGAAGAGAGAGGCAGATTCAGACACATCCCTTCATCCTGACCAGGTTGTTTGCCATGGAAGTTGACTTTTGCTCTCTCAGGTGCTTCATACCTGCCTACAACTTCTCCAGGTATCATTTGTGCATGGACATTTGAGGTTCTCATCTGGTGGAAGATCCCCAACTTTCCTGTATTGTAAGAACCCCTCTGTCCCTGCTCTTCTGTAAAATGATTGAGGGAACAGTGTATACTTGGGGTTAAAAACAGGTTTGATTTTGTGACGAATGATTCTGTGCGATGAATAATGGGATTGGGAACCTGCAATATTTACAAGAATATAGAGGTGAAATATAAGTATGAAAAAAGAAATCTAGGTATGCTTTGAAGCCCAGAAGGGTTTTGCCCTTGATTGGAATACTTAGCTTTGAATTATGTTCTGCAAAGATGTCTCAGATAATTTGATATACAATGGCATAGGACCTTGTACATTGGATGATTGAATTTAGAAGAGAACATCCAGTCAAAAAGGGATATTCAGTAGGTTTAGGAAGATAGTCGGTAGGTTTAGGAAGACGAGTGAGTATAGGATTTGGACCAAAAGTTCTTTAGCAATAGACTTTTGGTTATAGAGTGAATGTAAATGTCAGCACATATGAAGAGTCAGACACTATGTTGAACTGGGGAAAATATGTAGAAAAGCAGATATCAATGGAAACATTACGAAATCAGGCAAAGTATAAAGTGAGGGATAGAATTAGACATTTTCAACAGTGTTGAGTTTCAATATATATTAGGAAAAAACAAATATGTAGTCACCAATAGGAGTGACAATTGACAGCATTAGGCAACCTGGACATGGATGTTTTTAGAAATCCATGTTCACTTTCCATTTAGGCTTTGGTACAATCATAAGTGTGACCTTTCCATTTTTTGTCCAGAATATTACTGTGATAATGAGGTGACATGAGTATTTCTTTCACCATTTCTGGGAGCAATATATTGAAGATTTAAAATTAGAATCGGGGGTACAAATAGGTGTACCCTGTTTCTATGAACATAGAGAAAAACCACAAATAGACCATACTGTGAATAAATAATATAACTTTTTTGAACTTTAAATAATGAATTGAACTGATATCTGAAAAATAAAAGGAAATTGTATATTGATATACAATCATTCATTCCAACCAGTTATATATCTAATGGAAATATTAGTGTTTTGGTTTATCATGAAGAGTGTGTGAGTTTTGCTTCAAAATGATTATGGAAATTCAAAATAATGTGTTTGGAAAGAAGTCTCATGAAAAGACCAGTCAAGAAACCCTGACAATACATGTGTTCTGAAGCAAGAAGTGATTAATGTTGAAACAAATGCCTATTAATTTGTGAACTTGGGGATCAAATGTATATCCTATGATGTGCAAAAACTGAAGAAATAATAATGTACCAGTGTCGAATACAAATGAATGACAAATTACATATCATGTCCCATAGGAGTCTACTTGCATTGATGTTAGACTGGGTCAGATACTGTAGAATAATGAGGATTTGTATGCACCCTTCACTGAAGTTAGCAGTCAGTACTAGGAAACAAATATGTATTTCAGGTGGATGAATATTTCTGATTATAATCTTGTGAAAAGTTGATTATAAATCAACATACATGCACATGAATGAATTTATAGAGTGTGTACTAGACACATATATTTCATATTTGGAAAACTTTGGAGAGTATATCTATATCTATATCTATACACACACACACACACACACACACAACACTCACAGACATTAAAAAGTACCAATATAAATGCCAATCAAAATTCATCAGTAAATATATATCATCCACAGATGCAAAAATATTTATGTTACTGAACATGAGTTTATGTATAATGTTGTTCTTCTAGGACGCTCTCTTATTGGGTGAATTTTCATTTCCAACAGCATTTAGGAGGAGTGAACACTTCTCACAATTTGTATCTGCCAAGACATCCACCTTACAAAAATGTACGTGTGATACCTGGTAGGATTCTATATATGCATATAAACATACATGTGTGAATAGGCTACAGAAATTGGAAACAAGTATTCACATATTTGTTAAGTTTAAAAACACATGGAGAATATTTCAATTAAAATTTGACTAGATGTATAACTCCTACCTTATATAATGCAAATGTCAAGTCCAACTATAGAACATGTCTCCTCTGAAGTGCTTGTATTTCTATTGTGTTTGATTAATTTTCCCCATTATATTAGGATGAATAGTCTGAGTCTACTAGGTATGGGTTAGTGTCAGGGATTCAGTACTTCGAATGAAAAATTGGAAAATGAATCCAATGTGTATGTAAATATATGCTGCACAAATATCCTCCCGCTCTCATCCAAAACAATGCCTTGACATTACCTTCACCCCAAGTAAGACACAAATAGAGGAGAAGATTTACAAAATCAGTGAATACATATCTGGAATGGAAAATGCTCAGGAGTTCACAACCTTGGAGGTGGTTTAGGAGTTTCCAAAAGTAAGGGACATGGTAAACACTCCACAAACATGTAACTCTGCTGGCCTAAAAACTTTTTGAGAAACTGCCTCTGAGCTTCCGCACTTGAAATCTATGTTGTTTTCATGAGATTTGGCTTCCTTTGTAGTGAGACCATCAAAGCTGGGTCTGCATCTATGTGACCTGGAGGCCATGGTTTCTTATTTTCCAATGAACAAGATGAAGCAGTGCTGAATCCTCTCTTTATAGGTAAACTGAGGCCACTGGGGACGAAGTGTCTCCCCGTCTCCCCATGTGGACTGTGAAGCCATTTGGTCCTCCTCCACTTTTTGTGGTGTTTAGGCTGCTACACTGTGAGTTTGGTATTTGTTTCACGAAATACTAGCAGCTAAACTGGGACACAGTGCTGGAGGGAGTTCTGTCACGTGTGGTGGGTCAGGGTCTGCAAGAGAATGCACCAACTAGGCTTCTATCTCTCACAGCTTGCCCCATTGCCCCCTTGTCCATATCAACCTGATTCTTAATTTTCCTCTTAAAACTCTCCATATAACAAGATGCCTTTACATATAAGGGTCTGCTGGCAGCACCATGTCAGTTACAAGCCATTTGGAATCCAATGGTAGATGCACATGGTCCTACCAGGGATGTTTTATCAAACGCCTCCCCACCACTGCTCTAGACCCACTACTCAGCAGGCTCCAAATTACTGGCATCTCTGTTCTACACCATTTTCATGAAACTCAGTAAATCAAGGCACTGTCTGGTATACTCATGGTCAGCAACAGGACATCCAATGTTTCTCCAGTGCCACCTGGTCATAGGAATTTCAAAAATTTTATGGTATTTATCTTGCCATTTTTCAAGCATGAAGTTGGAGGCACTGTGGGTATCAATTCATTAGGCAAACATTAAATGGTGAGGAAGCTCATTTCAATGAAATATCTGGAGAACTGTCACAGGCAAGGCTTCCCAAAGAATGGACAAAACGTCACATTAGGCCAGGCCCATTGAGGTCAACAATGTGAGGTCCATGTGTGTTTTGACTCTCAATTATGGCTGCCATTTCTTTAAGAATAAAATCATGTGATATCCTTGCTGAGATTCCCAGGCCTCTGTGGAAATCTACCCGGGGCCTAGGTCTCAGTTTTCAAGAGCGACTTTCATGCGTGGCCTCTTAAAATCCCAACACAATTCATGGCAATGCTTCTCTGAGTTCAGTTCCAAAACCCAGTGTCTAAGGGGAATCACACCAGAGTTCAAGCACACGTGGACCCAGTAATTTTTTCCAATGCCACACAAATGACCAACATTAAAACCAAAACACTCCCACATGGCCCTCACCTTTTTCCATATAGTCAATCATCTTAACCTCTGGCTGGAGGTTTCCATGAGGGGTGCAGCCCAAGACAGTGTCCAAAATCAGCTCGTTTGCCCCTCATTTGCCTAAAGTCAGGGTAGCCTGGACACCGTTGCTGTGAACCAGGAGTGAACAAATAAGCCTGCCATTAATACTTCTATGTTTCTCCAATTTGATCGCTACTGATTTTAGGTATCGATTCTTTAGGTGATTTAGAGTCATGGGAAAACACAAGCACCTCTGCAGGGCTTTGAAGAACTCATTTGACTCACAGAATCCCTATTCATATTTGTTGGAGTGCAGGAACCTAACAGAGGAAGTCAAGAGTCTTCATCCACAATGAATGATATTTTTTGCCATTTAGTTTTGGAAGCTCACATGGGATCATTCTTAAGATCCATCAGGTGCTGAGAATCTAAGTCACAGCCACACCCAGGTCCAAGAGGCTGATAAAGACACATCCCTTTCCAAACAATTAAGCAAAGAGCCACAGGTGAGGCCCATTCATTTCCATTTGAAAACTGTTTTCTTCAGGCTTCACAAAGGGGTGGCCTGATGCAAAGACCTTCCTGACATTCAGTGCAACACAACAATAAGTAAGCAAAAAGCCCAAGGAGGTGTTTCTGCACTGAGACTTTACTGGTCACACTGATATCTGAGTTTTCTGAGATGCTGGCCATTCTCTTCAACTATCCTTTACATGGCCATGTCACAGAGCTTGGAGGTGGTACATATTTTGAACACAAATCCCTGAGCCCATTCTGGAGAGTGGCCAGAATTCAGGAAGAAAACAACAACTTAGAAAGATAGCAGTTGTTGCACATCGATAAGACAAGCTGCAGTCCATTCATATATTGGGCAGGATGAATTATAGGGAAGATTTATACTAGACAGGACACATCCATTAATGCATTCTCTTTTCTAATGTCTACAACAACGGACACAGTGGGATACACATAAACAGAAACACTCGCCTTGTCAAATGACTTACTAGAGACTGTCTGTTCCAAACCAAACAAACCGCCTTTTCGGTCTATTCTCAGAACATGAGACAAAACAACAAACCCACACCCACTCCCACAAAGGCACCTCCTGCCCCCAAGTAGGTCTGTGACTATCCGGAGTGTCCTCTGACTGGTGGGCCATACTATGTTCCCCCGAAATGGCCTGTCTTCTCTCAGATCTTGTTTCCTTGACCAACTCTGTGAAGAAGTCAGGAAAAAGTGGTTAGCCACTACCTGTTTTCTCAGGAAAGGTCCATCTTCAGATCTCTCCTGGCGTTTGGCCATCCTCACATCATTAGGTACCAAGAAAACTGACTCTGTCCTTGGTAAATCCAAACAAGTGAGCCCACTGGGCCTGGGACTGGGACTGCCTCTGCGTGCCTGGCTTCTTGGATACCAAGTTCAGAGAGTTCCATCACCAAGGAAATGAGGTATGTCACATTCTTTGGAACTGAATGAGGTCACTGCCTTGGCAACCACTTTGTCCTAACAGTTGCTTCCAAGGGTTACATAAGATGGAGGTTTCCCCTACTTCCTGTGACACTTTCATAAGGTAGAATGTATATCAACCATTGGCACCCGGGAACAGCTCTCCACTCAGGCCTGGATTGTTCCACCTTGTCTACAAAAAGAAGAGAGAGGCAGATTCAGACACATCCCTTCATCCTGACCAGGTTGTTTGCCATGGAAGTTGACTTTTGCTCTCTCAGGAGCTTCATACCTGCCTACAACTTCTCCATGTATCATTTTTGCATGGACATTTGAGGTTCTCATCTGGTGAAAGATCCCCAACTTTCCTGTATTGTAAGAACCCCTCTGTCCCTGCTCTTCTGTAAAATGTTTGAGGGAACAGTGTATACCTGGGGTTAAAAACAGGTTTGATTTGGTGATGAATGATTCTGTGCGATGAATAATGGGATTGGGAACCTGCAATATTTACAAGAATATAGAGGTGAAATATAAGTAGGAAAACAGAAATCTAGGTATGATTTGAAGCCCAGAGGCTTTTGCCCTTGATTGGGATACTTAGCTTTGAATTATGTTCTGCAAAGATGTCTCAGATAATTTGATATACAATGGCATAGGACCTTGTACATTGGATGATTGAATTTAGAAGAGAACATCCAGTCAAAAAGGGATATTCAGTAGGATTAGGAAGATATTCGGTAGGTTTAGGAAGACGAGTGAGTATAGGATTTGGACCAAAAGTTCTTTAGCAATAGACTTTTGGTTATAGAGTGAATGTAAATGTCAGCACATATGAAGAGTCAGACACTATGTTGAACTGGGGAAAATATGTAGAAAAGCAGATATCAATGTAAACATTGCGAAATCAGGCAAAGTATAAAGTGAGGGATAGAATTAGACATTTTCAACAGGGTTGAGTTTCAATATATAAATTAGGAAAAAACAAATATGTAGTCACCAATAGGAGTGACAATTGACAGCATTAGGCAACATGGACATGGATGTTTTTGAAATCCATGTTCACTTTCCATTTAGGCTTTGGTACAATCATAAGTGTGACCTTTCCATTTTTTGTCCAGAATATTGCTGTGATAACGAGGTGACATGAGTATTTCTTTCACCATTTCTGGGAGCAATGTATTGAAGATGTAAAATTAGAATCGGGGGTACAAATAGGTGTACCCTGTTTCTATGAACATAGAGAAAAACCACGAATAGACCATACTGTGAATAAATAATATAACTTTTTTGAACTTTAAATAATGAATTGAACTGATATCTGAAAAATAAAAGGAAATTGTATATTGATATACAATCATTCATTCCAACCAGTTATATATCTAATGGAAATATTAGTGTTTTGGTTTATCATGAAGAGTGTGTGAGTTTTGCTTCAAAATGATTATGGAAATTCAAAATAATGTGTTTGGAAAGAAGTCTCATGAAAAGACCAGTCAAGAAACCCTGACAATACATGTGTTCTGAAGCAAGAAGTGATTAATGTTGAAACAAATGCCTATTAATTTGTGAACTTGTGGATGAAATGTATATCCTATGATGTGCAAAAACTGAAGAAACAATAATGTACCAGTGTCGAATACAAATGAATGACAAATTACATATCATGTCCCATAGGAGTCTACTTGCATTGATGTTAGACTGGGTCAGATACTGTAGAATAATTAGGATTTGTATGCACCCTTCACTGAAGTTAGTAGTCAGTACTAGGAAACAAATATGTATTTCAGGTGGATGAATATTTCTGATTATAATCTTGTGAAAAGTTGATTATAAATCCACATACATGAACATGAATGAATTTAGAGTGTGTATACTAGACACATATATTTCATATTTGGAAAACTTTGGAGAGTATATCTATATCTATATCTATACACACACACACACACACACACACACACACACACAACACTCACAGACATTAAAAAGTACCAATATAAATGCCAATCGAAATTCATCAGTAAATATATATCATCCACAGATGCTTCTTCCGGACCCAGTCTCCTCTCCAAACACTCCTCCCTTAACACCTGTTAGTCTAGTCTATTATAATACCCCAGAGGAAAAAGGGACTCTTGCCGCAAAATGGGAAGGCCCCTATCCTGTCATTCTCTTTACCCTTACCGCCGCCAAACTCTCCTTACCAGACAACTGTCTCACTCCCTGGATTCACATGTCTAGGTTGAAGCCACATCACCAGGAGGCCCCACCTGCTGAAGACAGGGCCACCCCAGAGGAACTCCAAGAATCACCTACTGAACCTCCCCTTTACTCCTGCTCTCCACACCCATCTCACCCATTTTAGTTGTGGCTCACACGGTTTTCCTTGCAGCCCAATTCCTCTTAAAGAAGGCACAATGAGCTCTCCCAACACCCTAGTCTTCTCTAACTGCTTGTTTTTTGTGCTCTGCTTATTTTCTGTGCTCTGTCAGGACTGGTCTTTACCCTCCTCACCTACCATGCATTTATTCACTTTTCGGGAACGATACTCAGAACATGGCATGCAGAAGGTCTGCGCAGTGGATGCAACTACTTGCTTCATCCACAACTGCACCTCTATTTCCCTAAAATTGTCACCTTCAAGGACCTTCGTCCCTGGTAGCTGGAACTGGCCTTTCATTTGCTTCCTTTTTGATCAAACAAAAGACTATTGTCATTGGTGGCCTGAGATATATAATGGGTGCCCCTATTGGTCATGCATGTTCCATGATGAACGTGGTAGCTATTCTTACCACTCATTTGGTTACCCTGAAGGGTGGACTTCTAGTTACATAAAGTGGCATAAAGGCTCTTCATCCAGTAACAATGGATGGTATACTTTAGATAAACCTGACCCCAAGGCCAAACGATGGGGCTATGTTGAGTTTGCTGTCTATGCTCGGACAACCTCAGTCAGACCCACAGGGTGGATGACTATTGGCCGCACCCTGATTACGCAACCTAAGGCAAACATCCAGGTAGTCGAACACATTAAGGACTCAGAATCAAAACTTTGAGATCATATCCATAGCTCATCCAAAGAGGATTCAGAGCCTTCAACCCTCTCAGGTCCCCCTCCCACATGGCTCAATTTGCTACACCAAACTTTTTGATTATTAAACTCCACCCCTCTTTCTGTGCCTACTTCTCAGTGCTTTCTCTGTGCTTCACTTAGTCGTCCACTTCTAGCAGCAGTCCCATTAGCGGCAGGAAATATTCCAGCAAAACCCTACAATTTCTCTAAAAAGGACAACCCCTACATGTGACACGTATCCCACTGTGGGAAAGTTATTCCACCAATACTTTATTTCCTTTCATCTGTTTCCACCTGCCAATAATGAATCCTTTACCCATTTGTTCCTTGAGCTACAGCACCCCATAGAGCCCTGTGTTTATGCAACCTGGACATTTCCTCTGGTGTAATGGTTCTTTAAGTACCTCAACCATCAATGTCTCTGGCGCCTGTTTCTTGGTTACTGTAGTTCCTCAGCTATCTTTGTATACTCCCACCGAATTCTGACAGTTGGCCCTACCTTCCCGCACCCGTAGGGTAGTCTTTCTGCCGGTTCTGGTAGGCCTCATTTTAACAACCTCAGTGACAGGTCTCGGACTCTCTGGTGGAGCTATAGGTCATGCTCTATGGGATCCAATGACCTTCAACAAAAACTGCAGGAAACACTCAATACCATGGCTGAGTCTCTGGGTTCCTTGCAGCGGCAGGTTACTTCATTGGCACAAGTGGCTTTACAGAACCAAAGGGCAATTGATCTTCTCACTGCAGAAAAAGGGGTTACATGCCTATTCCTCAGAGAGGAATTATGCTATTATGTTAATGAATCTGGGCTAATAAAAAAAATGTTGTTAAATTGCAGGAATTATCGACCCAATTGCTCAAACCTACCTCCTCCAATCCCATAACAGGGTTCTTCCAATCCTATCTTGCCATGTACTTACTACATATCTTGGGTCCCCTTATTTGGATGCTCCTTTTTTGTGCTCTCTTGCCCTGCATAATGAAGTGCCTTCAAACCCAACTGCATAAAATTCCTAATCAAACTTTCAACCATCTTTTGCTTAGTCACTACCAGCCTCTGATGACCGATGAATCCCCAACATCTCCAAGAGAACAGTTCACTCAGTGATGAAGCTCACTACCAGGCACGATGGAATGCAACGGGTATTAGACAGCGGGAGACAACGAGCTCGGAGAACCTCTTAATCTGCCATCCTGGATTCATAGTCTTTACCACCTTCTAAGCTTTCTCATGGTTCTTGGCCTCTTCTATGTCAGTCCCCCCACATGGAACTTCTGCCAAAAATTGACATTTGCTTTAATTTTTATCTTCATTCTGTTTTTATTCGCTCTGATCTTCTTCAGGTGCTGGCGACACCATGTCCAGGCAACGCTTCCAGTATTTCCTTGAGTCTCTGTTACAGGACCAGTGGCTGATACCAACAATCTCTTCCATCCAGGACTGGTTCCATGCCATCGACATCTTTGGCTTCAGGGAACATTCATTGACTTCACCCCTATGAAAATAGCTGTCTATAGCCACTGGGTTTTATTTCTGGCTGCCATGATATCCCCATACCTGCCCCCTGAGCATTCCTCCACTTCTCTTTCTAGGCCCCACACCACCCCCACACAGCAGGAAGCAGCCAAATCTGACAAACGACACCCCACTTTCTAAGAAAACAAAAAGGGTGGAATGTTGGGAAAAGAATAAATGGCAGCCACACCGCAGAGAAAAACCCCAACATGGCGCCTAAGGACTTCTTCTTCCTACCTTCTTCATTTCTGCAGTGGCACAAAAAGTTCCCGCCCTTGTGAACTCTCCCGCCAGCGCCAATTTCAAATCTCACTTGTGGGGAACCTTAGCCCCAATGAGAACTAATTCCTGGGCTCTGGAGCTGATATTTGAAAGAACTTGTCAATAAACGGGTTGCTGCAATTTATGTAAGCCATACCATCTCCCCCTTAGTTCTATATAAGCACACAGCTTTTAGCAATAAATTTGGAATTCTCCCGGTGAAGTGTCATTGCGTGGGGAATTATTTCACTCATGTTCAGCAACAGGATATCCAAAGGTTCTCCAGTGCCACCTGGTAATGGGAATTTCAGAAATTTGATAGTATTTATTTAACCATTTTTGAAGGATGAAGTTGGAGTCACTGTGCGTTTCAATTAATGCAGGAACCATTATGTGGTGAGGAAGCTCATTTAAATGAAATCTCTGGAGAAATCTCACAGGCAAGGCTTCCCAAAAAGTGGCCAAAAGGTCACATGAAGCCAGGATCATTGAGGTCTACAATATGAGTTCCATTTGTGTTTAGACTCTCAATTATGGCTGCCAAGTCTTTCAAAATAAAATCATGTGATATCCTGGCTGAGATTCTCACTGCACTGTGGAAAGACACCCTGGCCCTCGATCTCAGTTTTCAAGGGCGCATCTCATGCGTGGCCTCCTAAAATCCCAACACATTTCCTGGCAATACTTCTTTGAGGTAAATTCCAGAACTCAGTCTCTAAGAGGAATCATGCCAGAATTCAAGCCCAGGTGGATCCAGTTATCTCTTCCAACCGCCAAACAAATGACCACAATTAAAACCAAACACTCCCACATGGCCCTCATCTTCTTCCATATAGACACTTATCATAACCTCTGGCTGGAGTTTTTCATGAGGGGTGCAGCCCAAGACAGTGTCAAAAATAAGCCCCCTTGCCCCTCATTTGCCTAAAGTCAAGGTGGCCTGGACACCCATCCGGTGAACCAGGAGTGATCAGATAGGCCAGCTGTTAATACTGCTCTGCATCTCCAATTTGAGGCCTACTGACTGTCAGGTATAGATTCTTTATATGATTTGGAGCCATGAGAAAACCCAAAAACCTATGGGTTAGCCTCTGCAGGGCTGTGCATAACTCATTTGAACCAAAGGATCCGTATTCTCACTTGATGGTGGTCAGGAACCTTACAAATGAATGCGAGAGACTTCATTCACAATAATTGCTCTTTTGGCCATTTTGGTTTTGGATGCACACATGGGATCTCTCTTTACATCCATCAGGTGCTGAGAATCTAAGCCACAACCTCACACAGGGCCAAGAGGCTGATTCAGACACATCCCTTTCCAAAGCAATTAAGCAAAGAGCCACAGGTGATGCCTATTCATTTCCATTTGAAAACTGTTTTCTTCAGGCTTCACAAAGGGGTGGCCTGAGGCAAAGACCTTCCTGACATTCAGGGAAACAGAACAATTGATAAGCAAAAGGCCGAAAGCATGGTTTCTCCACTGAGACTTTCTTGGTCACACTGATATCTGAGTTTTCTGAGATGCTCGCCGTTCCCTTCAGCTATCCAGGACATGGCAATGTCACAGAGCTTGGAGGTGGTACATATTTTGGACACAAAACCATGAGACTATTCTGGAGAGTGGTGAGAATTCTGGAAGAAACAGGAACTTAGGAAGGTAGCAGGTGTTGCCCATGGATAAGGCAAGCTGCAGTCCATTCATAAATTGGGCAGGATGAATGCCGGGAATCTTTCTACTATACAGGACATATCAATTGTTGCATTCTATTTTCTAATGTCTACAACCACGGACACAGTGGGATAAACAGAAATAGAAACACTTGCCTTGTCCAACGACTTACTAGAAGAAGACCACTCCAAATCAAACAAACCATCTTTCCTACCTATTCTCAGATCATGAGACAAAACCACAAAATCACACCCACCCCACAAAGACACCTCCTTCCCCCATGTAACTCTGTGACTATCCGGAGTTTCCTCTGAGTGGTGGGCCATACTATGTTCCCCCAAAATGGCCCTTCCTATCTCAGATCTGGTCTCCTTGGCCAACTCTGTGAAGTTGTCAGGAGCCTGCGGTGAACCACTACCTACTTTCTCAGGAAAGGCCCCTATTCAGAGCTCTCCTGGTATTTGGCCATCCTCACATATGTTGGTACCAAGAAAGACTGACACTCTCCTTGGTAAATTCAAACAAGTGAGCCTACTGGGTCTGGGAATGGACTGGCTCCGGGTGCCTGGCTTCCTGGATCCCAAGTTAAGAGAGTTCCATCACCAAGGAAGTGAGGTAGATCACTTCTTCAGGAACTGAATGAGGTCATTGCCTTGACAACCACTTTGTCCTAACAGTTGCTTTCAAGAGTCCCATGAGATGGAGGCTGCCCCTACTTCCTGTGACACTTTCACAAGTTAGAATGGTATATAAACCATGGGCACACGGGAATAGCTCTCCACCTAGGACTGGTTTGGTCCATCTTCTCTACATTAAGAAGAGAGAGGCTGATTCATACACATCCCTTCATGCTGACAAGGTTGTTTGCCATAGAACATGACTTTTCTCTCTCAGGTCTTTCGTAGCTGCCTACATCTTCTCAAGGGATCATTTCTGCATGGACCTTTGATGTTCTCAACAGGTGGAACATGCCCTACATTCCTGTATTTTAAGAGCAACCCTGTCCCTGCTGTTCTGTAAAGTTCGATTGAGAGAACAGTGTATGGTTTGGGTTAGTAACATGTTCAATTTGGGGTTAGGAATCCTTCTGCATGACGAATAATGGTATTGGGAAACTATGATATTTACAAGAATATATAGGTGAAATATAAGTATAAAAACAGAAATCTAGGGAAGATATGAAGTCCAGAAGGGCATTGGGCCCTTAATTGGTACACTTAGCTTTGAATTATTTTCTGCAAAAATGTCTCAGATAAATCTATATACAATGGCATAGGAGCTTGTACCTTGGATGATTGAATGTCGAATAGAACACCCACTCAAAAAGGGATTGTCGGTAGGATTAGAAAGATAGTCAGTAGGTTTACAAAGAAGAGTGAGAATAGGATTTAGACCAAAAGTTCTTAAGCAATAGGGTTTCAGGTAGACAGTGAATGTAAATGTCAGCACAAGTGAAGAGTCAGTCACAATGATGAACAGGGGAAAATATGTAGGAAAATAGATATAAATAGAGACATTACTAAATCAGGCAAAGTATAAAGTGAGTGATAGGATTAGACATTTTCAACAGGCTTGAGGTTGAATATATAATCTTAGGAAGAAACAAAAATGTAGTCACCAATAAGATTGACATTTGAGAGCATTAGGCCACCTGGACATGGAAGGTTTTAGTAATCCATGCTCACTTTCCATTTAGGCTTTGGTACAACCTTAAGGGTGACCTTTGATTTTTTTGTCCAGAATATTACTGTGATAAAATGTATATATAGATCAGGTGACATGAGTATTTCTTCCACCATTTTTTGAGGAATATTTTGAAAACGTATAAATTAGTATTGAGGGTAAAAATAGGTGTACCCTGTGACTATGAATATAGAGATAATGCATGAATAGACCATACAGTTAATAAATAATATAACTGGTTCCACTTTAAATAATGTATTGAATTGATATCTGAAAATACATAAGAAATCATATATTGATATATAATCATTCATAACAACTAGTTATACGTCTAATTGTAATCCTAGGGTTATGGTTTATCATGAAGAGTGTGTGAGTTTTGCTTCAAAAGTGATTATGGAAATCAAAAATAATGTGTTTGGAAAGAAGTCTCATGAAAAGACCAGTTTGAAACATGGCGGAACACGTGTTTTCTGAAGCAGAAAGTGATTGAAAGTGAAATAAATGCCTATAAATTTGTGAACTTGTGGATGAAATATATATCCAATAATGTGCATAAACTGAAGAAATAGTAATGTACTAGTTTTGAATAAAAATGAACTTCAAAACACTTATCATGTCCCATAGGAATCTACTTGCATTGATGTGAAAATGGATCAGTTACTGTAGAAATATTAGGATTTATATGCACCATTCACTGAAGTTAGTTTTCAATACTAGGAAAAAAATACGTATATCAGGTGAATGAATATTTCTGAGAATAATCTTGTGAAAAGTTGATTATAAATCCATATACATAATCATGAATGAATTTAGGGAGTGTATAATAAGACACATATATTAAATATTTTGAAATATCTGGAGAGAATATATATATATATATATATATATATATATATATATATATATATATATCCACACACAGATTTTAAAAATTAGCAATATATATGCCAATCGAATTACACCGTGAAATATGTATCATCCACAGATCCAAAAATATTCATTTTACTGGATATGGATTTATGTATAACTTTTTTCAACTAGGAAGCTCACCCATAGGTTGAATTTTCAGGTCAAACAGCGTTTAAGAGGAGTGATCTCTTCTCACACTTTGTATCTACCAAGTCATGTAACTCACAAGAATGTACGTGTGATACCAGGTAGGATTCTATATGTGCATATAAAAATACATGTGCTGAATAGAATACAGAGAAAGGGAGACAGGAATTCACATATTTGTTAACTTTAAAAGCACATGGAAAACTATTTCAACAAAAAATTGACTAGATTTATAACTCCTACCCTATATAATGCAAAAGGCAAGTCCAAGTATACAACATGCCTCCTCTGAACTGCTTGTATTTCTATTCTGTTTCCATTATTTTTCTCCATCATATTAGGATTAGTATTCAGAATCTAGCAGAGCATGTGTTAGTGTCAGGGATTCAGTATTTCAAATGTAAAATAGAAAAATGAATCCAATGTGTATGCAAATATGTGCTAAACAAAATCTTCCCACTCTCATCCAGAACAATTCCTTGATATTTTTTTCGCCCAAAGTAAGACACAATTAGAGGAGAAGAGTAATAAAATCTGTGAATAATATGCTCAGGAGTTTACAACCTTGGAAGTGGTAGAGGAGTTTCCCTAGTATGGGACAGGTAAACACTCCATAAACATGGAGCTCTGCTGGCCTAAATACTTCTTGAGAAACTGCCTCTGAGTTTGGGCACTTGAAATATATGTTGTTGTCAGGAGCTTTAGCTTCTTTTTAGTGAGACTATCAAAGCTGTGTCTGCATCTATGTGACCTGGAGGACATGGTTTCTTATTTTCCAATGAACATGAGGCAGCAGTGCTGAATTCTCTCTTTGTAAGTAAACTGTGGCCACTGGGGGCTAAGGGTATTCCCATGTGGACTGGGAAGCCATTTGGTCATCCTCCACTTTTCGTGGTGTTTCCTGCTGCTGCACTGGGACTTTGGCATTTGCTTCATGAAATAAAAGAAGTTCAACTGGGACACAGTTCTGGAGGCAATTCTTTCATGTGTGGTTGGTCAGGGTCTGCAGGAGAATGCACCAACCAGGTTTCTATCCCACATAGCTTGGCCCCATGTCCATAGTAACCTGATTCTAAACATTGCCCGGAAACATCTCCATATAACCAGAAGCCTTTACATGGAAGGGTTTGCTGGCTTCACCATGTAAGTCACAAGCCATTTGGGATCCAATGGCAGATCCACATGGCCCCACCACAAATTTTTTATCACACACCTGCCTACCACTGCTCTAGGCCCACTACTCAGCAGGTTCCAACATATTGGCATCTCTGTTTTACACCATTTTCATGAAACCCACTCAATCAAGGCACTGTCTTGCATATTTACGATCAGCAACAGGACATCCAAAGTTTCTCCAGTGCCACCTGGTCATGGGAATTTCAAAAATTTCATGGTATTTATCTAGGCATTTTTCAAGGATGACGTTGCAGGCACTGTGGGTTTCAATTCATTCAGGAACCTTTAAATGGTGAGGAAGCTCATTTCAATGAATGCTCTGTAGAACTCTCACAGGCAAGTCTTCCCAAAGAGTGGCCAAAATGTCACATGAAGCCAGGCCTATTGAGGTCTACAATGTGACGTCCATGGGTGTGGTGACTCTCAACAATGGCTGACAAGTCTTTCAGAATTAAATCATGTGATCTTCTGGCTGAGATACCCAGGGCTCTGTGGAAAGCCACCCTGGGCCTAGATCTCAGTTTCCAAGCGTGATTCTCATGGGTGGACTCCTAAAATCCCAACAAAATTCATGGCAATACTTCTCTGAATTCAATCTCTAAGGGGAATCACACCAGAGTTCAAGCCCAGGTGGTCCCAGTCATGTCTTCCAACCGGACACAAATGACCAAAATTAAAACCAAAACCCTCCCATATGGCCCTCATCTTCTTCCATATAGACTCTAATCACAACCTGTGGCTGAAGGTTTCCATGAGTGGCGGAGTCCAAGAGAGTGTCCAAAATAACTCCCTTGCCCCTCATTGGCGTAAATTCAGGGTGGTCTGGACACCCTTCATGTGAAACAGGAGTGATCAAATATGCTAGACGTTAATACTTCTATGCTTCTCCAATTTGTGGAAAACTGAGTGTCAGGTATATATTTTTATGTGATTTGCAGTCATGAGAAAACACAAGCTCCTCTGCAGGTCTTTGAAGAACCCATTTGACCCAAAGGATCCCTATTCTCACTTGATGGAGTTCAAGAACTTTAAAGAGGAAGGGGACAGACTTCATCCACAAGGACTGCTTTTTGGCCATTTTGGTTTTGGATGCACACATGGGATCTCTCTTTACATCCACCACGTGCTGAGTATCTAAGCCACAACCTCACACAGGGCCAAGAGGCTGATTCAGACACATCCCTTTTCAAAGCAATTAAGCAAAGAGCCACAGGTGATCCATATTCATTTCCATTTGAAAACTGTTTTCTTCAGGCTTCACAAAGGGGTGGCATGAGGCAAAGACCTTCCTGACATTCAGGGCAACAGAACATTAGGTTAGCAAACGGCCCAAAGCAGTGTTTCTCCACTGAGACTTTCCTGGTCACACTGATATCTGAATTTTCTGAGACGCTCGCCATTCCCTTCAGCTATCCAGTACATGGCCATGTCACAGAGCTTGGAGGTGGTACATAACTTGGTCACAAAATCATGAGCCTATTCTGGAGAGTGGCCAGAATTCAGGAAGAAAACAGGAACTTAGGAAGATAGCAGGTGTTACCCATCCATAAGGCAAGCCGCATTCCTTTCATACATTGGGCAGAAAGAATTCTGGTAAGCTTTCTACTAGCCTGGACACATCCTTTGATGCATTGCATTCTCTTTTCTAATGTCTACAACCATGGACACAGTGGGATACACAGACATAAAAACACTCGCCTTGTCAAATCACTTGTTAGAAATCGTCCACTCCAAACCAAACAAACTGCCTTTCCTACCTATTCTCAGAACATGAGACAAAATCACAAACACACACTCACACCCACAAATTCACCTCCTTTCCCAAAGTAGGTCTCTGACTATCGGGTGTGACCTCTGACTGGTGGGCCGTACTATGTTCCCATCAAATGGCCTGTTCTGTCTCAGATCTGGTTTCCTTGGCCAACTCTGTGAAGTTGTCAGGAGACAACGGTGAGCCACTTCCTGCTTACTCAGGAAAGGCCACTCTTCAGAGCTTTCCTGGCATTTGGCCATCCTCACATCAGTAGATACCAAGAAAGACTGACTCTGTCTTTGGTAAATCAAAAGAAGTGAGACCACTGGGACTGGGCCTGGGACTAGATTTGTGTGCCTGGATGCCTGTATCCCATGTTCAGAGAGTTCCATCACCAAGAATGTGAGGTGAGGTCACTTCCTTCAGGAACTGAATGAGGTCAATGCCTTGGCAAGCACGTTGTCCTAACATTTGCTTCCAAAGGTCCCATGAAATGGAGGCTGTCCCTAATTCCTTTGACACTTTCACAAGTTAGAATGGTATATCAAACATTGGTAACCAGGAACAGCTCTCCACAGAGGCCTCGTTTGGTCCTTCTTCTCTACATAAAGAAGAGAGAGGCTGATTCAGACACATCCCTTCATGCTGACCAGGTTGTTTGCAATGAAAGATGACTTTTGCTCTCTCAGTTCCTTCATAGGTGTCTACAACTTCTCTAGGGATCATTTGCGCATAGACCTTTGAGTTTCTCAGCAGTTGGAAGATCCCCTAAATTCCTGTATTTTAAGACCAACTCTGTCCTTGCTCTTCTCTAAAGTTAGATTGAGGGAACAGTGTATGGTTAGGGTTAATAACAGGTTTGATTTGGAATAGAAATCATTCTGCTGGATGAATAATGGTATTGGGAACCTGCGATATTTTCAAGAATATATAGGTAAAATATATGAATCTGAAAACAAAAATCTAGGTAAGATTTGAAGCCCAGAAGGGCATTGGGCTTTTGATTGGGTATTAAGCATAGGACCTTGTAACTTGGATGATTGATTTTCAAAGAGAACTTCCAGTCAAAATGGATAGTCAGTAGTATTAGGAAGATAGTCGGTATGTTTATAAAGGAGAGTGAGTATAGGATTTGGACCAAAAGTTCTTTAGCTATAGGGTTTCGGGTATTGAGTGAATGTAAATGTCAGCACATGTGAAGAATTAATCACAATGATGAACTGGGGAAAATATGTAGGAATGCAGATATCAATAGAGACTTTAGGAAATCTGGCAAAGTATAGTCGGTAGTGAAATGTTAATAAAATAGATTCTTGTCACCTCCTGTTTTACTGTATGCTTAATAAAACACTGTTGAAATCTTGAGAAGTGATTTCTAATCTTTTTCCCAGAATGTGCTGTCCCCAACTGCCAAACTTCAGAATGTACTCCCTCACCCAGTTGCACGCAAACTGCTCACCCGCCCAGGCCCATCAATAAACTTTCCTCCCTGCCCTCTTCAAAGAAAGTATATAAGCTCTGCTTAAGCTGTTCTCAGGGTTCTCTGCTCTATTCAAATGAGCTCTGAGCCCCAGCATGCTGGACCCCCAATAAACCCTTTGTTTTTGCATGAGAGAGTCTCTTGGTGGTCTCTTCCCCCAATGCTCTTCCGATATTTATATATGGAGGTTCCACCGAAATCCAGCAGTGGTGAACGAGAGACCCCAATGGGCTACTCTCAGGGTAAGTAAGGCACCTCTTTCTGGTTTCAGGTTTCAGGTTAGGGCTTGGCAAAATGGCTGTCGATGAAGTGTGTGAGCTCTCTTTGATGGTGGCTGGCAGACGTGTCACAGAGCCACAAACCAAGTCCCTGGGGGACGCCACAGAGGACTCGGGAATCAAGGAATAATAGTCTCCTCGACTCAGTGATACTTTGTTTCAGATTCGGTATTGCCAGCCCATCGGGTTTTGCCACCTGCTCAGTCTTGGTCTCAGTGTTGGACGTCCATTGCCTGTCTTTATTGTTTTCTCTTGTCTGTGTCCTGTGTCTTTGCTTTTACTGTTTGTGTATCTTTCATTATGGGACAGATCACTTCAATGCCTCTGTCCCTGACCCTTGATCTATGGACCAAAGTCCGCTTAAGGGCTCAGAATGTTTCTTTTTTAGTAAAACGCTGTACCTGGCAGACTCTGTGTGCCACAGAATGGCCCACCTTTGGATTCGGATGGCCCCTAGAAGGATCTTTCTACTTCCCACTAATTTAAAAAGACAGAGATATTGTCTTACAGCCAGGGCCACATAGCCATACTGATAAACAGGAATATACCTTAACTTGGCAGGACCTCTGCAAATCTCCTCCTCCGTGGGTGAAGCCTTTCCTTGCTGTGTCCCCGTTCCTACTCCTTCCCCCACGATCTCTCAACCCCTCTGCTCCTCCTCCTCCTCCACCCTCTGTTCTCCCTGAGTCACAAGATTTGACTCTACTGGACTCTCGTCCCCCTCCTTATCTTCTACCCTTGTCCCACAACCCCCAACACCCTCTAAGTGATTCTCCAGCTGCTGACTCAGCCTCTCTGCAATTGGAGGACGCTAAGCCAGCCCAGGGCCCTCCAGATAACTCCCCTGCATCACACACAGCCCCTCCTCCCCTGGAGGAAGCTGGAGTTGCTAAAGGAACTCGCCGGTGGCAAATGATTGAAAACCCTGGAACTCCCGTGTTGCTTCCCTCCATCCCTAAGGACCAATGATTGACGATGGCCATAGGGAAAAAATGCAAGCCTACCAGTATTGGCCTTCTCCTCTTCAGACCTATATAAATGGAAAAATAACAATCCCCCTTTTACCGAGGACCCAACCTGGCTCTCAGGTCTGGTGAAGTCATTGATGTTTTCACACCAACCTTCTTGAGATGACTGCCAACAACTCCTAGGGACTCTCTTCATGACAGAGGAACAAAAGAGAATCCTCCTGGATGCTAGAAAAAAGTATCCTCGGACCAAATGCGTGACAGACAAAACTTCCCAATATATTCAAAGCCGGCTTTCTCTTGAAACGACCCAACTGGGACCCCAACACCTTTGAAGGTAGGGAGCATCTGTCCACTTATCGCCGGGCTCTAATAGTGGGTATCTTAGTGGCCGCTAGGTGACCAACTAATTTGGCCAAGGTAAGAGAGATTATTTAAGGGCCTGATGAATCTCCCTCTATGTTCTTAGAGATAATTATGTAGGCATATAAGAGACATACTCCTTTCGATCCTCAGGCAGAGGATCAAAAGGCATCTGTCACAATGGCCTTTATTGGGAAAGCTGCCCTGGATATTAAAAGAAAGTTACAATGCTTAGATGGATTACAAGATATGACTTTGAGGGATTTATTCAGAGAACCCGAGAAGGTATACTTTAAGAGAGAAACTGAGGAAGAGAAGGGAGCTGAGTGAGGATAAAAGAAACAAAAGACAGACTAAGGCATTGACTAAGGTCCTGGTCACAACAAGAAATAGGCCAGAAATTAAGAAACAGAGAGACAGGAAGGGATACCTGGGCACACACTAGAGGCCACCCCTGGCCTCAGATCAATGTGCCTACTCTAAAGAAAAAGGACACTGGGCCAAAGAGTGCCCTAGAAAGAGACAGCCATGCCAGCCAGATATTCTGACTCTGGAGGAATACTAAGAAAGTCCGGGCTCAGATCCTCTCCCTGACCTCAAGGTAACTTTTGAAGTGGAGGGGAACACAATAAACTTTGAAGTAGATGCAGGGTGAATATACTCAGCCCGTAAGGCCCATTGGGCCCTCTACCGAATAAAAGGTTTCTAATTCAAGAGTCTAACAGAAGTAAATATCGGGCTTTGACAACTACGAGGACCATGGACCAGGGAAAAGGAAAAATCCATCACTCCTTCCTAGTAATCCCAGAATGCCTGGCCCCATTGATGGGCAGAGTTCTGCTCACCAAGCTCTGGGCCAAAATAACTTTTAACCCTGAAGGCCCTCAAGTGGAATTTTTTAATTCTTCAGTAACTACTCCTATAATCATGGCTCTAACTATGTCAGTAGCAAATGTTCATCAACTCACTCATCTTTGTTCAAAGAAACTGCATTCATTCGTGAAGGATCAAGAACACAGTTTTCCACTAACCTACTCACAGCAAAAGGAAATAACTGAATGGGTAACAAAAGCCTGTCAGGTCCATTAATTGGTTAAAGCTTACACTTCCAAGCTTCCTGCAGGAAAGCACCTATGAGGAACCAGACGAGGACAATTCTGGGAAGTGGACTTTACTGAAATTAAGCCAGTAAGGTATGGACTTAAATAACTCCTAGTCTTTGAACATACATTTTCAGGATGTATTGAAGCCTTCCCCACACACACACAAAAAAAGAAATAAAAAAGAAGAAAAAAGAAACATTGCAAATGGTTGTAAAGAAGATCCTGGAAGATATTTATTCTCCCCTTGACGACCAGTAGTCTTAACCGTAATCAGCCCCTTAAGCTGCGATGGCTGATCACAAATCCTACTGGACACGAAGTATGGCCTATCTCGAATACAGCCCCCTTACGAACCTGGTGGCCATCTCTCCACCCAGTCATTTGTCAGCTGGCTATAGGTCTTTCCTATTGGGATATCCCTGATTAACAGGATCCCACTAAAATTCCATTAAATCCCTTCCGTACCATAGATAATGGAAACAAACATTATAGATGTAGGGACACGTGAGCCAGATGCAGGTTGGCTAGCCTAGATTACTATGTTTGCCCGGCAGACTATCAAAGCCACAAACAGTCACGGCTGTGGGGGGGGGAGAGCAGACTTCTATTGTAAGTCATGGGGATGTGAGCATACAGGGACTGTCAGATGGAACCCAAACTCCTCATCAAATTCTGTACACAGCATTGGCCATATTACGAATTAGATAACCAAAACCGATGGCCCCCAGAGGGGTCTCTAGATCCTCAAATTCTGTGTGACCTTTTTAACTTCTGCAAGTGCTCAAAAGGGTGAATGGAGATTCCGCTATGTGGAGGCCTTCTCTCTCCTTTGCTCACATCCTGAACTATGCTTCTCCAATAGATGCTCACCCTCAGCCTTGTGCTCCAGACTCTCTGCTGTCACTCCCACCTCAGCAACTTGATTTCTCCCCTCCAATATCTAGATCAAAAACCCAAATCTCGACTGGTTCTCAGACCATTGCTCCCTTGCTGAGGTTGCAGGTACTGAGGTACCACTCCATTCACTCACTCCTCTCCTCTCCTGTCAGTGCCCGCACCGGGTCCCACCCAGTCCTCTTACCACCTAATGCAAAGCTCAAACCCGCTGAGAAGAATCCTCAGACCCTAATACAAGATGTAATGAAAATGGCCTTTAATGTTGCTTTGTCATCACTAAAAACAGGTTACTAAGAATTTAAAGTCCCTCACAGGCTTTTTGGAATCTCACTCCCGTCTCCCCCTCTGTTCTATCTGTTCTATTGCTCAAGTTTTTGTTGCTATTAAGATCCCAAAGCCCTCTCCCAATATTCTTTTACATCTCTCCTTCCTCATTCTCAGATCCACAGAGCTGCTCTTATCCCTGCCTTCCAAATTGTCCCCCTCTGTACCAGGCCCACAGAAAAGTCTTAACTGACCTTCTCCAGAAGTCTTCACCATGGCTGATTTAGGACTTTCAGCAAAAGAATCCCGATAAAAGAGTTCACTGTAGATAAACTTCCTATTTTTGTGTTGCCCTGGTCTCCTTGGCAACTGGCTAAAAAATTCAGCACTCCTGATCTAGACACACCCTTACTAGTTTTTCACAAAATATTTGAAAAAAAGGCCTCTGGCCTTGAGCTGGGGCTTCACAGAGATGGCTACATTTCTAAGATAAAGAAGTTACAAACTGGGCTGTATGGAAACAGCTGGAAGGGGGAAAAAAAGAAAGGGAAGACACCCCCACCCAGGTGTCCTTGAAAAGTTAACTTGCCCAAACTGAGGAAAAAACAGAAACAAAAACTGCTTTTTGTGAACTTCTGCAGACTGTGAACTTCTGAGCCCCTTCCCTTACGTGTTGGGTACAAAATTCTGAAACTACGTAACTTGGGTTTCAGGGGATTAATTGATTACAACAGAAGCAATGCCCTCTGAATCTGGTTGAAACCAAAAAAGACTGTTTCCGTGTCTTTGGTGCTATCTTAGGTGCCTTGCCTTGTCCGTCCCTACAACAGTATAATTCTATATACTTAAACATTGTTTATGTTTTCATGAAATGGTCAACAGATGTGATTAATTGTGAAATGGTGCAGATGTTTCCCAGAGTGCTCTATCATGACGCAGGTTCATCTGAAGATCAAAGAGGGGGACATACAACCCGGTTCCGCTGGGAACATATGTCCCTCACCTTAGCCATTCTATTACGAATAGGAGTTGCTGCAGGGTTGGGCACAAGAACCACTGCTCTGGTCCATGGGACACAACAAGTGACCCAATTAGAAGCAGCAATAGATCAAAACTTAAAGATTTTAGAAACCTCCATCACAGCTTTGCAGGAATCTTTAACCTCTCTCTCTGAAGTTGTTTTACAGAACAGTCGAGGGTTGGACCTCCTTTTCATGACAGAGGGGGGCCTTTGTGCTTCATTGAGGGAAGAATGTTGTTTTTATGTCGACAATACTGGAGTTGTAAAAAAATCTATGAGTAAATTAAAAAGATGCCTTGAAGAGCAACAACGAGAGAGAGAGAGGCACAGAAAGGGTAGTTTGAGTCTTTTTTTACACAGTCCCCCTGGTTAATTACGTTTTTATCAACCCTGGCCGGTCCAATAATAATCCTCATATTATTACTAACTATAAAACCCTGTTTCCTCAACCATGTAATTTCTTTTCTCCAAGCTCAAGTTGGACAAATTAAAATTATGGTAATACCCCACTAGCAGACATAGAATGTGACACCCCACAAAGATCACTTTTATGATTAAAAGTAGCCAGAAAAAGAAGTGGGGAATGAAAGGTTAATAAAATATGTACTTGTCACTTCCTGTTTTTCTGTACACTTAACGAAACACTGTTGAAATCTTGAGAACTCTTTGCTAATCTTGTTGCCAGAATGTGCTGTCCCCAATTGCCAAACTGCAGAATCTACTCCCTCACCCGGTTGAATAGAAACCTGAACTGTACTTGGATCATTGAATGTAGAAGAGAACATCCATTCAAAAAGTTATAGTCAGTTGGATTAGAAAGATAGTCGGTAAGTTTAGGAAGAAAAGTGAGTATAGGATTTGGAACAAAAGTTCTTTAGCAATAGGGTTTTGGTTAGAGAGTCAATGTAAACGTCAACACAAGTGAAGAGTCAGTCACAATGATGCACAGGGCAAAATATGTAGGAAAGCAGATATCAATAGAGACATTAGGAAATCAGGAAAAGAATAAAGTGAGTGATGGGATTAGATATTTTCAACAGGGTTGAGGATGAATATATGAGCTTAGGATAAAACAAATATGAAGTCAACAATAGGATTGACATTTGATAGCATTAGCGTAGCCCAAGACAGTGTCCAAAATAAGCTCTGTTGCCCCTCATTTGCCTAAATTCCCAGTGGCCTGTACACCCTTCCTGTGTACCAGGAGTGATCAAATAGGCCTGCCCTTAATACTGCTCTGCTTCTCCAATTTGAGTCCTACTGAGTGTCGGGTACAGATTCTTTATGTGAATTGGAAAGATGAGAAAACTCAAGCACCTATTGGATAGCCTCTGAATACATTTGAAGAACTCATTTGACCCAAAAGATCCCTATTCTCACTTGATGGAATTCAGGAACCTTACAGAGGAAGGCAAAATACTTCATCAACAATGACTGCTCTTTATGCCATTTTGGATTTTATGCACCCATGGGATCTTTCTTTAGATCCATCAGGTACTGAGAATCTAAGTCAAAGAATCACACTGGGCCAAGAGGCTGATTCACACACATCTCTTTCCAAATCAATTAAGGAAAGAGCCAAAGGTAAAGCATATTCATTTCCATTTGAAAAATCTTTCCTTGAGGATTCACAAAGGGTTGGCCTGAGACAAAGACCTTCCTGACTCTCAGGGCAACAGAACAATAGGTAAGCAAATGGCCCAAAGCAGGGATTCTCCACTGAGACTTTACTGGTCACACTGATATCTGAGTTTTCTGAGATGCTCGCCATTCCATTCAGCTATCCAGTACATGGCCATGTCACAGAGCTTGGAGGTAGTACATATCTTGGACACAAAACCATGAGCCTATTCTGGAGATTGGCCATAATTCAGGAAGAAAACAGCAACTTAGGAAGGTAGCAGGTATCGCCCATCAATAAGGCAAGCCGCATTCAATTCATAAATTGTGCTGGATGAATGCTGGGAAGCTTTCTATGAGACAGGACACATCCATTGATGCATTCTCTTTTCTAATGTCTACAAGTACAGACACAGTGGGATACACAGACATAGAAACACTTGCATTGTCAAACGACTTACTAGAAACAGTTCACTCCAAACCAAACAAACCGCCTTTTCTAACTATTCTCAGAACATGAGACAAAACCACAAACCCACACCCGCAATGGCACCTCCTTCCCCCAAATAGGTCTGTGACTCTCCGGAGTGTGCTCTGACTGATGGGCCATACTATGATGCTCCGAAATGGCCTGACCTGTCTCAGATCTGGTCTTCTTGGCCAACAATGTGAAGTTGTTAGAAGCCAGGAGTGAGCCACTATCTGCTTTCTCAGGAAGAGCCCCTCTTCCGAGCTTTCCTGGCATTTGGCCATCCTCACATCAGTAGGTATCAAGAAAGACTGACTCTGTCCTTTGTAAATCCAAAAAAGTGAGACCACTGGGACTAGAACTGAGACTGGCTCTGGGTGCCTGGCTTTCTGTATCCCAAGTTCAGAGAGTTCCATCACCATGGAAGTGAGATGAGATCACGTCCTTCAGGAACTGAATGAGATCACTGCCTTGGCAACCACTTTGTCATAACAATTGCTTCCAACGGTCCCATGAGATGAGGGCTGCCCCTACTTCCTGTGACACTTTCACAAGTTAGAATGGTATATCACCCGTAGGCAAAAGGGAACAGCTCTCCACACAGGCCGGGTTTGGTCCATCTTCTCTACATTAAGAAGAGGTAGGCTCATTCTGACTCAACCCTTAATCCTGACCAGGTTGTTTGCCATGGAAGATGATTTTTGCTCTCTCAGGTCTTACATAGCTGCCTACATCTTCTCCAGAGATCATTTCTGCATGGAGCTTTGAGGTTCTCAACAGATGGAAGATCCACTGCATTCCTGTATTGTAAGACCAACACTGTCCCTGCTCTTCTGTAAACATAGATGTGAATTGGAGTCATGAGAAAACCCACGAACCTATGGGATAGCCTCTGCAGAACTTTAAAGAATTCACTTGACCCAAATGATCCCTATTCTCACTTAATGGAGGTCAGGAACCTTACAGAGGAAGGCGAGAGACTCTATCCACCATGACAGTTCTTTTGTCCATTTTGGTTTTGGATGCACACATGGGATTTTTCTTTAGACCCATCATGTGCTGTGAATCTAAGCCACAGCCTCACATAGGGCCGAGAGGCTGATTCAGACACATCCATTTCCAAAGCAATTAACCGAAGAGGCACAGGTAATGACCATTCAATTCCATTTGAAAACTATTTTCTTCAGGCTTCACAAAGTGTGGCCTGAGGCAAAGACCTTCCTGACATTCAGGGCAACAGAATAGGTAAGCAAAAGGCCCAAAGCAGGGTTTCTCCACTGAGACTTTCTTGGGCATAGTGATATCTGAGTTTTCTGAGATACTCACCATTCCCATCAGCTATCCAGTACATGGCCATGTCACAGAGATGGAGGTGGTACATATCTTGGACACAAAATCATGAGCGTATTCTGGAGAGTGTCCAGAATTCAGGAAGAAAACAGGAATTTAGAAAGATAGCAGGAGTTGCCCATCCATACGGCAACCTGCAGTCCATTCATAAATTGCACAGGATGAATGCTTTGAAGCTTTCTTGTAGACAGGACACATCCATTGATGCATTCTCATTTCTACTGTCTACAATCACGGACACAGTATGATATATAGACAAAGAAACACTCACGTTGTCAAAGGACTTACTAGAAACAGTCCACTCCAAAACAAACAAACCAGCTTTCCTAACTATTCTCAGAACATGAGACAAAACCACAAACTCACACTCACACCCAAAAAGGCACCTCTTTCCCCCAAGTAGGTCTGTGTCTATCCGGAGTGTCCTCTGACTTGTGGGCCATACTATGTTCCCCAAAAATGGCGTGTCCTGTCTCCGATCTGGTCTCTTTAGCAAACTCTGTGAAGTTGTCAGGAGCCCGTGGTGAGAAACTATCTGCTTTCTCTGGAAAGGCCAGTCTTCATAGTTTCCAGGCATTTGGCTGTCCTCACATCAGTAGGTACCAAGAAAGAGTGACTCTGTCTTGTTAAATCCAAACAAGTGAGCCCACTGGGACATGGAGTGGGTTTGACTCTGTGTGCCTGGTTTCCTGGATCCCAAGATCACAGACTTTCATCACCAATAATGTAAGGTGAGGTCACTTCCTTCAAGAACTGAATGAAGTCACTGCCTTGGAAACCACTTTGTTTTAACAGTTGCTTCCAAGGTTCCCAAAAGATGGAGTCTGCCTCTACTTGCTGTGACTCATTCATAAGTTAGAATGGTATATCAACCATAGGCACCGGGGAACAGCTCTCCACACAGGCATGGTTTGGTCCATCTTCTCTACATTAGGAAGAGAGAGGCTAATTCAGACACATCCCTTCAACCTGACCAGGTTGTTTGCCATGGAAGATGACTTTTGCTCTCTCAGATCCTTCATACCTGCCTACACCTACTCAAGGGATTATTTCTGCAGGGACTTTTAAGGTTCCCAGCTGGTGGATGATACCCTTCCTTCCTGGATTTTAAGACCAACTCTGTCCCTGCTCTTCTGTAAAGTGAGATTGAGGGAACAGTGTATGGTTAGTGTTAATAGCATGTTCGATTTGGGTTAGGAGTCATTCTGCTGGATGAATTACGGTATTGGGAACCTGTGATATTTATAAGAATATAAATGTGAAATATATGTATGAGATCAGAGATCTGGGAAAGATTTGAAGCCCAGAAAGGCATTGGGCCCTTGATTGGTATACTTAGATTTAATTATGTTCTGCACCGAGGTCTCAGATAAATCAATATACAATGGCATAGGACCCTATACCTCGGATGATTGAAAGTAGAAGAGAACATCCAGTCAAAAAGGGATAGTCTGTAGGATTAGGAAGATAGTCAGTAGGTTTAGGAAGAAGAGTGAGTCTCGGAGTTGGACCAAAAGTTCTTTAGCAATTGGTTTTCAGTTAGAGGGTGAATGTAAATGTCAGCACATGTGAAGAGACAGTCACAATGATGAACTGGGAAAAATATGTAGGAAAGCAGATATCAATAGGGGCATTAGGAAATCAGGAAAAGTATAAAGTGAGTGATAGGATTAGATATTTTCAACAAGCTTGAGGTTAAATATATAATCTTAGGAAGAAACAAATATGTAGTAACCAATAGAATTGATATTTGAGAGCAGTAGGCACCCTGGACATAGATGCTTTTAGTAATCCATGGTCACTTTCCATTTAGGCTTTGGTACAATCATATGTGTGACCTTTGCATTTTGTGTCCAGAATACTACTGTGGTAAAATGTATATGTAGATCAGGTGACATAAGTATTTCTTCCACCATAAAGGGGAGTAATATTCTGGAAACTTATAAATTAGTACTGGGGATACAAATAGGTGTACCTTGTGTTGATGATTATTGAGATGATGCATGAATAGACCATATTGTGAATAAAGTATGTAACTGGATCCAACATTAAAAAATGGATTGAGTTTGCATCTGAAAATATATTGGAAATCTTATATTGATATATATACCATCATTCCAACGAGTTATATATGCAATGGTATTATTAGGGTTACGGTTTGTCGTGAAGAGTGAGTTTTGCTTCAAAAATGATTATGGAATCGAAAATAATGTGTTTAGAAAGAAGTCTAGTGAAAAGACCAGTAAAGAAACATGGAGGAATACATGTGTTCTGAAGTAGTAAGTAATTGAAAGTGAACCAAATGCCAAAAAAATTTGTGAAGTTCTGGATGAAAAAATACATCCTATGATGTCCATAAACTGAAGAAATAGTAATGTACCAGTGTTGAGTAAAAATGAACTTCAAATTACACATCATGTCCCATAGCAATCTACTTGCATTGATGTTAAACTGGGTCAGTTACTGTAGAAATATTAGGATTTTTAAGCACCATCCACTGAACTAAGTTTTCAGTAGTAGGAAACCAAAATATATTTCAGGTTTATGAATATTACTGAGAATAATCTTGTGAAAATTTGAATTTAAATGAACATAAATGAATATGAATGAATTTAGGGAGTGTATAATAAGACACATATTTTTCATATTTTTTTAAAATCCGTAGAATATACACACACACACACGCACACACACACACACACATGCACACACACACACATTAATATTTAGCAATATATATGCCAATCGATATTCATCATGAAATATAATTCATTCACAAATCCAAAAATATTCATTTTACTGAACATGGATTTATGTATAGTGTTTTTCACTAGGAAGCTCACCCATAGGTGGAATTTTCAGTTCCATCATTATTTAGGGAGAGTCATCTCTTCTCACAATTTTTATATTCCAAAGTCAGTGATCTTACAAGAATGTACGTGTGATACCAGGTAGGATATTGTATATGCATAAAAAAATTACATGTGCTGAATAGGATACAGAGAAAGGGAGACAGGAATTTACATATGTGATAACTTTAAAAAATCATGGAGGAATATTAAAATGAAAAGTTTACTAAATTTAAAACACATACTCTTGATAAAGAGGAAGACAAATACAAATATACACCATGCTTCCTATAAAAGGACTGTACTTCTATTCAGTTAGGTTTTTTTTTCTCCATGATATTAGGATTAGTAGTCAGAGTCTAGTAGGGTATGGGTTAGTGTCAGGGATTCAGTATTTCAAATGGAAAATAGGAAAATGAATCTAATGTGTATGCAAACATGTGATACACAAAAATCTTCCCTCTCTTATCCAGAACAATACCTTGACATAACCATCGCTAAAAGTAAGACACAATTAGAGGAGAGGAGTTAGAAAACCTGTGAATACATATGTGGAATGAAAAATGCTCAGGAGTTCACAACACTGGAGGTGGTAAAACAGTTTACAAAAGTATGGGAGATGGTAAACACTTCAGAAACATGGAGCTGTGCTGACCTAAAGACTTATTGAGAAACTTCCTCTGAGGTTAGGCACAAGAAATATATGTATGGCAATATTTAAATCAATGGTTCTGCAACTGATGTGATTCTGCAATCTGGGTCTGCATCTATGAGACCTGGAGGACATGGTTCTTTATTTTGTAATGAACATGAGGCAGCAGGTCTGAAAACTCCCTTTGTAGGTAAACTGTTGCTACTGGGAGCTAAGTGTCTTCCCGTGTGGTCTGTGAAGCCATTTGGTCATCCTCCACTTTTCAGGGTGTTTCTTACTGCTGCACTGGGAATTTGGTATTTGCTTCATGAAATACAATATGTTAAACTGGGACACAATGCTGGAGGGAGTTCTGTCATGTGTGGTTGGTCAGGGTCGGCAAGAGAATGTACGAACCAGGCTTCTATCCCACATAGCTTTCCCCTTGACTATAGCAACCTGATTCTGAACATTGCCCTGAAACCTCTACATATAACAAGATGCCTTTACATATAAAGGTCTGCTGCCTGCACCATGTCAGTCGCAAGATTTGGAAGCCAATGGAAGATCCAGGTGGTCCTACCAAAAATATTTATTTACACACCTATAGTCCACTGCTCTACGCCCACTACCCAGCAGGCTCCAACTTACTGGCATCTCTGTTCTACACCATTTTCACGAAACTCAGTCAATCAAGGCACTGTTTGTTATACTCATGATCAGCAACAGGATATCTAAAGGTTATCCAGTGCCACCTGGTCATGGGGATTTCAAAAATTTCATGGTATTAATCTAGTCATTTTTCAAGGATGAAGTTGGAGGCACTGTGGGTTTCATTTAATTCAGGATCCATTAAATGGTGAGGAAGCTCATTTCAATGAAAGCTCTGGAGAACACTCACAGGCAAGCCTTCCCAAAGAGTGGCCAAAAGGACACATGAATCCAGGCCCATTGAGGTATACAATGTGAGGTCCATGTGTGTTTGGACTCTCAATTATGGCTACCAAGTCTTTAAGAATTAAAACATGTGATATCCTGGCTCAGAATCCCTGAGCTCTGTGGAAAGCCATCCTGGGCCTAGATCTCAGTTTCCAAAAGCGATTCTCATGCGTGGTCTCCTAAAATCCCAACACTATTCATGGCAATACTTCTCTGAGGTCAGTTCCAGAACTCAGTCTCTAAGGGGAATCACACCAGAGTTCAAGCCCTGGTGGACCCAGTCATCTCTTCCAACTACCACACAAATTACCACAATTAAAACAAGAACCCTCCCATATGGCCCTCATCTTCTTTCATATAGACACTCATCATAATCTGGCTGGAGGTTTCCATGAGGGGTGCAGACCAAGACAGTGTCCCAAATAAGCTCCTTTGCCCCTCATTTGCCTAAAGTCAAGGTGGCCTGGACACCCATCCGGTGAACCAAAAGTGATCAAATAGGCCTGCCATTAATACCGCTCCAATTTGAGGACTACTGTCTGTGGGGTTTAGATTCTTTATGTGAATTTTAGTCATGAGAAAACCCAAGCACAATGGGCTAGCCTCTGCAGGTTTTGTAGAACTCTTTTGACCCAAAGGATCCCATTCTCACTTGATGGAAGTCAGGAACCTTACAGAGGAAGTCGAGAGACTTCCTCCCAATAATTGCTCTTTTGGCGAATTTTCTTTTGGATGCACACATGGTAACTTTCTTTAGATCCATCAGGTGCTGAGAATCTAAGCCACAGCCACACACAGGGCCAAGGGCATGATTCAGACACATCCCTTTCCAAAGCAATTAAGGAAAGTGCCACAGGTATGCCCATTCATTTCCATTTGAAAACTGTTTTCTTCAGGCTTCACAAAGGGGTGGCCTGAGGCAAAGAACTTCCTGACATTCAGGGCAACAGAACAATAGGTAAGCAAAAGGCCGAAAGCAGGGTTTCTCCTCTGAGACTTTCCTGGTCACACTGATATCTGAGTTTTCTGAGATGCTCGCCATCCCCTACAGCTATCCAGTACATGGCCATGTCACAGAGCTTGTAGGTGGTACATATCTTGGACACAAAACCATGGGCCTATTCTTGAGATTGGCCGGAATTCAGGACGAAAATAGAAACTTAGGAAGGTAGCAGGTGTTGCTCATCGATAAGGCAAGCTACAGTCCATTCATAAATGGGGCAATATGAATGCTGAGAAGATTTCTACTAGACACGACACATCCATTGATGGATTCTCTTTTCTAATGTCTACAACCACGGAAACAGTGGAATACACAGACATAGAAACACTCGCCCTGTGAAAAGACTTACTAGAAACAGTCCACTTCAAATGAAACAAACCGACTGTCCTACCTATTCTCAGAAAATGAGACAAAACCACAAACCCACAACCACACCCACAAAGGCACCTCCTTCCCCTAAGTAGGTTTGTGACTATCCAGAGTGTCCTCTGACTTGTGGGCCATAATATGTTCCCCCAAAATGGCCTTTCCTGTCTCAGATCTTGTCTCCTTGGCCAACTCTGTGAACTTCTTAGGAGCCAACGGTGAGCTACTACCTGCTTTCTCATGAAAAGCCCTGCATCCGAGCTTTCCTGGCATTGGGCCTTCCTCACATCTGTAGGTACCAAAAAATACTGACCCTGTCCTTGGTAAATCCAAACAAGTGAGACCACTGGGACTGGGACTGGGACTGGCTCTGTGTGCCTGGCTTCCTGGATCCCACGTTCAGAGAGTTCCATCACCAAGAAAGTGAGGTGAGGTCACTTCCTTCCTGAACTGAATGAGGGCACTGTCTTGGCAGCCACTTTGTCCTAACTGTTGCTTCCAAGGGTCCCAAGAGATTGAGGCTGCCCCTACTTCCTGTGACATTTTCACAAGTTAGAATGGTATATCAACCAAAGGCACCCAGGAATAGATCTCCACACAGGCCTGGTTTGGTCCATGATCTCTACATTAAAAAAAAATCTGATTCAGACACAACCTTTTATCCTGACCGGGTTGTTTGCCATGGAAGATGACTTTTGGTCTCTCAGGTCCTTTATTGCTTCCTACATCTTCTCCAGGGATCATTTCTGCATGGACCTTTGAGGTTCTCAGCAGGTGGAAGTTTTTCTACATTTCTGTATTGTAATATCAACTCCTGCCCTGCTCTTCTGTAAAGTTAGATTGAGGGAACAGTGTCCGGTTATGGTTAAAAACATGCTCGATTTGGGTTAGAAATCATTTTGCTGGATGAATGATCGTATTGGGAACTTGCTATGTGTAGAAGAATATATAGGTGAAATATATGTATGAAAAAAGAAATTTAAGTCTGATTTGAAGCAAAGAAGGGCATTGGGCCCTTGATAGGGATACGTGGTGTTGAATTACGTTCTGCAGAGTTGTCTCAGATAAATCGATATACAATGGCATAGCACCTTGTACGTTGCATGAATTAATGTAGAAGGAACATCACGTCAAAAAGGCATAGTCGGTAGTGAAAGGTTAATAAAATTAATAAAATAGGTACTTGTCACTTCCTGTTTTTCTGTATGCTTAACAAAACACTGTTGAAATCTTGAGAAATGTTTGCTAATCTTGTTCTAGAATGTACTGTTCCCAACAGCCGAACTGCAGAATGTACTCCCTCACTTGGTGTCATGCAAACCGCCCACTCGCCCTTACCCATCACTGAACTTCCCTCTCTTCCCTCTCCAAGGAAAGTATATAAGCTCTGCTTAAGCTGTTCTCAGAGGTCTCTGCTCTATTTAATTTAGCTCTGAGCTCCAGCATGCTGGACCACAAATAAACCCTTTGCTGTTGCATGAGACAGTCTCTTGGTAGTATCTTCCTCTGACACTCGCCTGACCTTTACATATTGAGTTTCCACTGAGTTCCAGCAGTGGCGGACGAGAGAGAGACCCCAACGGGCTCCTCTCGGAGCAAGTAAGGCGCCTCTTTCTGGTTTCAGGTTTCTTGTTAGGGCTTGGCAAAATTGCTGGCGATGAAGAGCCTGGGCTCTCTCCGACGGTGGCTGAGAGACATGTCACAGAGACAAAGGGCACCTCTCTGGAAGACCCCGCAGAGAACTCGGGAAATCAAGGAACAATAGTCTTCTCGACTCAGTGATATTTTCTTTTAGATTCGTTATTGCCATACCATTGGGTTTTGCCGGCTACTCATTCCTGGTCTCAGTGTTGGACGTTCATTGCCTGTCTTTATGGTCTTGTCTTATCTGTGTCGTGTGTCCTTGCTTTTACTGTTTGTGGAACTTTCATTATGGAACAGAGCACGTCAATGCCTCTGTCCCTGACCCTTGATCACTGGACCAAAGTCCGCTTAAGGGCTCAGAATCTTTCTTTTTTTAGTAAAACGCTGGACCTGGCAGAATCTCTGTGCCTCAGAATGGCCCATCTTTGGAGTCGTATGGCCCCTAGAAGGATCTTTCTACTTCCCACTAATTTAAAAAGTCAGAGGTATTGTCTTTCAGCCAGCGCCACATAGCCATCCGGATCAACAGCCATATATCTTAACTTGGCAGGACCTCTGCAAATCTCCTCCTCCATGGGTGAAGCCTTTCCTTGCCCCTACCTCTGCTCCTACTCCTTCCCCCATGATCTCTCAAACCCTCTCAACCTCCTCCTCCTCCACCCTCTGTTCTCCCTGAGTCACAGATTTGACTCTACTGGACTCTTCTCCCCCTCCTTATCCCCTGCCCTCGTCCCCTAACACACAACACACTCTAAGTGATTCCGCTGCTGCTGACTAAGCCTCTCTACCATTGGAGGAAGCTAAGCCGGTAATAGGATCTGACAATGGACCGATGTTCATGACCCAGGTAAGTCAGGGGTTAGCCAGGAACCTGGGGATTAATTGGAAGTTAAATTGTGCTTATAGACCACAGAGTTCAAGACAAGTAGAAAGAATGAATAGAACTATTAAAGAGACCTTAACGAAATTAAGCTTAGAGACCAGCATAAGATTGGACTATGCTCCTGCCTTATGCAATGTTTCATGCAAGAAAAAATCCCTTTGTTTCTTTGAGTAACCTTACCACATGTGAAATTCTTTATGGTGGCCCTCCTCCAGTAGGGGACCTAAGCCCAACTGTAAGACCTAAAGATCCTTTCCACACCCCCTTGCTTGACAGACTTAAAGATCTTGAAAGAACTCAGTAATACCTGTGAAAACAGCTGGCCACTGCCTACCCAACTGGGAACCAGGGGATTCCACATCCATATCAAGTAAGAGATTTCATCTATGTAAGATGATATCAGGTGTCATCCCTGGTACCCCGCTGAAAAGGACCATACCAGGTGCTATTATAACACCTACAGTGGTAAACGTAAACAGAATCACTTCCTGGATCCATACCTCTCATCTCAAGCCTGCTGCCTGTACAGAATCTTTCTGGAAACTGAAAAAGACTGGTAACAGTTTCAAATTGTGTATTCGCAATGTGAATAAGGTTATATACTCTCCCCTTGGCTACAAGTAGTCCTAACCCTCATCAGCCCATTAAGCAGTGATGGCTGATCACAAATCCTACTGGAAAAGAAGTATGGTCTATCTCGCATACAGCCCCCTTAGGGACCTGGTGGCCATCTCTCCACCCAGACATTTGTTAGCTGGCTATAGGTATTTCCTATTGTGATATCCCTGATGAAGAGGATCCCACTAAAATACCATTAAATCCCTTCTGTACCATAGATAATGGAAACAAACATTATGGATGTAGGGACACGCGAGCCAGATGCAGGTTGGCTAGTCTAGATTACTAAGTTTGCCTGGCAGACTATCAAAGCCACAAAGAGTAATGGCTGTGTGGGGGAAAAGCCGACTTTTTCTGTATGTCATGGGAATGTGTGCATACAGGGGCTGCCTGATGGAACCCCAATTCTTCATCAAATTCAGTACACAGCATTGGCCACATTACCAATTAGACAACCAAAAACTATGGCACCCAGAGGGGTCTCTAGATCCTCAAATTTTGCATGACCTTTTTAACTTCTGCAAGTGCTCAAAAGAGTGAAAGGAAATTCCCCTATGTGGAAGCCTTTTCCCTCCCTCACTCACATCCTGAACTATGCTTCTCCAATAGATCATTATCCTCAGCCTTCTGCTCCAGACCCTCTGATGTCACTCCCATCTCAGCAACTTGATTTCTCCCCTCCAATAACTAGATCAGAAACCCAAAGCTCCACCAGTTCTCAGACCATCGCCCCCTCTCTGAGGTAGCAGGTACATAGGTACCGCTCCACCGACTCATTCCTCTCATCTCCTGTCAGTGCCCTCACCGGGTCCCACCAGGTCCTCTTACCAGCTAACCCAATGCTCAAACGAGCTGAGGAGAGCCCTGAGACCCTTATCCAAGATGTAATATAATTGGCCTTTAAAGTTGCTTTGTCATCACTGAAAACAGGTTACTAAAATTTAAAGTCCCTCACAGGATTTTGGGATCCTCACTCCCGTCTTTCACTCTGCTCTACCTGATCTACTGCTCAAGTTTGCTGCTAGGAAATTCCCAATACCCTTTCACATTATTCTTTTACATCTCTCTTTTCCCTCATTCGCAGATCCTCGGAGGTGCTCTCAGCCCCACCTTCCCCGTCTTTCCCCCTCTGTACCAGGCCCACAGAAAAGTCTTAAATGACTTTCTTCAGAAGTCTTCACCATGGCTGAGTTTTGAACTTTCAGCAAAACAGTCCCAATAAAGACTTTAATGTAGATAAACTTTCTCTTTCGTATTGCCCTGTTCTACTTGGCCACTGGCTAAAAATCTCAGTACTTCTAAGCTAGACAACCCCTAACTAGTTTTTCACAAAATATGTGAACAAGTCCTCTGGCCTTCAGCTGGGGCTTCACAGAGATGGCTACATTTCTAAGATAAAGAAATTACCAACCGGGCTCCATGGTAACAGCTGGCAGGGGGAAAATAAGAAATGGAAGAAAAAGTTCTCCTCCTCCCAGGTGTCCTTGAAAAGTTAACTTGCCCAGAACAGAAGGAAAAACAGAAACAAATACTGCTTTTTTAAACTTCTGAAGACTGTGAACTTCTGAGCCCCATCCCTTATATGTTGGGTACAAAATTCTGAAACTACCTAAACTTGAGTTTCATGGGATTAATTGATTACAATATAAGCAATGCCCTCTGAATCCGGTTGCAACCAAATAGGACTGTTTCCCTCTCTTGAGTGCTATCTTAGGTGCCTTGCTTTGTCAGTGCCTACAACAGCATAATTCTATATACTTAAACATCGTTTATGTTTTCATGAAATGATCAGGATATGTGATAAATTGTGTAATGGTGCAGATGTTTCCCAGAGTGCTCTATCATGATGCAGGTTCATTTGAAGATCAAATAGGGGGGGCATACAACCGGTTCCACTGGGAACATATATCCCTCACTTTAGCCATCCTATTAGGAATAGGAGTTGCTGCACGGGTGGGCAGAGGAACCAGTGGCATTGTCCATGGGACACAAAAGATGACCCAATTAGAAGCAGCAATAGAGCAAAAGTAAGATATTAGAAACCTCCTTCAGGGCTTTGCATGAAACTTTAACCTCTCTCTCTGAAGTTGTTTTACAGAACAGTTGAGGGTTGGACCTCCTCTTCATTAGAGAAGGGGGGCTTTGTGCTGCATTGAGGGAAGAATGTTGTTTTTATGCTGACTATACTGGAGTCGTAATAAAATCTATGAGTAAATTTAAAAGACACCTTGAAGAGCATCAACAAATGAGAGAGGGCCCAAAAGGGTGGCTTGAGTCTTGGTTCACAAAGTCCCCCTGGTTAACTACGTTTTTATCAACCCTGGCCGGTCCAATAATAATCCTCATATTATTGCTAACTATAAAACCCTGTTTGCTCAACCGTGTAATATCTTTTCTCCAGGCTCAAATTGGAGGAGTTAAACTTATGGTAATACCCCACTAGCAGACATTGAATGTGACACCCTCCAATGATCATTTGTATGATTAAAATTAGCCAGAAGAAGAAGTGGGGAATGAAATATTAATAAAATAGGTACTTGTCACATCTTGTTTTTCTGTATGCTTAACAGAACGCTGTTGAAATCTTGAGAAATGTTTGCAAAATTTGTTCCCAGAATGTTCTATCCCCAGCTGCCAAATTGCAGAATGTACTCCCTCTCCCAGTTGCATGCAAACCGCCCACTCGCCCTGACCCATCAATACAATTCCCTCCCTTCTCTCTCCAGGGAAAGTATATAAGCTCTACTTCAGCTATTCTCAGGGCTATCTGCTCTATTCAGGTGAGCTCTGAAGCCCAGCATTCTGGACACCCAATAAACCCTTTGATGTTGCATGAGATAGCCTGTTGGTACTCTCCTCCTCTGAAGCTCGCACCACGTTTACTTGGATGATTGAATGTAGAAGAGAACATCCAGTCAAAAAGGGATAGTCTGTAGCATTAGGAAGATAGTCAGTAAGTTTAGGAAGAAGGGTGAGTATAAGATTTGGAACAAAAGTTTCTTAGCAATAGGATTTCGATTAGAGAGTGAATGTAAATGTCAGCACAAGTGAAGAGTCAGTCACAATGATGAAGTGGGGAAAATATGTAGGAAAGCATATATCAATAGAGACATTACAAAATCAGGCAAAGTATAAAGTGTGTGATAGGATTAGATATTTTGAACAGGGTTGAGTTTAAATATATAATCTTAGGAAGAAACAAATATCTAGTCACAAATAGGATTGACATTTGAGAGCATTGGGCAAATTTCAGGTGGATGAATATTTTGAGAATAATCTTGTGAATAGTTGATTATAAATCCACATACATGAACATGAATGAATTTAGGGAGTGAATATAAGACACATATATTTCATATTTTGAAAAATCTGGAGAGTGTATATATATATATATATATATATATATATATATATATATATATACACACACATATATATATATACATATATATACATATACATAAAACAAACACACAGACAAAAAAGTAGCAATATATATGTCAATCAAAATTCATTATAAAATATATACCATCCACAGATCTAAAAATATTCATTTTACTGAACATGGATTTATGTATAATGCTGTTCAACTAGCAAGCTCACCCATAGGTTGAATATTCAGTTCCAACAGGGTTTAGTAGGAGTGATCTCTTCTAACAATTTGTATCTGCCAAGTCAGCCACCTCACAAGAATGTACGTGTGGTACCAGATAGGAATCTATATGTGCATATAAGAATACAGAGAAAGGGAGACATCAATTCACATATTTGTTAACCTTAAAGATACAAGGACAACTATTTCAACAAACAATTGACTAGATTTATAACTCCAACTCTGTATCATGCAAAAGGCAAGTCCATCTATACACCATGCCTACTCTGTACTGCTTGTATTTCTATTCTTTATGGGTTATTTTTCTCCATCATATTAGGATTAGTAGTCAGAGTCTGGTAGGGTATGGGTTAGAGTCAGGTATTCAGTATTTTGAATTGAAAATAGGACACTGAATCCAATGTATGCAAATATATGCTACGGAAAAATCTTCCCACTCTCCTCCAGAACAATGCCTTGACATTACCTTCGCCCCAAGTAAGACACAATTAGAGGAGAAGAGTTAGAAAATCTGTGAATACATATCTAGAATGGAAAATGCTCCAGATTTCACATCTTTGGAGGTGGTAGAGGAGTTTCCAAAAGTAAGAGACAGGGTAAACACTCCACAAACATGGAGCTCTGCTGGCCAAAAGACTTTTTGAGAATCTGCCTCTGAGGTTGGGCACTTGAAATATATGTTGTTGTCAGGAGCTTTAGCTTTATTTGTAGTGAAACCATCAAAGCTGGATCTGCATCTATGTGACCTGGAGGAAATGGTTACTTATTTTCAAATAAAAATGAGGCAGCAGTGATGAATTCTCTTTTTGTAGGTAAACTTTGGCCACTGAGGGCTAAGGGTCTTCCCGTGTGGACTGTGAAACCAATGTCATCCTCAAATTTTCGTGGTGTTTCTTGCTGCTGCACTGGGAGTTTGGTATTTGCTTCATGAAATACAACAAGTTCAAATGGGACACAGTGCTGAAGGGAGTTCTGTCAGGTGTGGTTGGCAGGGTCTCCAGGAGAATGCACCAACCAGGGTTCTATCTCAAGTAGCTTGCCCCCTTGACAATAGCAACATGATACTGAACATTGCCCTGAAACCTCTCCATATAAAAATATGCCTTTACATATATGGGTGTGATGGTTGCACCATGTCAGTCACAGCCATTTGGAAGCCAATGGAAGATCCACATGGCCCCACCACAGATGTTTTATCACACATTTGCATAACACAGCTCTAGGCCCACTACTTACCAGGCCCCAACTTACTGGCATCTCTGTTCTACACCATTTTCATGAAACCCAGTCAATCAAGGCCCTGTCTGGTATACTCATTATCATCAACAGGACATCAAAGGTCCTCCAGTGCCAGCTGGTCATCGGAATTTCTAAAATTTCATGGTAATTATCTAGCATTTTTTCACAGATGCATTTGGAGGCAATGTTGGTTTCAATTCATTCAGGAACCATTAAATGGTGAGGAAGCTAATTTCAGGGAAATCTCTGGAGCACTCTCACAGGCAAGTCTACCCAAAGAGTGGCCAAAAAGTCACATGAAGCCAGGCCCATTGAGGTCTACAAAGCGAGGTCCAAGTGTGTTTTGAATCTCAATTATGCCTGCCAAGTCTTTCAGAATAAAATCATGTAATATCCTGGCTGTGATTCCCAGTGTTCTGTGGAAAGCCACTCTGGGCCTTGATCCCAGGTTCCCAATGGCAACTCTCATTCCTGGCCTCCTAAAATCCCCACACAATTCATGTCAATACTTCTCTGAGGTCAGTTCCAGAACTCAGTCTCTAAGGGGAATCACAGCAGAATTCATGCCCAGGTGGACCCAGTCATCTCTTCCAACTGCCACACAAATGACCACAATTATAACCAAAACACTCCTACATGGCCCTCATCTTCTACCATAAAGATACTCATCATAACATCTGGATGGAGGTTTTCATGAGAGGCACATCCCAAGACAGTGTCCAAAATAAGCTCCCTTGACCTCATTTGCCGAATGTCAGGGTGGCTTGGACACCCTTCCTGTGAACCAGGAGTGATCAAATAGGCCTGCCCTTAATACTGCTTCGCTTCTCCAATTTGAGGCTCTCTGACTGTGGGGTCTAGATTCTTTTTGTGAATTGGAGTCATAAGAAAAGCCAAGCCCCTCTGCAGAGATTTGAAGAACTCATTTCACCCAAAGAATCCCTATTCTGACATGATGGATTTCAGAAACCTAACAAAGGAAGGCAATATAATTCATGCACATTGATTGAACGTTTTTCCATTTTGGTTTAGATGCACATATGGGATCTTTCTTTACATCCATCAGGTGCTGAGAATCTAAGTCACAGCCTAAAACAGGGCAAAGGGCCTGAATCAGACACATCCTTTTCCAATGAAATTAAGCAAAGAGCCAGAGGTGATGCACATTCATTTCCATTTGAAAACTGTTTTCTTCAGGCTTAACAAAGGGGTTGCATGAGACAAAGACCTTCCTGATATTCAGGGCAACAGAACAATAGGTAAGCAAAAGGCCCAAAGCAGGGTATCTCCACTGAGACTTTCCTGGTCACACTGATATCTGAGTTTTCTGAGATGCTGGCCATTCCATTCAGGTATCCAGTACATGGCCATGTCAAAGACCTTGGATTTGGTACATATCTTGGACACATAACCATGAGCCTATTCTAGAGAGTGGCCAGAATTCAGGAAGAAAACAGGGACTTAGGAAGGTATTAGGTGTTGTCCGTGCATAAGGCAAGCCACACTCCATTCATAAATTGGGCAGGATGAATGATGGGAAGCTTTATACTAGACATGACACATCCATTGCTGCATTCTCTTTTCTCATGTCTACTACCACAGGCACAGTGGGATACACAGACATGGAAACACTCACCTCTTCAAATGACTTACCGGAAACAGTTCACTCCAAAACAAACAAACCGCCATTCCTACCTATTTTCAGAACATGAGACAAACCACAAACCCACACCCACTCCCAAAAAGGCACCTCCTTCCCCATAGGTGTATGACTAACCAGAGTGTCGTCTGACTGGTGGCCATACTCTGTTCTTCCGAAATGGCCTGTCCTCTCTCAGATCTGTTTTCCTTGGCCAACTCTGTAAAGTTGTAAAAAAAAAGTGGAGAGCCACTACCTGCTTTCACAGGAAAGCTCCCTATTCAGAGCTCTCCAGGCATTTGGTAATCCCACTTCAGTAGGTACCAAGAATGACTGACTCTATCTTTGGTAAATCCAAACAAGTGAGCCCACTGGGACTGGGCCTGGGACTGCCTCTGGGTGCCTGGCTCCTTGGATACAAAGTTCAGAGAGTTCCATCACCAAGGAAATGAGGTATGTCACATTCTTTGGAACTGAATGAGGTCACTGCCTTGGCAAATGTATATATTATGATGTTCAAAAACTGAAGAAATAATAATGTACCAGTGTCGAATACAAATGAATGACAAATTACATATCATGTCCCATAGGAGTCTACTTGCATTGATGTTAGACTGGGTCAGTTACTGTAGAATAATTAGGATTTGTATGCACAATTCACTGAAGTTAGTTTTAAGTACTAGGAAACAAATATGTATTGCAGGTGGATGAATATTTCTGATTATAATCTTGTGAAAAGTGGATTATAAATCCACATACATGAACATGAATGAATTTAGAGAGTGTATATTAGACACATATATTTCATATTTTGAAAAATTTGGAGAGTATATCTATATCTATATCTATATCTATATCCATATCTATATATACACACACACACACACACAAACACACACACACAACACTCACAGACATTAAAAAGTACCAATATAAATGCCAATCGAATTCATCAGTAAATATATATCATCCACAAATGCAAAAATATTTATTTTACTGAACATGAGTTAATGTATAATGTTGTTCTACTAGGACGCTCTCCTATAGGTTGAATTTTCATTTCCAACAGCATTTAGGAGGAGTGAACTCTTCTCACAATTTGTATCTGCCAAGGCAGCCACCTCACAAAAATGTACATGTGATACCTGGTAGGACTCTATATATGCATATAAATATACATGTGTGAATAGGCTACAGAAAAGGGAAACAAGAATTCACATATTTGTTAAGTTTAAAAACACATGGAGAATATTTCAATTAAAATTTGACTAGATTTATAACTCCTACCTTATATAATGCAAATGTCAAGTCCAACAATACAACATGTCTCCTCTGAAGTGCTTGTATTTCTATTGTGTTGGGTTAATTTTCTCCATTATATTAGGATGAATAGTCTGAGTGTACTAGGTATGGGTTAGTGTCAGGGATTCAGTATTTCGAATGGAAAATTGGAAAATGAATCCAATGTGTATGTAAATATATGCTGCACAAATATCCTAGTGCTCTCATCCAGAACAATGCCTTGACATTACCTTCACCACAAGTAAGACACAATTAGAGGAGAAGAGTTACAAAATCAGTGAATACATATCTGGAATGGAAAATGCTCAGGAGTTCACAACCTTGGAGGTGGTAGAGCAGTTTCCAAAACTAAGGGACAGGGTAAACACTCCAAAAACATGGAGCTCTGCTGGCCTAAAAACTTTTTGAGAAACTGCCACTGAGTTTTGCACTTGAAATATATGTTGTTTTCAGGAGATTTGGCTTCCTTTGTAGTGAGATCATCAAAGCTGGGTCTGCATCTATGTGACCTGGAGGACATGGTTTCTTATTTCCAAAGAACTAGATGAAGCAGTGCTGAATTCTCTCTTTGAAGGTAAACTGAGGCCACTGGGGACTAAGTGTCTCCCCGTGTAGACTGTGAAGCCATTTGGTCCTCTTCCACTTTTTGTGGAGTTTTTGCTGCTGCACTGTGAGTTTGGTATTTGTTTCACGAAATACTAGGAGCTAAACTGGGACACAGTGCTGGAGGGAGTTCTGTCACGTGTGGTGGGTCAGGGTCTGCAAGAGAATGCACCAACTAGGCTCCTATCTCTCACAGCTTGCCCCATTGCCCCCTTGTCCATATCAACCTGATTCTTAATTTTCCTCTGAAAACTCTCCATATAACAATATGCCTTTACATATAAGGGTCTGCTGGCTGCACCATGTCAGTTACAAGCCATTTGGAATGCAATGGTATATCCACATGGCCCTACCACGGATGTTTCATCAAACACCTCCCCACCACTGCTCTAGACCCACTACTCAGCAGGCTCCAACTTACTGGCATCTCTGTTCTACACCATTTTCATGAAACTCAGTAAGTCAAGGCACTGTCTGGTATAATCATGATCAGCAACAGGACATCCAATGTTTCTCCAGTGCCACCTGGTCATAGGAATTTCAAAAATTTCATGGTATTTATCTAGCCATTTTTCAAGCATGAAGTTGGAGGCACTGTGGATTTCAGTTCATTCAGCAAACATTAAATGGTGAGGAAGCTCATTTCAATGAAATCTCTGGAGAACTCTCACAGGCACGGCTTCCCAAAGAGTGGACAAACGGTCACATTAGGCCAGGCCCATTGAGGTCTACAATGTGAGGTCCATGTGTGTTTTGACTCTCAACTATGGCTGCCATTTCTTTAAGAATAAAATCATGTGATATCCTTGCTGAGATTTCCAGTCCTCTGTTGAAATCCACCCGGGGCCTAGGTCTCAGTTTCCAAGAGCGACTTTCATGCGTGGCCTCTTAAAATCCCAACAAAATTCATGGCAATGCTTCTCTGAGTTCATTTCCAAAACCCAGTCTCTAAGGGGAATCACACCAGAGTTCAACCCCACGTGTACCCAGTCATTTTTTCCAATGCCACACAAATGACCAAAATCAAAACCAAAACACTCCCACATGGCCCTCATCTTATTCCATATAGTCAATCATCTTAACCTCTGGCTGGAGGTTTCCATGAGGGGCGCAGCCCAAGACAGTGTCCAAAATCAGCTCCTTTGCCCCTCATTTGCCTAAAGTCAGGGTAGCCTGGACACCGTTTCTGTGAACCAGGAGTGAACAAATGAGCCTGCCTTTAATACTTCTTTGTTTCTCCAATTTCAGGCCTACTGATTTTAGGTATCAATTCTTTAGGTGATTTAGAGTCATGCGAAAACACAAGCATCTCTGCAGGGCTTTGAAGAACTCATTTGACCCAAAGAATCCCTATTCTCATTTGATGGAGTGCAGGAACCTAACAGAGGAAGGCAAGAGACTTCATCCACAATGAATGATATTTTTTGCCATTTTGGTTTTGGAAGCTCACATGGGATCATTCTTAAGATCCATCAGGTGCTGAGAATCTAAGTCACAGCCACACACAGGTCCAAAGGCTGATAAAGACACATCTCTTTCCAAAGCAATTAAGCAAAGAGCCACAGGTGAGGAACATTCATTTCCATTTGAAAACTGTTTTCTTCAGGCTTCACAAAGGGGTGGCCTGAGGCAAAGACCTTCCTGACATTCAGTGCAACACAACAATAAGTAAGCAAAAGGCCCAAAGCAGGGTTTCTGCACTGAGATTTTTTTGGTCACACTGATATCTGAGTTTTCTGAGATGCTCGCCATTCTCTTCAGGTATCCAGTACATGGCCATGTCACAGAGCTTGGCGGTGGTACATTTTTTGGACACAAATCCATGAGCCTATTCTGGAGAGTGGCCAGAATTCAGGAAGAAAACAACAACTTAGAAAGATAGCAGGTGTTGCACATCGATAAGACAAGCTGCAGTCCATTCATATATTCGGCAGGATGAATTATGGGAAGATTTATACTAGACAGGACACATCCATTAATGCATTCTCTTTTCTAATGTCTACAACAACAGACACAGTGGGATACACAGAAACAGAAACCCTCGCCGTGTCAAATGACTTACTAGAAACTGTCCACTCCAAACCAAACAAACCGCCTTTCCTATCTATTCTCAGAACATGAGACAAAACAACAAACCCACACCCACTCCCACAAAGGCACCTCCTTCCCCCAAGTAGGTCTGTGACTATCCGGAGTGTCCTCTGACTGGTGGGCCATACTATGTTCCCCCGAAATGGCCTGTCTTCTCTCAGACCTTCTTTCCTTGACCAACTCTGTGAAGATGTCAGGAAAAAGTGGTTAGCCACTACCTGTTTTCTCAGGAAAGGTCCATCTTCAGAGCTCTCCTGGCATTTGGCCATCCTCACATCATTAGGTACCAAGAAAACTGACTCTGTCCTTGGTAAATCCAAACAAGTGAGCCCACTGGGCCTGGGACTGGGACTGCCTCTGGGTGCCTGGCTTCTTGGATACCAAGTTCAGAGAGTTCCATCACCAAGGAAATGAGGTATGTCACATTCTTTGGAACTGAATGAGGTCACTGCCTTGGCAACCACTTTGTCCTAACAGTTGCTTCCAAGGGTAACATAAGATGGAGGTTGCCCCTACTTCCTGTGACACTTTCATAAGGTAGAATGTATATCAACCATTTGCACCCGGGAACAGCTCTCCACTCAGGCCTGGTTTGGTCCATCTTCTCTACAATAAGAAGAGAGAGATTCAGATTCAGACACATCCCTTCATCCTGACCAGGTTGTTTGCCATGGAAGATGACTTTTGCTCTCTCAGGTGCTTCATACCTGCCTACAACTTCTCCAGGTATCATTTGTGCATGGACATTTGAGGTTCTCATCAAGTGGAAGGTCCCCAACTTTCCTGTATTGTAAGAACTACTCTGACAGCTCTTTTGTCCATTTTGGTTTGGGATGCACACATGGGATTTTTCTTTAGACCCATCATGTGCTGTGAATCTAAGCCACAGCCTCACATAGGGCTGAGAGGCTGATTCAGAAACATCCATTTCCAAAGCAATTAAGCAAAGAGGCACAGGTAATGACCATTCTTTTCCATTTGAAAACTATTTTCTGCAGGCTTCACAAAGTGTGGCCTGAGGCAAAGACCTTCCTGACATTCAGGGCAACAGAATAGGTAAGCAAAAGGCGCAAAGCAGGGTTTCTCCACTGAGACTTTCTTGGGAATACTGATATCTGAGTTTTCTGAGATACTCGCCATTCCCATCAGCTATCCAGTACATGGCCATGTCACAGAGATGGAGGTGGTACATATCTTGGACACAAAATCATGAGCGTATTCTGGAGAGTGTCCAGAATTCAGGAAGAAAACAGGAATTTAGAAAGATGGCAGGAGTTGCCCATCCATACGGCAACCTGCAGTCCATTCATTAATTGCACAGGATGAATGCTTTGAAGCTTTCTTGTAGACAGGACACATCCATTGATGCATTCTCTTTTCTAATGTCTGCAATCACGGACACAGTATGATATATAGACACAGAAACACTCACCTTGTCAAAGGACTTACTAGACACAGTCCACTCCAAAACAAACAAACCAGCTTTCCTAACTATTCTCAGAACATGAGACAAAACCACAAACTCACACTCACACCCAAAAAGTCACCTCCTTTCCCCAAGTAGGTCTGTGACTATCCGGAGTGTCCTCTGACTTGTGGGCCATACTATGTTCCCCCAAAATGGCGTGTCCTGTCTCCAATCTGGTCTCTTTGGCCAACTCTGTGAAGTTGTCTGGAGCCCATGGTGAGAAACTACCTGCTTTCTCTGGAAAGGCCAGTCTTCATAGTTTCCAGGCATTTGGCTGTCCTCACATCAGTAGGTACAAAGAAAGAGTGACTCTGTCTTGTTAAATCCAAACAAGTTAGCCCACTGGGACATGGAGTGGGTTTGACTCTGTGTGCCTGGTTTCCTGGATCCCAAGATCACAGACTTTCATTACCAAAACTGTAAGGTGATGTCACTTTCTTCAAGATCTGAATGAAGTCACTGCCTTGGAAACCACTTTGTTTTAACAGTTGCTTACATGGTTCCCAAAAGATGGAGGCTGCCTCTACTTGCTGTGACTCATTCATATGTTAGAATGGTATATCAACCATAGGCACCGGGGAACAGCTCTCCACACAGGCATGGTTTGGTCCATCTTCTCTACATTAGGAAGAGAGAGGCTAATTCAGACACATCCCATCAACCTGACCAGGTTGTTTGCCATGGAAGATGACTTTTGCTCTCTCATGTCCTTCATAGCTGCCTACATCTTCTCCAAGGATCATTTCAGCATGGACCTTTTAGGTTTTCAGCAGCTGGAAGATCGCCTATATTCCTGTATTGTAAGACCAACTCTGTCCCTGCTCTTCTGTAAAATTAGATTGAGGGAAAAGTGTATGGTTAGGGTTAATAACATGTTCAATTTGGGTTAGGAATCATTCTCTGGAATGAATATTTGTATTAGGAACCTGTGATATTTATAAGAATATATAGGTGAAATATAAGTATGAAAACAGAAATCTAGGTAAGTTTTGAAGCCCAGAAGGGCATTGGGTTCTTGATTGGGATACTTAGCATTGATTTATGTCCTGCACAGTTGTCTCAGTTAAATCAATATACTATGGCATAGGACCTTCTAATTTGGATGATTGAATGTGGAAGAGAACATCCAGTCAAAAAGGGATATTCAGTAGGATTAGGAAAATAGTCGGTAGGTTTAGATAAAAGAGTGAGTATAGGATTTGGACCAAAAGTTCTTTAGCAATAGGGTTTCAGGTAGAGAGTGAATGTAAATGTCAGCACATGTGAAGAGTCAGTCACAACGATGAACTGGGTAAAATATGTAGGAAAGCAATATTTTGAAGACGTATAAATTAATTGGGGGTACAAATAGGTGTACCTTGTGCCTATGAATATAGAGATAATGCATGAATAGACCATACTGTGAATAAATAATATAACTGGTTCGAACTTTAAATAATGGATTGAATTGATTTCTGAAAACATACAGGAAACCTAATATTGATATACAATCATCCATTCCAAACAGTTATGCTTCTAATGGTGATATTAGATTTATGGTTTATCATAAAAAGTGTGTGAGTTTTGCTTCAAAACTGATTATGAAATTAAAAAAAATGTGTTTGCAGAGAAGTCTCATGAAAAGACCAGTCAAGAAACCGGGAGGAATACATGTGTTCTGAAGCAGGAAATGATTAAAAGTGAAAAAATACCTATAAAGTTGTGAACTTGTGGATGAAATATATATCCTATGATGTGCAAAAACTGCAGAAATATTAATGTAGCAGTGTTGAATATAAATGAACGTCAAAATACACATCATGTCCCATAGGAATCTACTTGCATTGATGTTAAACTGGGTCAGATACTGTAGAATTATTAGGATTTGTATGCACCATTCACAGAAGTGAGTTGTCAGTACAAGGAAACAAATATGTATTTCATGTGGATGAATATTTCCAATAATAATCTTGAGAAAAGTTGATTATATTTCCTCATGCATACATGAAAGAATGTATGAATGTAGAGAGTGTATATAAGACACATATATTTCATGTTTTGATAAATCAGGAGAGTATATATATATATATATATATATATATATATATATATATATATATATATATACCAAAAAAACACACAGAGAAACATAAAAAAGTAGCAATATATGCCAAATGAAATTTATAATGAAATATATAACATCTACTGATGCAAAAATATATACTTTACTGAACATGGAATTATGTATAATGTTGTTGTACTAGGAAGCTCACCCATAGGTTGAATTTTTAGTTCCAACAGCGTTTAAGAGGGGTAGTCTCTTCACACAATTTATATCTGCCGAGTCAGCAACCTCACAAAAATGTACGTGTGATACCAGGTAGGATTCAATATGTACATATAAAAATACATGTGCTGTATAGGCTACAGAGAAAGGGAGGCAGGGATTCACATATTTGTTAATTTTAAAAACACATGAAAAACTATTCCAAATAAAAATTCACTAGATTTATAACACCTACCATTTATTATGCAAAAGAAAAGTTCAAAAATACACCATGCCTCCTCTGACCTGCTTGTATTTCTGTTCTATTTGGGTTATTTTTCTCCATCATATTAGGATTAGTAGTCAGAGTCTAGTAGGGTATGTGTTAGTGTCAGGGATTCAGTATTTTGAATGGAAAATAGGAAAAAGAATCCAATGTCTATCAAATATGTGCTACACAAAATATTTTCCCTCTCTCATCCAGAACAATGCCTTGACATTACCTTCGCCCCAAGTAAGACACAATTAGTGGAGAAGAGTTATAAAATCTGTGAATATATAACTGGAATGGAAAATGCTCATGAGTTCACAACCTTGGATGTGGTAGAGAAGTTTCCATAAGTAAGGGACAGGTTAAAAACTCCACAAACATGGAGCTCTGCTGGCCTAAAGGACTTCTTGATAAACTGCCTCTGAGGTTGGGCACTTGAAATATATGTTGTTTTCAGGAGCTTTAGCTTCCTTTGTCGTGAGACCATCAAAGCTGGGTCTGATTCTATGTGACCTGGAGGACATGGTTTCTTATTTTCTAATGAACATGAGGCAGCAGTGGTGAATTCTCTCTTTTAAGTAAAATGTGACCAGTGCGTGCTAAGTCTCTCCCCATCTGGGCTGTGAAGCCATTTGGTCATCCTCCACTTTTTCATGGTTTTTCTTTCTCCTGCATTGGGAGTTTGGTATTTGCTTCACGAAATACAAGGAGTTCAAAAGGGACACAGTGCTGGATGGAGTTCTGCCACATGTGGTGGGTCAGGGTCTGCAGGAGAATGCACCAACCAGGCTTCTATCCCACATATCATTTTCCCTTGTCTATTGCAACCTGATTCTTAACATTGCCATGAAACCTCTCCATATAACAAGACGCCCTTACATATTAGTGTCTGCTGACCTCACCATGTCTGTCACAAGCCATTTGGAAGCCAATGGCAAATCCATATGGCCACATCAGAGATGTATTATGACACACATACACACCACTGCTCTAGGCACACTACTCAGCAGGCACCAACTTACTGGCATGTCTGTTCTAGATCATTTTCATGAAACACAGTCAATCAAGGCACTGTCTAGTATACTCATGATAAACAACAGGACATCCAAAGGTTCTCCAGAGACATGTTGTATAGTTGGACTTGACATTTGCATTATATAAGGTAGGAGTTATAAATCTAGTCAAATTTTAATTGAAATATTCTCCATGTGTTTTTAAACTTAACAAATATGTGAATTTCCCTTTTCTGTAGCCTATTCACACATGTATATTTATATGCATATATAGAATCCTACCAGGTATCACACGTACATTTTTGTGAGGTGGCTGTCTTGGCAGATACAAATTGTGAGAAGAGTTCACTCCTCCTAAATGCTGTTGGAAATGAAAATTCAACCTATAGGAGAGCGTCCTAGTAGAACAACATTATACATTAACTCATGTTCAGTAAAATAAATATTTTTGCATTTGTGGATGATACATATTTACTGATGAATTTCGATTGGCATTTATATTGGTATTTTTAATGTCTGTGAGTTGTGTGTGTGTGTGTGTGTGTGTGTGTGTATAGATATAGATATAGATATAGATATACTCTCCAAATTTTTCAAAATATGAAATATATGCGTCTAATATACACTCTCTAAATTCATTCATGTTCATGTATGTGGATTTATAATCCACTTTTCACAAGATTATAATCAGAAATATTCATCCACCTGAAATACATATTTGTTTCCTGAAAACTAACTTCAGTGAATGGTGCATACAAATCCTAATTATTCTACACTAACTGACCCAGTCTAACATCAATGCAAGTAGACTCCTATGGGACATGATCTGTAATTTGTCATTCATTTGTATTCGACACTGGTACATTATTGTTTCTTCAGTTTTTGCACATCACAGGATATACATTTCATCCACAAGTTCACAAATTAATAAGCATTTGTTTCAACTTTCACCACTTCTTGCTTCAGAACACATGTATTGTCAGGGTTTCTTGACTGGTCTTTTCATGAGAGACTTCTTTCCAAACACATTATTTTGAATTTCCATAATCATTTTGAAGCAAAACTCACACACTCTTCATGATAAACCAAAACACAAATATTTCCATTACATATATACCTGGTTGGAATGAATGATTGTATATCAATATACGATTTCCTTTAATTTTTCAGATATCAGTTCTATTCATTATTTAAAGTTCAAAAAAGTTATATTATTTATTCACAGTATGGTCTATTCATGCTTTTTCTCTATGTTCCTAGAAACAGGGTACACCTCTTTGTACCCCTGATTCTCATTTTACATCTTCAATATATTGCTCCCAGAAATGGTGAAAGAAATACTCATGTCATCTCATTATCACAGTAATATTCTGGACAAAAAAATGGAAAGGTCACACTTATGATTGTACCAAAGCCTAAATGGAAAGTGAACATGGATTTCTAAAAACATCCATGTCCAGGTTGCCTAATGCTGTCAATTGTCAATCCTATTGGTGACTACATATTTGTTTTTTTCCTAATTTATATATTCAAACTCAACCCTGTTGAAAATGTCTAATTCTATCACTCACTTTATACTTTGCCTGATTTCGTAATGTTTCTATTGATATCTGCTTTTCTACATATTTTCCCCAGTTCAACATAGTGACTGACTCTTCATATGTGCTGACATTTACATTCACTCAACAACCGAAAGTCTATTGCTAAAGAACTTTTGGTCCAAATCCTATACTCACTCTTCTTCCTAAACCTACCGACTATCTTCCTAATCCTACTGAATATCCCTTTTTGACTGGATGTTCTCTTCTAAATTCAATCATCCAATGTACAAGGTCCTATGCCATTGTATATCGAATTATCTGAGGCATCTTTGCAGAACATCATTCAAAGCTAAGTATCCCAATCCAGGGCAAAACCCTTCTGGGCTTCAAATCATACCTAGATTTCTGTTTTCCTACTTATATTTCACCTCTATATTCTTGTAAATATTGCAGGTTCCCAATACCATTATTCATCACACAGAATCATTCGTAACCCAAATCAAACCTGTTTTTCACCAGAAGTATACACTGTTCCCTCAATCATTATACAGAAGAGCAGGGACAGAGTGGTTCTTACAATACAGGAAAGTTTGGGACCTTCCACCTGATGAGAACCTCAAATGTCCATGCACAAATGATACCTGGAGAAGTTGAAGGCAGGTATGAAGCACCTGAGAGAGCAAAAGTCATCTTCCATGGCAAACAACCTGGTCAGGATGAAGGGATGTGTCTGAATCTGAATCTCTTTCTTCTTTTTGCAGAGAAGATGGACCAAACCAGGCCTGAGTGGAGAGCTGTTCCCGGGTGCCAATGGTGATATACATTCTACCTTATGAAAGTGTCACAGGAAGCGTGGGCAACCTCCATTTTATGTTACCCTTTGAAGCAACTGTTAGGACAAAGTGGTTGCTAAGGCAGTGACCTCATTCAGTTCCAAAGAATGTGACATACCTCATTTCCTTGGTGATGGAACTCTCTGAACTTGGTATCCAAGAAGCCAGGCACCCAGAGGCAGTCCCAGTCCCAGTCCCAGTGGGCTCACTTGTTTGGATTTACCAAGGACAGAGTCAGTTTTCTTGGTACCTAATGATGTGAGGATGGCCAAATACCAGGAGAGCTCTGAAGATGGACCTTTCCTGAGAAAACAGGTAGTGGCTAACCACTTTTTCCTGACATCTTCACAGAGTTGGTCAAGGAAACAAGATCTGAGAGAAGGCAGGCCATTTCGGGGGAACATAGTATGGCCCACCAGTCAGAGGACACTCCGGATAGTCACAGACCTACTTGGGGGAAGGAGGTGCCTTTGTGGGAGTGGGTGTGGGTTTGTTGTTTTGTCTCATGTTCTGAGAATAGATAGGAAAGGCGGTTTGTTTGGTTTGGAGTGGACAGTTTCTAGTAAGTCATTTGACATGGCGAGTGTTTCTCTTTCTGTGTATCCCACTGTGTCCGTTGTTGTAGACATTAGAAAAGAGAATGCATTAATGGATGTGTCCTGTCTAGTATAAATCATCCCATAATTCATCCTGCCCAATATATGAATGGACTGCAGCTTGTCTTATCGATGTGCAACACCTGCTATCTTTCTAAGTTGTTGTTTTCTTCCTGAATTCTGGCCACTCTCCGAAATAGGCTCATGGATTTGTGTCCAAAATATGTACCACCTCCAAGCTCTGTGACATGGCCATGTCCTGGATAGCTGAAGAGAATGGCGAGCATCTCAGAAAACCCAGATATCATTGTGACCAGGAAAGTCTCAGTGCAGAAACCCTGCTTTGGGCATTTGCTTACTTATTGTTGTGTTGCACTGAATGTCAGGAAGGTCTTTGCCTCAGGCCACCCCTTTGTGAAGCCTGAAGAAAACAGTTTTCAAATGGAAATGAATGGGCCTCACCTGTGGCTCTTTGCTTAATTGCTTTGGAAAGAGATGTGTCTTTATCAGCCTTTGGACCTGTGTGTGGCTGTGACTTAGATTCTCAGCACCTGATGGATCTTAAGAATGATCCCATGTGAGCTTCCAAAACCAAAATGGCAAAAAATTTCATTCATTGTGGATGAAGTCTTTTGCCTTCCTCTGTTAGGTTCCTGCACCCTATTAAATGAGAATAGGGATTCTTTGGGTAAAATGAGTTCTTCAAAGCCCTGCAGAGGTGCTTGTGTTTTCGCATGACTCTAAATCACCTAAAGAATCGATACCTAAAATCAGTAGGCCTCAAATTGGAGAAACACAGAAGTATTAACGGCAGGCTTATTTGTTCACTCCTGGTTCACAGAAACGGTGTCCAGGCTACCCTGACTTTAGACAAATGAGGGGCAAACGAGCTGATTTTGGACACTGTCTTGGGCTGCGCCCCTCATGGAAACCTCCAGCCAGAGGTTAAGATGATTGACTATGTGAAATAAGATGAGGGCCATGTGGGAGTGTTTTGGTTTTAATTTTGGTCATTTGTGTGGCATTGGAAAAAATGACTGGGTCCACGTGGGGTTGAACTCTGGTGTGATTCCATTTAGAGACTGGGTTTTGGAACTGAACTCAGAGAAGCATTGCCATGAATTTTGTTGGGATTTTAAGAGGCCACGGATGAAAGTCGCTCTTGGAAACTGAGACCTAGGCCCCGGGTGGATTTCCACAGAGGGGTGGGAATCTCAGCAAGGATATCACATGATTTTATTCTTAAAGAAATGGCAGCCATAGTTGAGAGTCAAAACACACATGGACCTCACATTGTAGACCTCAATGGGCCTGGCCTAATGTGACCTTTTGTCCACTCTTTGGGAAGCCATGCCTGTGAGAGTTCTTCAGAGATTTCATTGAAATGAGCTTCCTCACCATTTAATGTTTGCTGAATGAACTGAAACCCACAGTGCCTCCAACTTCATGCTTGAAAAATGGCTAGATAAATACCATGAAATTTTTGAAATTCCTATGACCAGGTGGCACTGGAGAAACATTGGATGTCCTGTTGCTGATCATGAGTATACCAGACAGTGCCTTAATTTCCTGAGTTTCATGAAAATGTTGTAGAACAGAGATGCCAGTAAGTTGGAGCCTGCTGAGTAGTGGGTCTAGAGCAATGGTGGGGAGGTGTTTGATAAAACATCCGTGGTTGGGCCATGTTTATCTACCATTGGATTCCAAATGGCTTGTAACTGACATGGTGCAGCCAGCAGACCCTTATATGTAAAGGCATCTTGTTATATGGAGAGTTTTCAGAGGAAAATTAAGAATCAGGTTGATATGGACAAGGGGGCAATGGGGCAAGCTGTGAGAGATAGGAGCCTAGTTGGTGCATTCTCTTGCAGACCCTGACCCACCACACGTGACAGAACTCCCTCCAGCACTGTGTCCCAGTTTAGCTCCTAGTATTTCGTGAAACAAATACCAAACTCACAGTGCAGCAGCAAAAACACTACAAAAAGTGGAGGAGGACCAAATGGCTTCACAGTCCACACGGGGAGACACTTAGTCCCCAGTGGCCTCAGTTTACCTACAAAGAGAGGATTCAGCACTGCTTCATCTTGTTCATTGGAAAATAAGAAACCATGTCCTCCAGGTCACATAGATGCAGACCCAGCTTTGATGGTCTCACTACAGAGGAAGCCAAATCTCCTGAAAACAACATATATTTCAAGTGTGGAAGCTCAGAGGCAGTTTCTCAAAAAGTTTTTAGGCCAGCAGAGCTCCATGTTTGTGGAGGGTTTACCCTGTCCCTTAGTTTTGGAAACTCCTCTACCACCTCCAAGGTTGTGAACTCCTGAGCATTTTCCATTCCAGATATGTATTCACTGATTTTGTAACTCTTCTCCTCTAATTGTGTCTTACTTGGGGTGAAGGTAATGTCAAGGCTTTGTTCTGGATGAGAGCGGGAGGATATTTGTGCAGCATATATTTACATACACATTGGATTCATTTTCCAATTTTCCATTCGAAATACTGAATCCCTGACACTAACCCATACCTAGTAGACTCAGACTATTCATCCTAATATAATGGAGAAAATTAACCCAACACATTAGAAATACAAGTACTTCAGAGGAGACATGTTGTATAGTTGGACTTGACATTTGCATTATATAAGGTAGGAGTTATAAATCTAGTCAAATTTTAATTGAAATATTCTCCATGTGTTTTAAACTTAACAAATATGTGAATTCTTGTTTCCCTTTTCTGTAGCCTATTCACACATGTATATTTATATGCATATATAGAATCCTACCAGGTATCACACGTACATTTTTGTGAGGTGGCTGTCTTGGCAGATACAAATTGTGAGAAGAGTTCACTCCTCCTAAATGCTGTTGGAAATGAAAATTCAACCTATAGGAGAGCGTCCTAGTAGAACAACATTATACATTAACTCATGTTCAGTAAAATAAATATTTTTGCATTTGTGGATGATACATATTTACTGATGAATTTCGATTGGCATTTATATTGGTATTTTTAATGTCTGTGAGTGTTTGTGTTTGTGTGTGTGTGTGTGTGTGTGTGTGTGTGTGTGTATAGATATAGATATAGATATAGATATACTCTCCAAATTTTTCAAAATATGAAATATATGCGTCTAATATACACTCTCTAAATTCATTCATGTTCATGTATTTGGATTTATAATCCACTTTTCACAAGATTATAATCAGAAATATTCATCCACCTGAAATACATATTTGTTTCCTAGTACTGAAAACTAACTTCAGTGAATGGTGCATACAAATCCTAATTATTCTACAGTAACTGACCCAGTCTAACATCAATGCAAGTAGACTCCTATGGGACATGATCTGTAATTTGTCATTCATTTGTATTCGACACTGGTACATTATTGTTTCTTCAGTTTTTGCAAATCACAGGATATACATTTCATCCACAAGTTCACAAATTAATAAGCATTTGTTTCAACTTTCACCACTTCTTGCTTCAGAACACATGTATTGTCAGGGTTTCTTGACTGGTCTTTTCATGAGACTTCTTTCCAAACACATTATTTTGAATTTCCATAATCATTTTGAAGCAAAACTCACACACTCTTCATGATAAACCTAAACACAAATATTTCCATTACATATATACCTGGTTGGAATGAATGATTGTATATCAATATACGATTTCCTTTAATTTTTCAGATATCAGTTCAATTCATTATTTAAAGTTCAAAAAAGTTATATTATTTATTCACAGTATGGTCTATTCATGCTTTTTCTCTATGTTCCTAGAAACAGGGTACACCTCTTTGTACCCCTGATTCTCATTTTACATCTTCAATATATTACTCCCAGAAATGGTGAAAGAAATACTCATGTCACCTCATTATCACAGTAATATTCTGGACAAAAAATGGAAAGGTCACATTTATGATTGTACCAAAGCCTAAATGGAAAGTGAACATGGATTTCTAAAAAAATCCATGTCCAGGTTGCCTAATGCTGTCAATTATCAATCCTATTAGTGACTACATATTTGTTTTTTTCCTAATTTATATATTCAAACTCAACCCTGTTGAAAATGTCTAATTCTATCACTCACTTTATACTTTGCCTGATTTCGTAATGTTTCTATTGATATCTGCTTTTCTACATATTTTCCCCAGTTCAATATAGTGACTGACTCTTCATATGTGCTGACATTTACATTCACTCAACAACCGAAAGTCTATTGCTAAAGAACTTTTGGTCCAAATCCTATACTCACTCTTCTTCCTAAACCTACAGACTATCTTCCTAATCCTACTGAATATCCCTTTTTGACTGGATGTTCTCTTCTAAATTCAATCATCCAATGTACAAGGTCCTATGCCATTGTATATCGAATTATCTGAGGCATCTTTGCAGAACATCATTCAAAGCTAAGTATCCCAATCAAGGGCAAAACCCTTCTGGGCTTCAAATCATACCTAGATTTCTGTTTTCCTACTTATATTTCACCTCTATATTCTTGTAAATATTGCAGGTTCCCAATACCATTATTCATCACACCGAATCACTCGTAAAACAAATCAAACATTATTTTAACCCCAAGTATACACTGTTCCCTCAATCATTTTACAGAAGAGCAGGGACAGAGTGGTTCTTACAATACAGGAAAGTTGGGGACCTTCCACCTGATGAGAACCTCAGATGTCCATGCACAAATGATACCTGGAGAAGTTGTAGGCAGGTATGAAGCACCTGAGAGAGCAAAAGTCATCTTCCATGGCAAACAACCTGGTCAGGATGAAGGGATGTGTCTGAATCTGAATCTCTCTCTTCTTATTGTAGAGAAGATGGACCAAACCAGGCCTGAGTGGAGAGCTGTTCCCGGGTGCCAATGGTGATATACATTCTACCTTATGAAAGTGTCACAGGAAGCGGGGGCAACCTCCATTTTATGTTACCCTTTGAAGCAACTGTTAGGACAAAGTGGTTGCCAAGGCAGTGACCTCATTCAGTTCCAAAGAATGTGACATACCTCATTTCCTTGGTGATGGAACTCTCTGAACTTGGTATCCAAGAAGCCAGGCACCCAGAGGCAGTCCCAGTCCCAGTCCCAGTGGGCTCACTTGTTTGGATTTACCAAGGACAGAGTCAGTTTTCTTGGTACCTAATGATGTGAGGATGGCCAAATGCCAGGAGAGCTCTGAAGATGGACCTTTCCTGAGAAAACAGGTAGTGGCTAACCACTTTTTCCTGACATCTTCACAGAGTTGGTCAAGGAAACAAGATCTGAGAGAAAACAGGCCATTTCGGGGGAACATAGTATGGCCCACCAGTCAGAGGACACTCCGGATAGTCACAGACCTACTTGGGGGAAGGAGGTGCCTTTGTGGGAGTGGGTGTGGGTTTGTTGTTTTGTCTCATGTTCTGAGAATAGATAGGAAAGGCGGTTTGTTTGGTTTGGAGTGGACAGTTTCTAGTAAGTCATTTGACACGGCGAGTGTTTCTGTTTCTGTGTATCCCACTGTGTCCGTTGTTTTAGACATTAGAAAAGAGAATGCATTAATGGATGAGTCCTGTCTAGTATAAATCATAACAAAATTCATCCTGCCCAATATATGAATGGACTGCAGCTTGTCTTATCGATGTGCAACACCTGCTATCTTTCTAAGTTGTTGTTTTCTTCCTGAATTCTGGCCACTCTCCAGAATAGGCTCATGGATTTGTGTCCAAAATATGTACCACCTCCAAGCTCTGTGACATGGCCATGTACTGGATAGCTGAAGAGAATGGCGAGCATCTCAGAAAACTCAGATATCAGTGTGACCAGGAAAGTCTCAGTGCAGAAACCCTGCTTTGGGCCTTTTGCTTACTTATTGTTGTGTTGCACTGAATGTCAGGAAGGTCTTTGCCTCAGGCCACCCCTTTGTGAAGCCTGAAGAAAACAGTTTTCAAATGGAAATGAATGGGCCTCACCTGTGGCTCTTTATCAGCCTCTTGGACCTGTGTGTGGCTGTGACTTAGATTCTCAGCACCTGATGTATCTTAAGAATGATCCCATTTGAGCTTCCAAAACCAAAATGGCAAAAAATGTCATTCATTGTGGATGAAGTCTCTTGCCTTCCTCTGTTAGGTTCCTGCACTCCATCAAATGACAATAGGGATTCTTTGGGTCAAATGAGTTCTTCAAAGCCCTGCAGAGGTGCTTGTGTTTTCGCATGACTCTACATCACCTAAAGAATCGATACCTAAAATCAGTAGGCCTGAAATTGGAGAAACAAAGAAGTATTAACGGCAGGATTATTTGTTCACTCCTGGTTCACAGAAACGGTGTCCAGGCTACCCTGACTTTAGGCAAATGAGGGGCAAAGGAGCTGATTTTGGACACTGTCTTGGGCTGCGCCCCTCATGGAAACCTCCAGCCAGAGGTTAAGATGATTGACTATATGGAATAAGATGAAGGCCATGTGCGAGTGTTTTGGTTTTAATTTTGGTCATTTGTGTTGCATTGGAAAAAATAACTGGGTCCACGTGGGCTTGAACTCTGGTGTGATTCCCCTTAGAGACTGGGTTTTGGAACTGAACTCAGAGAAGCATTGCCATGAATTTTGTTAGGATTTTAAGAGGCCACGCATGAAAGTCCCTCTTGGAAACTGAGACCTAGGCCCCGGGTGGATTTCCACAGAGGCCTGGGAATCTCAGCAAGGATATCACATGATTTTATTCTTAAAGAAATGGCAGCCATAGTTGAGAGTCAAAACACACATGGACCTCACATTGTAGACCTCAATGGGCCTGGCCTAATGTGACCTTTTGTCCACTCTTTGGGAAGCCGTGCCTGTGAGAGTTCTCCAGAGATTTCATTGAAATGAGCTTCCTCACCATTTAATGTTTGCTGAATGAACTGAAACCCACAGTGCCTCCAACTTCATGCTTGAAAAATGGCTAGATAAATACCATGAAATTTTTGAAATTCCTATGACCAGGTGGCACTGGAGAAACATTGAATGTCCTGTTGCTCATTATGAGTATACCAGACAGTGCCTTGATTTACTGAGTTTCATGAAAATGGTGTAGAACATATTTGTGTATGCAAATATGTGCTACACAAAATCTTCCTACTCTCATTCACAACAATACCTTGACACTATCTTTGCCCCAAGTAAGACAAAATAAAAGAAGAAGAGTTAGAAAATCTGTGAATACATATCAGGAATGGAACATGATTGCGAGTTCACAATCTTGGAGGTGGTAGAGGAGTTTCCAAAAGTAAGGGACAGGGTAAATATTGCACAAATATGGAGATGTGCCAGCCTAAAGACTTCTGGAGAACCTGCCTCTGAGGTTGGCCACTTGAAGTATATGTTGTTGTCAGGACCTATGGCTTCCTTTCTAGTGAGACCACCAAAGCTGGGTCTCCATCTATGTGACCTGCAGAACATGGTTTCTTATTTTCCAAAGAAAGTGAGGCAGCAAGGCTGAATTCTCTCTTTGTAAGTAAACTCTTGCCACTGAAGGCTAAGTGTGGCCCCGTGTGGACTGTGAAGCCATTTGGTAATCCTCCACTTTTCATGGTGTTCTTGCTGCTGCACTGGGAGTTTGGTATTGGCTTCAGGAAATACAAGAAATTCAACTGGGTCACAGTGCTGGAGGGAGATCTGTCACGTGTTGTGCGTCAGGGTCTGCAGGAGAATGCACCAACCAGGCTTCTATCCCACATAGCTTGCCCCCTTGACCATAGCAACCTGATTCTGAACATTGACCTGAAACCTCTCCATTCAACAAGATGCCTTTACATACAAGGGTCTGCTGGCTGCACCATGTCAGTTACAAGCCTTTTGGCAGATCCACATAATCCCAACACAGAAGTTTTATCACAGACCTGCAAAACACTCCTCTAGGCCCACTACTCAACAGACTTTAACTTATTTGCATCACTGTTCTACACCATTTTCATGAAACCCAGTCAATCAAGGCACTGTCTGGTACACTCATGATCAGCAACAGGAAATCCAAAGTGTATCCAGTGACACCTGGTGATGGGAATTTCAAATTTTTATGATGTTTATCTAGCCATTTTTCAAGGATGAGGTTGGAGGCACTGTGGGATTTAATTCATTCTGGAAACATCAAATGGTGAGAAAGCCCATTTCAATGAAACATCTGGAGAACTCTCACAGACAAGACTTCCCAAAGAGTGGCCAAATGATCAAATGAAGCCAGGCCCATTGAGGTCTACAATGTGAGGTCCATGTGTGTGTTTACTCTCAACTATGGCTGTCAAGTCTTAAAGAATAAAATCATGTGATATTCTGGCTCAGATTCCCAGTGCTCTGTGGGAAGCCCCCTGGACCTAGATCTCAGTTTCCAAAGGCCACTACCATGTGTGGCCTCCAAAAATCCCAACACAATTCATGGCAATACATCTCTGCAGTAATTTCCAAACTCAGTCTCTAAGAAGACTCACACCAGAGTTCAAGCCAAGGTGGACCCAGTCATCTCTTCCATCAGCCAAACAAATGACCACAATTAAAACCAAAATACTCCCACATGGCTCTCAACTACTTCCACATAGACACTCATCATTACCTCTGGCTGGAAGTTTCCATGAGGGGCGCAGCTGAAGACAGTATCCAAAATATGCTCCCTACCCTCATTTGTCTAAAGTCAGGGTGGCTTGACAACCTATCTGTGAACAAGGAGTGATCAAATAGGCCTGCCATTAATACTGCTCTGCTTCTCCAATTTGAGCCTAATGTCTGTGGGGTTTAGATTCTTTATGTGAATTGGAGTCATGAGAAAATCCAAGCACCTATGGGCTTGCCTCTGCAGGGCTTTGAAAAACTTTTTGAACCAAAGGATACCTATTCTCACTTGATGGAAATCAGGAACCTTACAGAGGAAGGCGAGAGACTTCATCCACAAGACTGCTCTTTTTCCATTTTGGTTTTGGATGCACACATGAGATCTTTCCTTAGATTCATCAGGTGGTGAGAATCTAAGTCACAGCCTCACACAGGGCCAAGAGGCTGATTCAGACACATCCCTTTCCATGGCAATTAAGCAAAGAGCCACAGGTGATGCTCATTATTTTCCATTAGAAAACTGTTTTCTTCAGGCTTCACAAAGGGGTGGACTGAGGCAAAGACCTTCCAGACATTCAGGGCAACGGAACAATAGGTAAACAAAAGGCCCAAATCAGTGTTTCTCCACTGACACTTTACTGGTCACACTGATATCTGAGTTTTCTGAGTTCCTCTCCATTCCCTTCATCTATCCAGTACAAGGCCATGTTACAGAGTTTGGAGGTGGTACATATCTTTTACACAAAACCATGAGCCTATTCTTGAGAGTGGCCAGAATTCAGGAAGAAAACAGGAACTTAGGAAGATAGCAGGTATTGCCCATTCATAAGGAAAGTCGTAGTCCATTCATAAATTTGGCAGGATGAATGCTGAGAAGCTTTCTACTAGACAGAACACATCCATTGATGCATTCTCTTTTCTAATGTCTATAACCACAGACACAGTGGGATACACAAACCCACAACCACACCCACAAAGGCAACACTTTCCTCCAAGTTGGTCTGTGACTATCCAGAGTGTCCTCTGACTGGTGGGCCATACTATGTTCCCCAAAATTGCTTGTTCTGTCTCAAATCTGCTTTCCTTTGCCAACTCTTGAAGTAGTCAGGAGTCAGCGGTGAGCCAATACCTGCTTTATCAGGAAAGAACCATCTTCAGAGCTTCCCTGGCATTTGGCCATCCTCACATCAGTAGGTAAGTGCCATAGCCCGGCTGGCTGGGCAAAATAACCGGGGGGGTGACGAACAACTTGTGTAGACTGATGCAGCAGGCCTGGAAGCCGTTTATTGTTGAATAAGAGCGGTATTTATACATTTTACACAGCCTATCTAATTAGCATGAAATAGATACAGCAGTCAAACAATAAGGAATCTCCACACTTAATGGCTCGCTTTTGTTACTTCACAAACCACTCCCTCTGGCATTTTGCCAGGCGCCATCCAGACTTCTTTACAGGCTCTAACATTTCTCTGGCAAAATAACAGGTGCCAATCTGACTTGTTTACAGACGTTAACATTTCCCCCTTTTGTTTAATTTAAATAAGGACCATAGTGTTTTTTACAGAAACACCATAAATAACCTGCTAGAAACAGAAAGGGAGGATACAAAATGTTACAATACCAATCCAATTGATGGCTCCATGCAAGAAGCCCTTGGAAAACTTATACCAGCAATGACACCGTTAGCAAAGATACCGAGTTACAAGTTGTTGTAGATTACAGTCTGTAGTCTCAGTCCAGATAAAGCAGTGTCTCAATAGATTAACTCAGAGTTCAGGTAAATCACAGTCCAGGTAAGTTCTCCAGGCAGCTAGCTTAAGTTGTAGTAGCAGAAACAGCGATAGCTCCGAAGTCTCCTCGGGTTCTCAGCCGAAGTTTCCTCCAGTTCTCAGCAACATTGTAAATTCTTCCACCTTTGTTTTCACCGGCACTTGGACGAAGGCAGGAACTCCGGATGGCTAAAGAAAATCCTGTAGCATTTCACTAAGAAAACAACCTTCTGAACAATTTTAGTACATTATCTCAAGGTTTTTTACATTTGAAATAAGCCTTAATAGTACTCATTACTCATCAGCCTGCAGGTGTGGGAGACCCATTGTAGTTACTGGCCTTGGAAATGATCAAACTTCAGGGATGCCAGTGGCATCTTCTGCCAGCTGTAGCATCCTGGGCAGCCCCAGATGGCCCCAGGGAGAGTCCTGGGCTCAAACTTCTTCCGGGCACAGGGAGCAAAACCCTGCGAGACTGTGCCTCCAGGTCAGGTCTAGATTTGGGCTCACAGTGGTGATCCGCTCCCCCGGGCAGGGGGGCGGGGAAGAGCCCTCAACTGCCTCTTGGAAAATTCTTACTGCGCCATGATCGGCTTGGGCAGGTGGCAGCCGCCTTGTCATTTCACGCACCCTCCAGTATCGAAAAGTATTCAGTAATAGCCTTTTGCTGCAACTTTTTTCCTGATAATCCTTCTTCTTCTGAACTTTCTTTTTCTTTCTGACTAGAGTTTCTGGGCTTTTATCAACACATGCCCTAACTATTCTTGGTTCCACTGGGGTGCCTTTTTCTCTTATCAATTTACTTCTCACCCCTTCCATATTTTCATCACAAAGACAATACAACATTTCAAGACAAAACAAGACACAAACATACTGCATCAATCTTCTCCATTTTCTCGAAATGGTCATTTTTCCTATCGCCCTATCTGCCTAGGGACGAGCAGATTGCTCCCGTCCTATCTATGGACAGAAAGCTTTTTTCGACCCTTACCCGTGAGTGTCCCAGGGCTCCCCGTAACGGGCCACCATCTGCCGCAGTCCCGCTGCAGCAGAATAACCTGGGGGGTGACGAATAACTTGTGTATGTTGATGCAGCAGGAATGAGAGCCGTTTATTGTAAGATCTGAGCGATATTTATACATTTTACACAGCCTATCTCATTAGCATAAAATAGATACAGCAGTCAACCAATAAGGAATCTTCACACTTAATGGCTCGCTTTTGTTACTTCACAAACCACTCCCTCTGGCATTTTGCCAGGCACCATCCAGACTTGTTTACAGACTCTAACATTTCTCCAGCAAAATAACAGGTGCCAATCTGACTTGTTTACAGACCTTAACAGGTAAGAAGAAAGACTGACTCTGTCTTTGGTAAATTCAAACAAGTGAGACCACTGGGACTGGGATAGGTAATGGCTCTGGGTGCCTGGCTTCCTGGATCCCAAGTTCAGAGACTTTCATCACCAAGGAAGTGAGGTGTGGTCACTTCTTTCAGGAACTGAATGAGGTCACTGCCTTGGCTACCACTTTGTCCTAACAGTTGCTTCCAAGGGTTCCATGAGATGGAGGCTGCCCCTACTTCCTGTGACAATTTCATATGTTAGAATGGTATATCAACCATACGCACCTGGGAAGAGCTTTCCACACAGGCCTGGTTTGGTCTACTCTACATTAAGAAGAGTGAGGCTGATTCAGACACATTCCTTCATCCTTCCAGGTTGTTTGCCATGGAGATGTCTTTTGCTCTCTCAGGTCCTTCATAGCTGCCTACATCTTCTCCAGAGATCATTTCTGCACGTACCTTTGATGTTCTCAGCAGGTGGAAGATCCCATACATTCTTGTATTGTAAGACCAACACTGTCGCTGCTCTTCAGCAAAGTTAGATTGAGGGAACAGTGTATGATTAGTGTTATTAACATGTTCGATATGGGTTAGGAACCATTCTGCTGCATGAATAATGGTATTGGGAACCTGTGATATTTACAAGAATATAGAGGTGAAATATATGTACGAAAACAGAAATCTAAGTAAGATTTGAAGCCCAGAAGGTCATTTGTCCCTTGATTGGGATACTTAGCGTTGAATTACATTCTGCACAGATGTTTCAGATAAATCGATATAAAATGGCATAGGACCTTTCACCTTGGATGATTGAATGTAGAAGAGAACATCCAGTCAAAAAGTGATAGTGGGTAGGATTAGGAAGATAGTCGGTAGGTTTAGGAAGAAGAATGAGTGTAGGATTTGGAACAAAAGTTCTTTAGAAGTAGGGTATCGCTAAGAGAGTGAATGTAAATATCAGCACATGTGACGAGGAAGTCACAATGATTAACTGGGGAAAATATGTAGGAAAGCAGATATCAATAGAGACATTACAAAATCAGGCAAAGTATAAAGTGAGTGACAGGATTAGACATTTTCAACATGGTTGAGTTTGAATATATAATCTTTGGAAGAAACAAATATGTAGTCACCAATAGGATTTTCATTTGAGAGCATTAGGCAACCTGGACATGGATGTTTTTAGTAATCCATGTTCACTTTCCATTTAGGTTTTGTACAATCATAAGTGTGACCTTTGCTTTTTGTGTCCAGAATATTACTGTGATAAAATGTATATGTAGATCAGGTGACATGAGTATTTCTTCCACCATTTCTGGGAGCTATATTTTGAGGACGTATAAATTAGTATTGGGGGTACAAAGAGGTGTACCTGTGTCTATGAATATAGAGATAATTCGTGAATAGACTGTACTGTGAATAAATAATATAACTGGTTCCACTTTAAATAATGGATTGAATTGATATCTGAAACTAAGTAAGAAATCTTATATTTATATAGAACCATTCATTCCAACCAGTTACACATCTAATGGTAATATTAGTGTTATGGTTTATTGTGACGGGTTTGTGAGTTTTGCTTCAAATGTGATAATGGAAATCGAAAATAATGTGTTTGGAAAGAAGTCTCATGAAAAGAGCAGTCAAGAAACATGGAGGAATACATGTGTTCTCAAGCAGGAAGTGATTGAAAGTGAAACAAATGCCTATAAATTTGCGAAATTTTGATGAGACATATATGCTATGATGTGCATAAACTGAAGAAATAGTAATGTACCAGTGTTGAATAAAAATGAACGTCAAAATGCACATCATGTCTACTTGCATTGATGTTCAACTGGGTCAGTTACTGTAGAAATATTAGGATTTTGGGGGGGGATTAATAATACAATTTATTTTAGCACTAGCATGCCACAGAATGTAGAGGAAAGATCAATGGATTTTTAGTTATAGCACTAATAATCTAACATTTAGTGACTATTTTGGATAGTCTAAAATTACATAAGGCTATGTAACATAATTTTTTTTATTTAACATTCATCAAAGCTTGGAATTTTCATAATATTTCTTCTTTTTTATTTTTTATTTTTTCAGTTGTTGATTGACCTTCATTTTGTTTATTTGTATGTGGTGCTGAGAATAGAACCATGTGCCTTACACATGCTAGAAAAGCATGTTACCACTGAGCCACAAACCCAGCCCCTCCACTTTTATCTTAACATCATACACTCATGTCCCTCTTCTTTACTCACTTTCTTCCCCATTTTCCCCCTTCTCTCCCTTCCTTTTTCGTTTCCCCTCCATATCTATTTTTCTCTCATGTCATTACAAACAGTAGTATGCTATGAAATTTAAGTTTAAGACTGTTTTTTATAGTCATTCTTTTTCTTGAGAAAATCTAAAAATTATAATCACCTGATAGATATATTACAATACATTTATTACACATATGTATCTATATTCATGCATATGCATTACATATATTATATATATATACATATATATTTAAAAGTACTTTGATTTTCCTGTTAGAAATAATATAGACCAAGTCTTTCTTAATTCTCAATTCTTCCATAATTAACATCTTACAGTGAAAATCAAATAAACATATTTAAGTAAAAAGGTATCATTCTTATTTATCAATACTGATAATTTAAGGTTTTATATCACATTAAGCTGTAATATGGCATATTAACTCTTATGAATTAGAGAAATTTTATTTGAACAACCTATTATTTAAGGACCATATGCACTGACATTTTAAATGGCGTTCTTGTGATTTCTATTTCTATCAATTGTGTATTAATTGCCAAATACTTATTTTAGTACTTTTCATGTTCATAATTGATATAAAGTCAATTGTTTAATTCTTCTTGTAAGTAGTTACTTATTACAGTAGGGACATTATTAATAATACAACATCTTTATAAGAAAAATGGTACAAATTTATTTTCATGCAAAATTAAGAATAATTGCATGCTCTAAATGTTTGATTGTTGATACTTATAATAAAGAGCTTTTGATGAGTCTCTTCCCCAGTAAAACATAAAATGCAAAGATAATGTCCAAATAAAGATAAGAAAAATACACATTATCAGCTAGAAACTATTAAATAAAAGATGAAAAGAACAATCCAGCACATTGTACGAACTTGTCAGATGAGGTAGTATTCTGGAAGAATAGCCTAAGACTAGACCTTGTCCATGTCAAAATATTCACGAAAAAAATGAAGTATGAAAAGTGTAGAAAATGCTATGAATTTTTCATGAAGATAGGTGAATTATCCTTTCATCTCAATTTATGTGCATTTTCTGGTAAAATAAATTTGTGATATTTACAACTACACAAAACAAAGTTTCTGCATAGCAAAATGAATACATCTGAACCCATTTTTAGCTGATTTCTTCCCACTAAATTTTAAACCTTTATTTATTTATTTATTTATTTTTATTGGTTGTTCAAAACATTACAAAGCTCAAGATATATCATCTTTCATACATTTGACTCAATTGGGTTATGAACTCCCATTTTTTCCCCAAATACGAATTGTAGAATCACATCGGTTACACATTCACACTTTTACATAATGGCATATTAGTGACTGTTGTATTCTGCTACCTTTCCTATCCCCTACTATCCACCCTCTCCTCCCCTCCCATCTTCCCTCTCTACCTCATCTGCTATTGTTCAATTCTCTCCATTGTTTCCCCCCCACTTCCCCTCACAACATTTTATATGCGATTTTGTGTAACATTGAGGGTCTCCTACAATTTTCATAAGCTTTCCCTTCTCTCTCCCTTTCTCTCCCCCCATTCGTCTTTGTTTAATGTTAATATTTTCCTCATGCTCTTCCTCCCTGTTCTGCTCTTATTTGCTCTCTTTATATCAGAGAAGACATTTGGCATTTATTTTTTAAGGACTGGTTAGCTTCGCTTAACATAATATGCTCTAATGCCATCCATTTCCCTGCAAATTCTATGATTTTGTCATTTTTGTGCTCTGTAATACTCCATTGTGTATAGATGCCACATTTTTTTATCCATTAATCTATTGAAGGGCATCTAAGTTGGTTCCACAGTCTAGCTATTGTGAATTGTGCCGCTATGATCATTGATGTGGCAGTATCCCTATAGTACGCTCTTTTAAGATCCTCAGGGAACAGTCCAAGAAGGGTGATAGCTGGGTCAAATGGTGGATCCATTTCCAGCTTTCCCAGGAATATCCATACTTCTTTCAAAATTGGCCTCACCAATTTGCAGTCCCACCAGCAGTGTACAAGTGTACACTTTTCCCCACATCCTCGCCAACACTTATTGTTGTTTGACTTCATAATGGCTGCTCATCTTACTGGAGTAAGATGGTATCTTAAGGTGGTTTTGATTTGCATTTCTCAGACTGCTAGAGATGGTGAGCATTTTTTCATGTACTTGTTGATTGATTGTATGTCCTCCTCTGTGAAGTGTCTGATTAGGTCCTCGGCCCATTTGTTGATTGGGTTATTTGTTATCTTATTGTTTAATATTTTGAGTTCTTTGTATATTCTGCATATTAGGGCTCTATCTGAAGTGTGAGGGGTAAAAATTTGTTCCCAGGATGTAGGCTCTCTATTTACCTCTCTTATTGTTTCTCTTCTTGAGAAAAAAACTTTTTAGTTTAAGTAAGTCCCATTTGTTTTTTTCTTGTTATTAACTCTTGGGCTATTGATGTCTTATTAAAGAATTTGGAGCCTGACCCCACAGTATATAGATCGTAGCCAACTTTTTCTTCTATGAGACGCAGTGTCTCTGATTTGATATCTAGCTCCTTGATCTATTTTGATTTAACTTTTGTGCATGGTGAGAAAACGGGATTCAGTTTCATTTTGTTGCATATGGATTTCTAATTTTCCCTGCACCATTTGTTGAAGATGCTATCCTTCATCCATTGCATGTTTATAGGCACTTTATCAAATATAAGAAAGTTGTAATTTTGTGGATTGGTTTCTCTGTCCTCCATTCTATACCATTTGTCCACCTGCCTGTTTTCGTACCAGTACCACACTGTTTTTGTTACTATTGCTTTGTAGTAAAGTTTGAACTCTGGTATCGCTATACCTCCCGATTCACACTTCCTGCTTAGAATTTCTTTTGCTATTCTGTGTCTTTTGTTTTTCTATATGAATTTCATGATTGCTTTATCATTTCTACAAGAAATGCCATTGGGATTTTGATTGGCATTGCGTTAAACCTGTATAGAACTTTGGGTAATTTCGCCATTTTGATGAATTTAGTTCTGCCTATCCATGAACAGGGTACATTTTTCCATCTTCTAAGATCTTTTTCTATCTCTCTCTTTAGGGTTCTGTGGTTTTCACCTCTTTTGTTAGGTTGATTTCCAAGTATCTTATTTTCTTTGAGGATATTGTGAATGGAGTGGTTTTCCTCATTTCAATTTCAGAAGTTTTGTTGCTGATATACAGGAATGCCTTTGATTAATGCGTGTTGGTTTTATATCCTTCATTTATTAACTCTAGCAGTTTCTTTGTAGACCCTTTTGGGTCTGTTAAATATATTACCATGTCATCCACAAATAGCGATAATTCAAGTTCTTCTTTTCCTATTTTTATGCCTTTAATTTCTTTTGTCTGTCTAATTTCTCTGGCTAGTATTTCAAGAACTAAATTGAATAGAAGTGGTGATAGAGGGCATCCCTGTCTTGTTCCAGATTTCAGAGGGAATGCCTTCAGTTTTCTCCATTTAGGATGATCCTAGCCTGAGGTTTAGCATATATAGCTTTTACAATGTTGAGGTAAGTTCCTGTTATTTCTAGTTTTTCTAGTGTTTTGAACATAAAGGGATGCTGAACTGTGTCGAATGTTTTTACTACATCTATCGAGATGATCATATGGTTCTTGTCCTTAAGTCTATTGATGTGGTGAATAGCATTTATTGATTTCCGTATATTGAACCAGCCTTGCATTCCAGGGAAGAATCCTACTTGATCATGGTGCACAACTATTTTGATATGCTTTTGGATTCAATTCACATGGATTTCATTGAGAATTTTTGCATCCAAGTTCATTAGAGATATTGGTTGTAGTTTTCTTTTTTGAAGTGTCTTTGTCTGGTTTTGGGATCAGGGTGATTTTGGACTCCGAGAATGAATTTGGAAGAGCTCCTTATTTTTCTATTTCTTGATATAGCTTGAAAAGTATTGGTACTAATTCTTCTTTGAAGGTTTTGTTGAACTCTGCTCTATACCCATCAGGTCCAGGGCTTTTTTTGGTTGGTAGTATTTTGATGGCTTCTTCTATTTCTTCCTTTGTTTTTGGTCTGTTTAAATTGTGTGTGTCTTCCTGACTGAATCTGGGCAGATCGTATGACTTAAGAAATTTGTCGATATTTTAACTATCTTCTATTTTATTGGAATATAGGGTTTCAAAATACTTTCTAATTATCTTCTGTATTTGTGTACTGTCTGTTGTGATATTGTCTTTTTCATTCCATATGTTAGTAATTTCAGTTGTCTCTCTTCTTCTCATCCTTAGCATGGCTAAGGGCCTGTAAATCTTATTTATTTTTTCAAAGAACCAACTTTTAGTTTTATCAATTTTTTCAATGTTTTTTTTTGTTTCAATTTCGTTGATTTCTGCTCTAATTTTAATTATTTCTTGTCTTCTACTACATTTGCTGTTGTTTTGCTCTTCCTTTTCTAGGTTTTTGATGTGTACTGTGAGTTTATTTATTTGTTGTTTTATTCTTTTTTTGAGGAAAGAACTCCAAGAAATGAATTTCGCTCTTAAAACTGCCTTCTTTGTGTCCCATAGATTCCAGTACGATGTGTCTGTATTGTCATTTGATTCTAAAAATATTTTTATCTCCTCCTTTATGTCTTCTGTAACCCATTGATCATTCAGTAGAATATTGTTCATTTTCCATGTGATGTAGGATTTTTCCTTCCTTCTTTTATCATTGATTTCCAGTTTCATTCCATTATGATCAGATATGGTGCATGGTATTTTCTCCACGCCTTTATATTTACTAAGAGTTGCCCAATGGCATAATATATGGTCTAACTTGGAGTAGGATCCATGTGCTGCTGAGAATAAAGTGTATCCACTTGATGATGGTTGATGTATTCTATATATGTCGGTTACGTCAAGGTTATTGATTGTGCTGTTGAATTCTATAGTTTCTTTATTCAGTTTTTTATAGAGGATCTGTCTAATGGCGAGAGCGGTGTGTTGAAGTCACCCATAATTATTGTGTTGTAGTCTATTTGACTCTTGAACTTGAGGCGAGTTTGTTTTATGAGCATTGCAGCTCAATTGTTTGGTGCATACCAATTGATAATTGTTATGTCTTGTTGGTGGATGGTTCCTTTTAACAATATATAGTGTCCTACTTTATCCCTTTTGATTAATGTAGGTTTGAAGTTGATTTTATATGATATGAGTATGGCCACTCCTGCTTGCTTCCGAGGGCCATATGAGTGGTATGATTTTTCCCAACCTTTCACTTTCAGCCTGTGTATGTCTTTACCTTTCATATGAGTCTCTCGAAGGCAGCATATTGTTGGATTTATTTTTTTGATCCAGGTTACTAGCCTATGTCTCTTGATTGGTGAGTTTAGATTTTTAACATTTAAGGTTACAATTGAAATATGATTTGTACTTCCAGTCATGTTTATTTATTTATTTATTTTAATTTGGGTAGTTTTTACTTTTTGGTTTTTTTCTTACCCCTTTACTGAGATACCTCCCGCTGTTAGTTTTGGGCACTATTTTTCAATTCCTCTTCTTGTAGTATTTTGCTCAAAATGCTTTGCAGTGCTGGTGTTCTGTCTGCGAATTCTTTTAGCTTTTATTTATCAGGAAGGACTTAATTTCATTGTCAAATCTGAAGCTTAATTTTGTTGGATACAGTATTCTTGGTTGGAATCCATTATTTTTCAGTGTTTGAAATACATTGTTCAAAGATCTTCTCGCTTTCAATGTCTGTGATGAAAAATCAATTGTTAACCTTATTGGTTTACCCCTGAATGTTATCTGCCTACTTTCTTTCGTAGCTTTTAATATTCTCTCCTTGTTCTGTATGTTGGCTATCTTCATAATTATATGTCTTGGAGTTTGTCTATTATGGTTTTGAATGTTTGAGGTCCTGTAGGCTTCCAGGATATGGCAATCCATTCCATCTTTCATCTCTGGGAAGTTTTCTAGAATTATTTCATTTAATATGTTGTTCATTCATTCGGTTTGAATTTCTATGCCTTCTTCTATCCCGATGACTCCCAATTTTGTTTTTTTTATGACATCCCATATCTCTTGAATAGTTGCTCATGGGATTTAAGCATGTTTTCTGTGTTGACTATATTCTTTTCAAGTTGACAAACTTTGTCTTCATTATCTGATGTTCTGACTTCTGCTTGATCTAGTCTATTTGTAATATTCTTGTTTGAGTTTTTAATTTGGTTTATAGTTTCCTGCATTTCTAGAATTACTGTATGATTTTTTAAAAGATCTCTATCTCCTGGTAAAGCTTGTTCTTTGCCATTTGAATTTGTTTGTTTAATTCATTTTCAAAATATACTTTTATCCTTAGACTTGCTGCCTCATGTCTTCTCTCTTATTCCTTTCCATCTGAGTTAGGTATGACTTAAGTTTTTTCCCTATCCCTGTTTCTGATGCTTCTAGGTTCTCCTGTAGTATTAAGTTGTCCTTCATTGTTTGTACACCTTGTTTTCCCTTGTTTTTTCATGATGTTCACGTCATTTTCCAGCTCTATTTGATTGCTGTGTTTCTGCTCTCTTCTATAGATTTGTTATGGGTTTATATATCTCTGTTATCTCTCCTTTGTGTTGGTAGACTATGCCTGCTTAAGTGGATTCCGCTGTTAAGGAATTCTGACGGCCGAGCTCCAGTGATGTCACCTCTCTGCTGTGGTGGGCCCCAGGCTCCTTGCCGGAGTGTCCGAATTGGGTGGGTGGACTGGATTGTCTCTGGTTGGTTTCAGCTCCCGGTCGCTGGCAGGCCGGCAGTCTCCAGCCACCCAGTAGCGCGGGCAGCTTGTGGTCTGTCTTCAGCTGGTGGGTGATCTCTAGCCACACAGTTGCGCGTTCGGTCGCCGGCAGGCGCGCGTTCTCCAGCCGTCAAGACATAGTGTCAGCAGGTGGGCTGGCGCCAGCAGGAAGGTGGTCTCCAGTTGCCCAGTCACACTGGCAGTGGGCCGGCGTTCTCCAGCCAGCCAGTCAGGAGGGCCTGGCCTCTAGTCCCCTGGTTTATCCTGCTAGTCCTGATTTCTCCTGCTAGACCAGATTTCTCCTGAGTGATGCTTCTCGGCAGCTCAAACTGTTCTCTGGGTCTGCCGTTTGTTGGGTGGGGAGGGTGTCTATTGGGAACCCTGGAACTCTATTGTTTTAATTTTTTTCGCTTGCCCATCGCCCCGCACTGGCTAGACAAGTTTCATTTTTGCCGCTGATGGGAAGGGGAGATGAAGGTCAGGTGCCTCTAGTTTTCCCCCAGTCTTTATGCAGACTTGCTCTGATTATTCCTCCCCCAAAAGCCTAGGAGATATTTTATGCGAATTCCCCTCTGTATGTGAGATGAGCTGAGAAACACACACCTGTTTTATTCTTGCAATCTGTCAGGGAGTGGTGGTGGTTACTTCAGCTCTCCAAGATGGTGGCTGTTGGTTTCCTTTGTGGAGTTTCTGCTTTGGGGCATAGAAATGTACTGCTAACTTCCCCGTCTGAAATCCCGAATTCAGCTGGGGGCTCAGTGGATGCTCAGCCAGCAGGATTCCACAGAATCCGCAGCAACGTTTCTCCCTGCTTGCTGGTCACTTCTCGGTGGTGCCTCACCATTTGTAGACACAGGGCAGGTCACGCGGATCAATCAGAATGGATCTCCAGTTGCACAAGTGGCTTGTGTTTGAGACTCAATTACCGGACCTCGGTGGTGGAAATCATTCTTCTAGGTTTCGGTAAACACCCATTTTCCTGTAAGATCCTAACAAGATAGTTTTTCATTGCTCTAACTCGTTATTCACTTGCGCAGTGGCAGGGTACACTGGGTGTGATACACTGTCTTCACAGCCATCTTGCAATGCCGAAATATTAGGATTTGGATGCACCATTTACTGAAAACTGTTTCAGTACTAGGAAAAAATATGTATTTCAGGTGGATGAATATTTCTGAGAATAATTTTTTAAAAATTGGATTATAAATCCACATACATGAATATGAATGAATTTATGGAGTGCAAAATAAGACACAAATATTTCATATTTTGAAAAATCTGGAGAATATATATATATATATATATATATATATATATATATATATATATATATACACACACACACACACACAGACATTAAAAACTAGCAATATATATGCCAATCAAAATTCATCATGAAATACATATCATCCACAGACCCAAAAATATTCATATACTGAACATGGATTTATGTATAATGTTGTTCAACTAGGAGGCTTACCCATAGGTTGAATTTTCAGTTCCAACAGCATTTAGGAGGAGTGATCTCTTCTCACAATTTGTATTTGCCAAGTCAGTCACCTCACAAAAATGTACGTGTGATACCAGGTACAATTCTATATGTGCATATAAAATTATATGTGCTGAATAGGCTACAGAGAAAAGGAGACAGGAATTCACATATTTGTTAACTTTCAAAACACACGGAGAACTATTTCAACAAAAAAAATGACTAGATTTATAACTCCTACCCTATATAATGCAAAAGGCAATTCCAACTATACACCATGCCTCCTCTGAACTGCTTGTATTTCTATTCTGTTTTGGTTATTATTCTCTATCATATTACGATTAGTAGTCAGAGTCTAGTATGGTAGGGGTTAGAGTCAGGGATTCAGTATTTCGAATGGAAATTTGGAAAATGTATCCAATGTGTATGCAAATATGTGCCACACAAAATCTTCCCACTCCTCCAGAACAATGGCTTGACATTATCTTCGCCCCAAGTAAGACATAATTAGAGGAGAAGAATTAGAAAATCAGTGAATACTTCTCTGGAATGTAATATGCTAAGAAGTTCACTACCTTGAAGGTGGTACAGGAGTTTCCAAAAGTAAGGGACAGGGTGAACACTCCATAAACATGGAGCTCTGCTGGCCTAAAGACTTCTTGAGAAATTTCCTCTGAGGTTGGGCACTTGAAACATATGTTGTTATGAGGAGCTTTAGCTTCCTTTGTACTGAGATCATCAAAGCTGGGTCTGCACCTATGTGACCTGTAAAACATAGTTTCTTATTTTCCAATTAACATGAGACACCAGTCCTGAATTTGATCTTTGTAGGTAAACTGTGGTCACTGGGTTCTAAGTGTCTCCCTGTGTGGACTGTGAAGCCATTTGTTCATCCTCCAATTTTCATGGTGTTTCTTGCTGCTGTATTTGCTTATGAAGTAAAAAAAAGATCACCTGGGACACAGTGCTTGAGGGAGTTCTGTCACGTGTGGTGGGTCAGGGTCTGCAAGAGAATATACCAACAATGCTTCTATTCCACATAGCTTTTCCCCTTGACCACAGCAACATAATTCTCAACATTGCCCTGAAACCTCTCTATATAACAAGATACCATTACATATAAGGGTCTGCTGGCTGCACCATGTCAGTCACAAGGCATTTGGAAGCCAATGGAAGATCAACATGGCCCCACCAGAGATGTTTTATCACACACCTCCCCTCCTCTGATCTAGGCCCACTACTCAGCAGGCTCCAATTTACTGGCATCTCTGTTATACACCATTTTGATGAAACCTAGTCAATCAAGGCACTGTCTGGTATACTCATGATCAGCAACCGGTTTTTCAAATTTTCTCCAGTGCCACCTGGTCATGGAAATTTCAATAATTTTATTGTATTTATCTAGCCATTTTTCACGGATGAAGATGGAGGCACTGTGGATTTCAATTTGTACAGGAACCATTAAATGATGAGAAACCTCATTTCGATGAATGCTCTGTAGAACTGTTAAAGACAAGGCTTCCCAGGGAGTGGCCAAAAAGTCACATGAAATCAGACCCATTGAGGTCTACAATGTGAGGTCCATGTGTGTTTTGACTGTCACCTATGCCTACCAAGTCTTTCAGAAAAAAAAAAATCATGTGGTATCCTGGCTGAGATTCCCAGTGCTCTGTGGAAAGCCACCCTGGGCCTAGATCTCAGTTTCCAAGGGAGACTCTCATGCGTGCCCTCCTAGAATCCCAACACAATTCATGGCACAAGTTCTCTGAGATCAGATCCAGAATGCACTCTCTAAGTGTAATCACACCAGAGTTCAAGCCCATGTGGACCCAGGCATCTCCTTTAACAGCCACATAATGACCACAATTAAACCAAAACACTCCCACATGGCCCTCATCTTTTTCCATATAGATACTCATCATAACCTCTGGCTGGAGGTTTCCATGAGGGGCACATTCCAAGACAGTGTCCAAAATAAGCTCCCTTGCCCCTCATTTGCCTAAAGTCAGGGTGGCCTGGACATACTTCCTGTGAACCCGGAGTGATCAAATAGGCATGCCGTTAATACTGCACCGCTTCTTCAATTTGAGGCCTACTGAGTTAGAGGTATAGATTCTTTATGTAAATTAGAGTCATGAGAAAACCCAAGCACCTTTGCAGGGCTTTGAAGAACTCAATTGACACAAAGGATCCCTATTCTCACTTGATAGAGGTCAGGAACCTCACAGAGGAAAGCGAGACTTTATCCACAATGACTGGTGTATTTGCCATTTTGGTTTTGGATGCACACATGGGATCTTTCTTTAGATCCATCTGGTGCTGAGAATCTAAGCCACAACCTCACACAGGGCCAAGATGCTAATTCAGACACATCCCTTTCCAAAGCAATTAAGCAAAGAGCCACAGGTGATGCCCAATCATTTCCATTTGAAAACTGTTTACTTCAGGCTTCACAAAGGGGTGGCCAGAGCAAGAACTTCCTGACATTCAGTTCATCAGAACAATATATAAGCAAAATGCCCAAAGCAGGGTTTTTCCACTGAGATTTTCCTGGTCACACTGATATCTGAGTTTTTTGAGATGCTCGCCATTCCCTTCAGCTATCCAGTACATGGCCATGTCACAGAGCTTGGAGGTGGTATATATGTTGGACACAAAACCATGATCCTATTCTGGAGAGTGAACAGAGTTCATGAATAAACCTGGAAATTAGGAATGTATTAGGTTATGCCCATCTTTAAGTAAAGCCGCAAACCATTCATAAATTGGGCAGGATGAAATGGGAAGCTTTCTACTAGACAGGACACATCCATTGATGCACTCTCTTTTCTAATGTCTACAATCACGGACACCATGGGATACACAGACATAGAAACACTCTCCTTTTCAAACGACTTACGAGAAACAGTTCACTCCAAACCAAACAAACCACATTTTTTTCCTATTCTCACAACATGAGACAAAATCACAAACTCACAACCACACCCACAAAGGCACCTTTTTACCCTAAGTAGGTCTGTGACTCTATGGAGTGTCCTCTGACTGGTGGGCCACACAATGTTCCCCCGAAATGTCCTGTCCTGTCTCAGATATGGTCTCCTTGGCCATCTCTATGAAGTTGTCAGGAGCCAGCGGTGGGCCACTATCTGCTTTTTCAGGAAAGGCCCCTCTTCAGAGCTCTCTTGGCTTTTGGCCATTCTAACATCAGTAGGTACAAAGAAAGACTGACTCTGTCCTTGGTAATTCCAAACAAGTGAACGCACTGGGACTGGTACTGGGACTGGCTCTGTGTGCCTGGCTTCCAGGATCCTAATTCAGAGAGTTCCATCACAAAGGGAGTAAGGTGAGGTCACTTCCTTCAGGAACTGAATGAGGTCACTGCCTTGGCAAACACTTTATCCTAACAGTTGCTTCCAAGTGTCTCATTAGATGGAGGCTTCCCCTACTTCCTGTGAAACATTCACAAGTTAGAATGGTATATCAACCATAGGAACCCGGTAATAGCTCTCCACACAGGCCTGGTTTGGTCCATCTCCTCTACATTGAGAAGAGAGGTTCTGATTCAGACACATCCCGTCATCCTGACCAGGTATTTTGCCATGGAAGATTACTTTTGCTTTCTCAGGTCCTCCATAGCTGACTACATATTCTCCAGGGATCATTTCTGCATTGAACTTGTGGTTCTCAACAGGTGAAAGATCCCCTACATTCCTGTATTGTAAGACCAACTCTGTCCCTGCTCTTCTTTAAATTTACATTGAGGGAACAGTGTATTGTTAGGGTTAATAAAATGTTTGATTTGGGTTAGAAATCATTCTGCTGGATGAATAATGGTATTGGGAACCTGCGATATTTTTAAAAATATAGAGGTGAAATATATAAATGAAAAAAGAAAGTCTAGGTAATTTTGAAGCCCAGAGGGGCAATGGGCCCTTCATTGGGATACTTAGCTTTGATTTACGTTGTGCACAGATATCTCAGATAAATCGATATACAATGGCATAGGACCTTGTTCCTTTTATGATTAAAATTCGAAGAGAACATCCAGTCAAAAAGGGATAGTAAGTAGGATTAGATAGATATTCGGTAGGTTAACAAAGAAGAGTGAGTATAGGATTTGGAACAAAAGTGCTTTAGCAATAGGGTTTGGGTTAAAGTGTGAAAGTAAATATCAGCACACTTGAAGGGTCAGTCACAATGATGAACAGTGGAAAATATGTAGGAAAGCAGATATCAATAGAGATATTACAAAATCAACAAATGGGCCAAGGACCTGAACAGACACTTCTCAGAAGAAGACATACAATCAATTAATAAGTACATGAAAAAATTCTCACCTTCTCTAGCAGTCAGAGAAATGCAAATCAAAACCACCCTAAGGTACCATCTCACTCCAGTAAGATTGGCAGCCATTAGGATGTCAAACAATAATATGTGCTAGCGCGGATGTGGGGAAAAGGGTACACTTGTACATTGCTGGTGGGACTGCAAAATGGTGCGGCCATTATGGAAAGCAGTATGGAGATTCCTGGGAAAGCTGGGAATGGAACCACCATTTGACCCAGCTATCGCCCTCCTCGGACTATTCCCTGAGGACCATAAAAGAGCATGCTATAGGGATACCGCCACATCAATGATCATAGAAGCACAATTCACAATAGGCAGACTGTGGAACCAACCTAGATGCCCTTCAATAGATGAATGGATAAAAAATAATGTGGCATCTATACACAATGGAGTATTATGCAGCACTAAAAAATGACAAATTCATGGAATTTGCAGGGAAATGGATCGCATTAGAGCAGATTATGCTAAGTGAAGCTAGCCAATCCTTAAAATACAAATGCCAAATGTCTTCTTTGATTTAAAAAGAGCAATTAAGAACTGAACAGAGGGAAAGAGCATGAGGAAAATATTAACATTAAACTGAGACAAGTGATGGGAGGGAAAGGGAGAGAGAAGGGAAATTGCATGGAAACGGAAAGAACCCTCATCGTTATACGAAATCACATATACGAGGTTGTGAGGGGAAAGGGGGTGAAGGGAGAGAACGGAACAACAACAGATGAGGTAGAGAGGGAAGATGAAAGGGGAGGGGAGGGGGGATAGTAGGGGATAGAAAAGTCAGCAGAATACAACAGTCACTAATATGGCATTATGTAAACATTGTGAATGTGTAACTGATGTGATTCTGCAATCTGTATTTGGGGTAAAAATGGAAATGCATAACTCACTTGAATCAAATGTATGAAAGATGAAAAAAAAATTTAAAAAGTACTAAATTGGCTCATCGTAACAATAAAAAAAGAGATATTACAAAATCAGGCAAAGTATAAAGTGAGTGATATGATTAGATATTTGCAACAGGGTTGATTTTGAATATATAATCTTAGGAAGAAACAAATATGTAGTCACCAATAGGATTGATATTTGAGAGCATTAGGCAACCTGAACATGGAAGTAATCCATGTTCACTTTCCATTTAGACTTTAGTACAATAATAAGTGTGAACTTTGCATTTTGTGTCCAGAATATTACTGTGATAAAATGTATATATAGATTAGGTGACATGAGTATTTCTTTCACCATTTCTGCGAGTAATATTTTGAAGACATATACATAAGTATTGGTTGTACAAAAAGCTGTACCCTGTGTCTATGAATATACAGATAATGCATGAATAGACCATACTGTGAATAAATAGTATAGCTGGTTCCACTTTAAATAATGGATTGAATTGATATTCACAAAGGAGTGGTCTGAGGCAAAAACCTTCCTGAAATTCAGGGCAACAGAACAATAGGTAAACAAAACGCACAAAGCAGGGTTTCTCCACTGAGACTTTCTTGTTCACACTGATATCTGAGTTTTCTGAGATGCTCGCCTTTCCCTTCAGCTATCCAGTACATAGCCATATCACATAGCTTGGAGGTAGTACATATCTTGGACACAAAACAATGAGGCAATTCTGGAGAGTGTCCAGAATTCAGGATGTAAACAGAAACTTTGAAAGATAGCAGGTGTTTCCCTTCAATAAGGAAAGCTGCAGTCCATTAATAAATCAGGCAGGATGAATGTTGCGAAGCTTTCTCCTAGACAGGACACATCCATTGATGCATTTTCTTTTCTAATGTCTACAACCACGGACAGAGTGGGATACACAGACATAGAAGCACTCGCCTTGTCAAAGGACTTAGTAGAAACAGTCCACGCCAATTCAAACAAACAGCCTTTCTTACATCTTCTCAGAACTTGAGAAAAAACCATACACACACCTACACCCACAAAGGCACCTCCTTTGTGGAGTGTCCTCTGAATGGTGGGCCATACTATATTCGCCAAAAATGGCCTGTTGCATCTCAAATCTGGTCTCCTTGGCCAACTCTGTGCAGTTGTCAGGAGCCAGCGGTGAACCAATACCTGCTTTCTCAGAAAGGTCTTTCTTCAGAGCTTTCCTGGCATTTGGCCATTCTCACATCTGTTGGTACTAAGAAAGACTGACTCTGTGCTTGGTAAATTGAAACAAGTGAGACCACAGGGACTGGGACTGCGACTTGCTCTGGGTGCCTCTCTTCCTGGATCCCAAGTTCAGAGAGTTCCATCACCAAGGAAGTGAAGTGAGGTCACTTCCTTCAGGAACAGAATGAGGTCACTGCCTTGGCAACCTCTTTGTCCTAACAGTAACTTCTAAGGGTCCCATGAGATGGAGTCTGTCCCTTCTTTCTGTCACACTTTCACAAGTTAGAATGGTATATCAACCATAGGCACCTGGGAAGAGCTCTCCACACAGGCCTGATTTGGTCCATCTTCTCTACATTTAGAAGATAGAGGTTGATTCAGACACATCCATTCATCTTGACCAGGTTGTTTACCATAAAAGATGACTTTTCCTCTCTCAGGTCCTTCATAGCTGCCTATATCTTCTCCAGGGATCATTTCTGCATGGACCTTTGATGTTCTCAGAAGGTGGAAGATCCCCTACATTCCTGTATTGTAAGACCAACTCTGTCCCTCCTCTTTTGTAAAGTTAGATTGAGGGAACAGTGTATGTTTAGGGTTAATAACATGTTTGATTTGGGTTAGGAATCTCTCTGCCCCATGAATAATGGTATTGGGAACCTGTGATATTTACAAGAATATATAGGTGAAATGTAAGTATGAAAACAGAAATCTAGGTAAGATTCGAAGTCAGAAGGGCATTGGGTCCTTGAGTGGGATTCTTAGGTTTGAATTATGTTCTGCATATATGTCTCCGACAAATTGAAATACAATGGTTTAGGACCTTATACCTTGGATGATTAATTGTCGAAGAGAACATCGAGTCAAAAAGCAATAGTCAGTAGGATTAGGAAGATAGTCAGTAGGTTTAGAAATAAGAGTGAGTATAGGATTTAGACCAAAATTTCTTTAGCAATAGGGTCTCGGGTAGACATTGAACGTAAATATCAGCATATGTGAAGTGTCAGACACAATGATGAACTGGGGAATATATGTAGGAAAGCAGATATCAATAGAGATATAAGGAAATCAGGCAAAGTATAAACTGAGTGATAGGATTAGACATTTTCAACAGGCTTGAAGTTGAATATATAATCTTAGAAAGAAACAAATATGTAGTCACCAATAGGATTTACATTTGAGAGCATTAGGCAACCTGGATATGGTTGTTTTTAGTAATCCATGCTCACTTTCCATTTAGGCTTTGATACAATCATGAGTATGACCTTTGTTTTTTGTGTCCAGAATATTACTGTGATAAAAAAAGAAATATATATATTTCTTTTTTTATCACAGTAATAAATATATATATATTGATAGATAGATAGATAAGGTGACATGTTTATTTCTTCTACCATTTTTGGGAGCAATGTTTTGAAGAGGTATAAATTAGTATTGGGGGAACAAAGAGGTGTACACTGTGTCTATGAATATAGAGATAATGCATTAATAGACCATACTGTGAATAAATAGCATACCTGGTTCCAACTTTAATAATGGATTGAATTGAAATGTGAAAATGTACAGGAAATCTTATATTGATATTCACACATTCATTCCAACCACTTATACATCTAACTGGTAATATTAATGTTATGGTTTATCTTGAAGAGTGTGTGGGTTTAGCTTCAAAATTGATTATGGAAATCGAAAATAATGTGTTTGGAAAGAAGTCTCATGAAAAGACCAGTCAAGTAACATGGAGGAATACATGTGTTCTGAAGCAGGAAGTGATTAAAAGTGAAACAAATTCCTATAAATTTCTGAACTTGTGAATGAAATATATAACCTATGATGTGCAAAAACTGAAGAAATAGTAATGTACCAGTGTTGAATTAAAATGAATGTCAAAATAGACATCATGTCTCATAGGAATATACTTGCATTGATGTTAAACTGGGTCAGTTACTGTAGAAATATTAGGATTTGTAAGCACCATTGATTGAAGTTAGTTTTCAGCACTGGGAAACAAATATGTATTTCAGGTAGATGATTATTTCTGAGAATAATCTTGTGAAAAGTTGATTATAAATCCACATACATGAACATGAATGAATTTACGGAGTGTATATAAGACAAATATATTTCATATTTTATAAAATCTGTAGAGTGTATGTATATATATATATATATATATATATAGACAAAAAAACACAAAAATTCATTAAAAAGTATCAATATATATATGCCAATCGTAATTCATCATGTAATATATATCACCCTCAGATGCAAAAATATTTATTTTACTAAACATGGGTTTATGTATAATATTGTTCTAATAGGAAGCTCACCCATAGTTTGGATTTTCAGTTCCAACAGCGTTTAGGAGGACTGATCTCTTCTTACAATTTGTTTCTGCCAAGTCAGCCAACTCATAAAAATATACGTGTGATACCAAGTAGGAATATATATGTGCATATAAAAAGTACATGTGCTGAGTAGGCTACAGAGAAAGGGAGACAGGAATTCACATATTTGTTAACTTTAAAAACGCATGGAGAGAGCTGGGGATGTGGCTCAAGTCGTAGCGCGCTCGCCTTGCATGCGTGCGGCATGGGTTCGATTCTCAGCACCACGTGCAAACAAAGATGTTGTGTCCGCCGATAACTAAAAAAATAAATATTATAGAATTCTCTCTCTCCTCTCTAACTCTCTCTTTAAAAAAAAACACATGGAGGACTATTTCAATTAAAAATTGAGTAGATTTATAAAACCGACCCTTTATCATGCAAGAGGGAAGTCCAACTATACACCATGCCTCCTCTGAACTGCTTGTATTTTCATTTTTTTTGTTTATTTTTCTCCATCATATTAGGATTAGTAGTCAGAGTCTAGTAGGGTATGAGTTAGTGTCAGGGATTCAGTATTTCGAATGGAAAATTGGAAAATGGATCAATGTGTATGCAAATGTGTACTACAAAAAAATTTTCCCACTCTCATTCAGAACAATGCCTTGACATTACCTTCACCCCAAGTAAGACACAATTAGAGGAGAAGAGTTAGAAAATCTTTGAATACATATCTGAAATTGAAAATGCTTAGGGTTCACAACCTTGGAGATTGTAGAGGAGTTTCCAAAAGTAAGGGACAGTGTAAAAACTCTACAAACATGGAGATTTGCCTGCCTAAAGACGTCTGGAGAAACTGTCTCTAGGTTGGGCACTTGAAATATATGTTTTTGTGAGGATCTTTAGCTTCCTTTCCAGTGAGACCATCAAAGCTGCGTCTTCATCTCTGTGATCTGGAGGACATGGTTTATAATTTTCCAATAAACATGAAGCAGCAGTGCTGAATTCTCTCTTGTATGTAAACTGTGGCCACTGGGGGCTAAGTGTCTCCCCATATGAACTGCGAAGCCATTTTATCATCCTCCACTTTTCCTAATGTTTCTTCCTGCTGCACTCGGAGTTTGGTATTTGCTTCACGAAATACAAGGAGTTCAACTGGGACACAGTGTTGCCGCGAGTTCTGTCACGTGTGGTGGATCAGGGTCTGCAGGAGAATGCACCAACAGGGCTTGTATACCACATAGGATGCCCCCTTGACCATAGCAACCTGATTCTGAACATTGCACTGAAACCTCTCCATATAACAAGTTGCCTTTACATATAAGGGTCTGCTGGCTGCACCATGTCAGTCACAAGCCATTTGGAAGCCAATGGCAGATCCACATGGCCCCACCTCAGATGTTTTATCACACATTTGCTCACCACTGCTCTAGGCCCACTACTCAGCAGGATCCAAATTATTGAGATCTCTGTTCTACACCATTTTCATCAAAACCAGTCAATCAAGGCACTGTCTGGTACACTCGTGATCAGCAACAGGACATCCAAATGTTCTTCATTGCCACCTGGTCATTGGAATTTCAAAAATTTCATGGTATTTATCTAGCCAATTTTCAATTATGAAGTTGGAAGCACTATGGCTTTCAAATCATTCAGGAATCATTCAATGGTGAGGAAGCTCATTTCAATGAAAAATTTGAAGAACTCTCACAGGAAAGGCTTCCCAAAGAGTGGCCTAAAAGTCACATGAATCCAGGCCCATCGAGGTCTACAATTGAGGTCCATGTGTGTTTTGACTAGCAAATATGGCTTCCAAGTCTTTCAGAAAAAAATAATTTGATATCCTGGCTGAGATTCCCAGTGCTCTGTGGAAAGCCACCCTAGGACTAGATCTCAGTTTCCAACGGAGACTCTCATGCATGGCCTCCTAAATTCTTAACACAATTCATGGCAATACTTCTTTGATGATTGATCCAGAACTGAGTGTTTAAGGGGAATGACACCAGAGTTCAAGCCCAGGTGGATCCAGTCATCTCTTCCAACTGCCACACGAATGACTACAATTAAAACCAAAACACTTCCACATGGTCCTCACCTTCTTCCAGAGAGACACTCATCATTACCTCTGGCTGGAGTTTTTCATGTGGGACGCATCCCAAGAGAGTGTCCGAAATAATCTTCCTTGCCCCTCATTTGCCTAAAGTCAGGGTGGCATGGTCACCCTTCCTGTGAACCTGGAGTGATCCAATAGGCCTGCTTCTCCAATTTGAGGCCTACTGACTCTCAGGGATAGATTCTTTAAGTAATTTGGAGTCACAAGAAAACACAAGCACCTCTGCAGTTCTTCAAAGAACTCATTTGACCTAAAGGATCCCTATTCTCACTTGATAGAGGTCAGAATCCTAACAGAGGAAGGCAAGAGACTCATCAACAATGACAGATTTTGGCCATTTTTGTTTTGATTGCACACATGCAATCTATCTTTAGATCCATCATGTGCTGAGAATCTAAGCCACAACCTCATACAGGGCCAAGAGGCTGATTTAGACACATCCTTTTACAAGCAATTAAGCAAAGATCCACAGGTGATGCCCATTCATTTCCATTTGAAAACTGTTTTCTTCAGGTTTCACAAAGGGGTGGCCTGAGGCAAAGACCTTCCTGACATTCAGGACAACAGAACCATAGGTAAGCAAATGAACCAAAGCAGGGTTTCTCCATTGAGAATTTCCGGGTCACACTGATATCTGAGTTTTCTAAGATGTTCCCATTCTCTACAGCTATCAAGTATATGGACATGTCTCAGAGCTTGGAGGTGGTACATATCTTGGAAACAAAACCATGAGACTATTCTGGAGAGTGGCCAGAATTCAGGAAGAAAACAGGAACTTAGGAATTTAGTAGGTGTTGCCCATCCATAAGGCAAACCAAAGTCCATTCTTCAATTAGGCAGGATGAATGCTGGGAAGTTTTCTACTAGACAGGACACATCCTTTGATGCCTTCTCTTTTCTAATGTCTACAACCACGGACACAGTGGGATACTCAAGACTTAGAAACACTAGCCTTGTCAAACGACTTACTAGAAACAGTCCACTCCAACCCAAAAAAACTGCCTTTTCTATCTATTCTCAGAACATGAGAGAAAAGCACAAACTCACTGAACACCCACAAAGGCACCTCCTTAACCCAAGTAGGTCTGTGACTATCTGGAGTGTCCTCTAACTGGTGGGCCATACTATGTTCCCCTGAAATGGCCTGTCCTTTCTCAGATCTGGTCTCCTTGGCCAACACTGTGAAGTTGTCAGGAGCCAGTGGTGAACCAATACCTGCTTTCTCAGGAAAGGCCCCTCTTCAGAGCTCTTCTGCCATTTGACAATCCTCATATCAGTCGGTACCAAGGAAGACTGACTCTGTCCTTGGTAAATCCAAACAAGTGAGACCACTGGGACTGGGACTGGGACTGGCTCTGGGTGCCTGGCTTCCTGCATCACAATTTCAGATTTTTTGATCACCAAGGAAGAGAGGTGAGGTCACTTTCTTTAGGAACTGAATGAGGTCACTACCTTGGCCACCACTTTGTCCTAACAGTTGCTTCGAAAGGTCCCATGAAATTGAGGCTGCCCCTACTTTCTTTGACACTTTCACAAGTTAGAATGGTATATCAACCATAGGCACCTGTATACAGCTCTCCACACAGGCATGGTTTCATCAGTTCTCTACATTACGAAAGGAGAGGCTGATTCAGACACATCCCTTCATACTGACCCTGTTGTTTGCCATGGAATATGACTTTTCCCCTCTTAGGTCCTTCATAGCTGCCTGCAACTTCTTCAGGGTATAATTTCTGCATGGTCCTTTGATGTTCTCAGCAGGTGGAAGATCCCCTACATTACTGTATTGTAAGATAAACTCTGTCTCGGCTCCTCTGTAAAGTTAGTTTGAGGGAACAATGTATGGTTAGGCTTAATAACATGTTTCATTTGAGTTAGGAATCATTCTGCTTAATGAATAATGGTATTGGGAACTTGCGATATTTACAAGAATATATTGGTGAAATATAAGTTTGAAAACAGAAATCTAGATAAGATTTGAATCCAGGAAGGGCATTGGGCTGTTGATTGGGATACTTAGCTTTGAATTATGTTCTGCACAGATGTCTCAGATAAATCAATATACAATGGCATAGGACCTTGTACCTTGGATGATTGCTTGTCGAAGAGATCATCCAGTCAAAAAGGGATAGTCTTTAGGATTAGGAAGATAGTCGGTATGTTAGAAAAAAGAGTGAGTATAGGATTTGGACCAAAAGTTCTTTAGCAATAGGGTTTCGGATAAAGAGTGAATGTAAATGTCAGCACATGTGAAGAGTCAGTCACAATGATGAACTGGGGAAAATATGTAGGAAAGCAGATATCAATAGAGACATTAGGAAATCAGGAAAATATAAAGTGAGTGATAGGATTAGTCATTTTCAACAGGGTTGAGGTTGAATATATTATCTTAAGAAGAAACAAATATGTAGTCACCAATAGGATTGATTTGAGAGCGTTAGGCAACCTGGATATGGATGTGTTTAGTAATCCATGCTCACTTTCCATTTAGGCTTTGGTGAAAGGTTAATAAAATAGGTACTTGTTACTTACTGTTTTTCTGTATGCTTAACAAAACACTGTTGAAGTCTTGAGGACTGTTTGCTAATCTTGTTTCCAGAATGTGCTGTCCCCAACTGCCAAACTGCAAATGTATACCCTCACCCGTTTGCACGCAAACCACACACTTGCCCTGACCCATCAATAAACTTCCCTCCCTGCCCTCTCCAAGGAAAGCATATAAGCTCTGCTTAAGCTGTTCTCATTGCTCTCTGCTCTATTCAAGTGAGCTCTGAGCCCCAGAATGCTGGACCCATAATAAACCATTTACTATTGCTTGAGACATTCCTCTGGTGGTCTCTTCCTCTGATGCTTGCCCGACCTTTACATCTGGAGGCACGAGCAAGATCCGGCAGCGGCGGATGAAAGATCCCCAAGGGGCTCTTTTCAGGGTAAGTAAGGGAACTCTTTTTGGTTTTAGGTTTCAGGTTAGGGCTTGGCAAAATGGCTATTGGTGATGAGCGTGAGCTCTCTCTGACAGAGGCTGACATACGTGTCACAGAGCCACAGGCCACGTCCCTGGGGGATGCCCCAGAGGACTCAGGAAATCGAGGAACAATAGTCTCCTTGACTCAGTGATATTTTGCTTCGGATTCAGTATTGCCAGCCCATCAGGTTTTGCCGGCTACTCAGTCCTGGCCTCAGTATTGGACGTCCATTGCCTGTCTTTATTGTCTTGTCTTGTCAGTGTAGTGTGTGATTTCTTTCACTGTTTGTGTATCTCTCATTTTGGGACAGAGCACTTCAACACCTCTCTTCCTGACCCTTGATCACTGGACCAAAGTCTGTGCAAGGCCCAGAATATTTCTTTTTCAGTAAATTGCTGGACCTGGCAGACCCTCTGTGCCTCAGAATGACCCACCTTTGGAGTTGGATAGCCCCTAGAAACATCTACTTCCCACTAATTTGAAACGTCAGAGATTTTGTCTTTCAACCGGGGCCACATAGACATCCAGATCAACAGCCATATATCTTAACTTTGCAGGACCTCTGCAAATCTCCTCCTGCATGGGTGAAGCCTTTCTTTGTCTCTGCGCCCACTCCTACTCCTTCCACCATGATTCTATCTCACAAACCCTCTGCTCTTTCTCCTCCAACCTCTGTTCTCCCTGAGTCTCAAGACTCTACTGGACTCTCCTACCCTTCTTATCCGCTGCCGTCGTCCACCAACCCCCAACAACCTCTAAGTGATTCCTTTGCTGCTGACTCAGCCTCTCCGCCATTGGAGAAAGCTAGGCCGGCCCAGCGCGCACCAGATGACTCCCCCTTGTCACACACACAGCCCCTCCTTCCCTGGAGAAAGCTGGCCCGGCTAAAAGAACTCAAAGAACTCCCTGGCGTTTTCACACCTGCCTACTTGGGATGACTGCCAACAAATCCTAGGGATTCTTTTCATGACAGAGGAACGAGAGAGAAACTTTCTGGAAGCTGGAAAAAAATATCCTCGGACCAGATGGGTGACCAACACAACTTCCCAACATAATCAAAGCCGGCTTACCCTTGAACTGACCCAACTGGGACCCCGACACCTTTGAAGGTAGGGAGCATCTGTCCACTTATTGCCGGGCCCTAATAGTGGGTTTCCAACCGGCCGCTAGCCAACCAAATAATTTGGCCAAGGTAAGAGAGATTATTCAAGGGCCTCATGAATATCCCTCTATGTTTCTAGAGAGAATTATGGAGGCGTATAGGAGATATACTCCTTTCGATCTTCAGGCAGAGGATCAAAAGACATATGTCATGATGGCCTTCATTGGGCAAGCTGATCTGGATATTAAAAGAAAGTTACAATACTTAGATGGATTACAAGATATGACTTTGAGAGATTTACTCAGAGTAGCCGAGAAAGTATCCTATAAGAGAGAAACAGAGAGAACGAAAGGGAGCAAAGGGAGGATGACAGATGAAAAAGACAGATGAAGGTATTAACTAAGGTCCTGGTCACAACAATAAATAGGCCAGAAATAAAGAAACAGGGAGACAAGAAACGATACCTGGGTCCCCACCAGAGGCCACCCTTGGCCTCAGATCAATGTGCCTACTGTAAAGAAAAAGGACACTGAGCCAAAAAGTGCCCTAGAAAGAGACAGCCACGCCAGACAGCCTTTCTGACTCTGGAGGTTGACTGAGAATGTCGGGGCTCAGATCCCTTCCCCGAGCTCAGGGTAACTTTTGAAGTGAAGGGGACCCCATAAACTTTGAAGTGGATACAGCAGCAGTATACTCAGCCCTTAAGGCCCCACTGGGCCCTCTATCAAATAAAAGGTCTCTAGTTCAAAGGGCTAACAGCAGTAAATATCAGACTTAGACAACTAAGAGGACCATGGACATGGGGAAAGGAAAAATCCAACATTCCTTCCTAGTAATCCCAGAATGCCTGGCCCCATTGATGGGCAGAGATCTGCTCAGTAAGCTCCGGGCCAAAACAACTTTTAACCCCGAAGGCCCCAAAATGAAATTTCTAAATCCTTCATTAAAAACTCCTATAGTCATGGCTTTATAAATGTCAGTCAAAGATGAACATCCACTTTTCACACACCCCAAGAATGATCAAACAGGCAAGCTACCCCAGAAATGGATAACAGATTACCCAGATGCCTGGGCAAAAATTGTTGGGTTAGGACTAGCCATGAAACAACCTCCAAGAACAGTGGAGTTAAAAACCTCAGCCTCCCCAATCAATGTCAAACAACATCCTCTGAGCAAAAATGCTAAAGATGGGTTAAGGCCCCATATTCAGAAATATCTGGCTTTAGGGTCCTAAGGCCCTGTCAATCGGCCTGGAACACTCCCCTGCTACCAGTAAAAAATCCAGGAACTGGGGACTATCCCCGTTCAAGACCTAAGAGAGATCAACAACAGAGTGCAGGACATTCACCCCACGGTAAATAATTTGTACAATCTGCTTATCACTCTGAACCCTGAGTAGAAATGGTATGGACATAAAGATGCTATCTTTTGCATGCCTCTGCATAAAGACAGTCAGTTTCTGTTTGCTTTTGAGTGGGTAGACCCAGAAACCGGAACGTATGGTAAACTAACATGGACTAGACTCCCACAGGGGTTCAAAAACTCCCCCACTCTCTTTGATGAAGCCCTCCACAGAGATGTCAACAACTTCAGAACTATGCACCCCGAAGTCACCCAGCTTCAATACGTGGATGACCTGCTACTGCAGCCAACACCAAGGAAAACTGTGAGTCTGGGAACCAAGCACTATTATGTAAGCTTGCTCAACTCGGGTATAGAGCTTCTTCCAAAAAACCCCAAATTTGCCAGCAAGAAGTAGTCTTCCTGGGCTATTCCCTTAGAGGTGGTAAACGTTGGCTCACTGAGCCCAGAAAACAAACGGTTGTGCAGATACCCCCCCCCCCAGCAGCAGACAACACAAAGAGTTTCTTGGGACTACTGGGTTTTGCAGGTTATGGATTCCTGTGTTTGTGTCCTTAACTTCTCCTTTATACCCGCTGTTAAAGGGAGATGCCCAATTCCAATGGACCCCTGAGCACCAGCAAGCTTTTGATAACATCTTACGACACTGGCACTGAACTCCTCAACTTCACTGAGCCAAGCCTGCAATTTCAGAAAGCCCTACACTACGTTAAAAATGTACATCAATTCACACACCTTGGTCCAAAGAAACTGCAGGCATTCCTGAAGGATCAAGAACAGAGTTTTCCACTAACCGACTCACAGCGAAAGGACATAACTGAACGGGTAACAAAACCCTGTCCGTTCTGTCAATAGAACAATTACCCTTCCAAACTTCCTGTAGGAAAGCGCCTATGAGCAACCAGACCAGGAAATTCTGGGAAGTGGACTTTACTGAAATTTAGCCAGCAAGGTATGGAGTTCAATATCTCCTAGTGTTTGTAGATATATTTTCAGGATGGATTGAAGCCTTCCCCACAAAAAAAAAAGGCACAAATGGTGGTAGAAAATCCTGAAAGATATTTTTCTATGATACGGCCTACCTAAGGTAATAGGGTCTGATAATGGACCGGCGTTCATGGCCCAGGTAAGTAAGGGGTTAGCCAGGATCCTGGGGATAAATTGGAAGTTACATTGTGCTTATAGACCGCAGAGCTCAGGACAGGTTAAAAAAATTAATAGAACCATTAAAGAGACCTTAACAAAATTAAGCTTAGAGAGGGCATCAAAGATTGGACTATGCTCCTGCCTTATGCACTGTTTCATGCAAGAAATACTCCCTCTGTTTCTTTGTGTAACCTCACCTCCTATAAAATTCTCTATGGGGCCCCTCCTCCAGTAAGGACCTAACCCCAACTCTAAGACCTACCGATCCCTTCCACACCCCCTTGCTTGACAAACTTAAAGCTATTGAAAGAACTCAGGGATACCTGTCAAAACAGCTGGCCACTGCCTACCAACCTGGTGAAGAGGAGACTCCACATCGATATCAAAAAAGAGACTTCATCTACATAAGATGACATCAGGTGTCATCCCTGGAACCCCGCTGGACAGGACCATACCAGGTGCTAATTATAAAACCTACAGTGGTAAAGGTAGACGGAATCACTTCCTGGATCCTAATTCTCATCTCAAGCCTGTGCCCTGTCCAGACACTGGCTTGAAAGTGGAAAAGACTGGTAACCCTTTCAAATTGCATATTTGCCATGTGGATAAGGCTATAGACTCTCCCCTTGGCCACCACTAGTCCTAACCATCATCAGCCCATTCAGCAGCGATGGCTGATCACAAATCCAATTAGACAAGAAGTATGGTCTGTCTCACATACAGCCCCCTTAGGGACCTGGTGGCCAACTCTCCACCCAGATATTTGTCAGCTGGGTATACGTCTTTCCAATTGGGATATCTCTGATGAAGAGGATCCCACTAAAATTCCATTAAATTTCTCCCGTACCATAGATAATGGAAACAAACATTATGGATGTAGGAACACGCAAGCCTGATGCAGGTTGGCTAGCCTAGATTACTATGTTTGCCCGGTGGACTATCAAAGCCACAAACAACCACGGCTGTGTGGGGGAAAAGCCGTCTTCTTCCGTAAGTCATGGGGATGTGAGAATACAGGGGCTGCCTGGTGGAACCCAAACTCCTCATCAAATTCAGTTCACAGCATTGGCCATATTACCAATTAGACAACCAAAACCGATGGCCCCCAGAGGGGTCTCTAGATCCTCAAATTCTGTGTGACTATTTCAACTTCGGCAAGTGATCAAAAGGATTGAAGAAAATTCCCCTATGTGTAGGCCTTTTCCCTCCTTTGCTCACATCACGAAATATGTTTCTCCAATAGATCCTTCTGCTCCAGATTCTCTGCTGTCACTCTCACATCAACAACCTGATTTCTCCCCTCCAATTACTAGATCAAAACCCCAAACCTCCTCTGGTTCTCAGACCATTGCCCCCATGCTGAGGCAGCAGGTACTGAGGTACCCTTCCACCCACTCACTCCTCTCTTCTCCTGTCAGTGCCCACACCGGGTCCCACCAGGTCCTCTTACCAGCTAACCCAAAGCTCAAACCAGCTGAGGAGTGCCCTCAGACGCCTATCCAAGATGTAATGAAAATGGCCTTTAAAGTTGCTTTGTCATCACTAAAAACAGGTTACTAAGAATTTAAAGTCCCTCACAGGCTTTTTAGATACTCATTCCCGTCTTCCCATCTGCTCTACCTGTTCTACTGCTCAAGTTTTGTTGCCAGGAAAATCCCAAACCCTTTTCCCATTATTCTTTTATATCTCTTTTTCCTCATTCTCAGAACCACAGAACTGCTCTCACCCCCCGCCTTCCCCGTCTTCCCCTCTGTACCAGGCCCACAGAAAAATCTTAAATGGCCTTCTCCAGAAGTCTTCATCGTGGCTGACTTTAGGACTTTCAGCAACAAAGTCTTTATAAAAGAGTTCAGTGTAGATAAACTTCCTCTTTTCGTGTTGCTCTGTTATACTTGGCCACTGGCTGGAAAAATCAGCCCTTCTAAGCTAGACACCCCCTTACTAGTTTTTCACAAAATATGTGAACAAGGCCTCTGGCCTTGAGCTGAGGCTTCCAGAGATGGCTACATTTCCAAGATAAAGAAGTTACCAACTGGGCTCCATGGTAACAGCTGGCAGGGAGAAAATAAAAGAGAAGAAAAAAGCTCTCCCCCTCCCAGGTGTCCTTAATAAGTTATCTTTCCCAGAGAAGAGGAAAATAAAAACAGAACCAAAAACTGCTTTTTGTGAACTTCTGCAGACTGTGAATTTCTGAGTCTTTTCCCTTACATGTTGGGTACAAAATTCTGAAACTACCTAAACTTGGGATTCAGGGGATTAATTGATTACAACAGAAGCAATGCCCTCTATATCCGGTTGCAACCAAATAGGACTGTTTCCCTATCTTTGGTGCTATCTTAGGTGCCTTGCCTTGTCCATACCTACAACAGTATAATTCTATATACTTAAACATTGTTTATTCATAAAATTATCAACAGATGTGATTAATTATGTAATGGTGCAGATGTTTCCCCGAGTGCTCTATCATGAGGCAGGATCATTTAAATTTCAAATAGGGGGGCATACAACCCGGTTCCGCTGGCAACCTGTATCCTTCACTTTAGCCATCCTATGAAGAATAGTAGTTGCTGCAGAGAAGGGCACAGGAACCACTGCCCTAATCCATGGGACACAACAAATGACCCAATTAGAAGCAGCAATAGACCAAAACTTAAAGATATTAAAAAACCACCATCACAGCTTTACAAGAATCTTTAACCTCTCTCTCTGAAGTTGTTTTACAGAACAGGCGAGGGTTCGACCTCCTCTTCATGAGAGAAGGGGCCTTTGTCCTGCATTGAGGGAAGAATGTTGTTATTATGCCTACCATACTGGAGTTGTAAAAGAATCTATGATTAAATTAAGAAGACGCATTGAAGAGCATCAACAAGAGAGAGAGGCCCAAAAAGGGTGGTTTGAGTCTTGGTTCACAGAGTCCCCCTGGGTAACTATGCTTTTATCAGCCCTGGCCGGTCCATTAATAATCCTCACATTATTGCTAACTGTAGGACCCTGTTTGCTCAACCGTGTAGTTTCCTTTCTCCAAGCTCAAATTGGACAAGTTAAACTTATGGTAATCAGAAATCAATATACCACACTAGCAAACATAAAATGTGACATCCTCAATGATCACTATTATGATTTAATGTAAACAAAAGAAAGTGGGGAATGAAAGGTAAATAAAATAGGTAATTGTCACTTCCAGTTTTACGGTATGCTTCACAAAACACTGTTGATATCTTGAGAACTGTTCGCTAATCTTGTTCCCTGAATGTTCTGTACCAACTGCAAAACTGCAGAATGTACTCCCTCACCCATTTGCACGCAAACTGCCCACTCGCGCTGACCCATCAATAATCTTCCCTCCCTGCCCTCTCCAAGGAAAGTATATAAGCTCTGCTTAAGCTGTTCTCAGGGCTCTCTGCTCTATTCAAGGGAGCTCTGAGCCCCAGCATGTTGGACCCCCATAAACTTTTGGCTGTTGCATTAGACAGTCCCTGGTAGTCTCTTCCTCCGATGCTCGCCTGACATTTACATTGGTAAAATAATAAGTGTGACCATTGCTTCTGTGTCGAAATGTACAAATTATTATTGGGGGTACAAATAGGTGTACCCTGTGATATGAATATAGAGATAATGCATGAATAGACAATACTGTGAATAAATAATATAATGGATTCCAAATTTAATAATGGATTCAATTGATATCTGAAAATATAAAGGAAATCTTATATTGATATACATACATTCATTCCAACCAGTAAAACATCTAAACGTTATATTAGGATTATGATTTATCATGAAGAGTGTGTGAGTTTTCCTTCAAAATTGATTATGGAAGTTGAAAATAATGTGTTTGGAAAGAAGTCTCATGAAAAGACCAGACAAGAAACCTGGAGGAATCCATGTGTTCTGAAGCAGGAAGTTATTGAAAGTGAAACAAATGCCTATAAGTTTGCTAACTTGTGGATGAAATATATATCTTATGATGTGCATAAATTGAAGAAATAGTAATGTAGCAGTGTTGAATAAAAATGAATGTCAAAATACACATCATGTCCCATAGTAATCTACTTGCATTGATGTTAAACTGGGTCAGTTACTGTACAAATTTAGTATTTGTATGCAACTTTAACTAAAGTTAGTTTTCAGTACTGGTAACAAATATGTATTTCAGGTGGATGAATATTTCTGAGAATAATCTTGTGAATACGTGATTATAAATCCATACACATGAACATGAATAAATTTAGGGAGTGTATATAAGACACATATATTTCATATTTTGAAAAATCTGGAGAGTATATATATACAAAAAACACACATGCAGAGACATTAAATTACCAATATATATGCCAATCGAAATTTATCATGAAATATATATCATCCACAGATGCAAAAATATTTCTTTTACTGAACATGGATTTATGTTTAATGTTGTTCAACTAGGAAGCTCACCCATAGGTTGAATTTTAAGATCCAACAGGGTTTAGGAGGAGTGATCTCTTCTCATAATTTGTATCTGCCAAGTCAGCCACCTCACAAGAATGTACATGTGATACCAGGTAGGATTCTATATGTGCATTTAAAAATACATGTTCTGAATAGGCTACAGGGAAAGGGAGACAGGAATTTATATATTTATTAACTTTAAAAACACAAGGAGAACTATTTCAATTAAAAATTAACTAGATTTATAACACCTACCCTTCATAATGCAAATGGCAAGTCCAAATATACACCATGCCTCCTTTGAACTGCTTGTATTTCTATTCTGTTTGGGTTAGTTTTCTCCATCATATTAGGATTAGCAGTCAGAGTCTAGTAGTTTATGAGTTAGTGTCAGGGATTAAGTATTTCGAATGGAAAATTGGAAAATGAATCCAATGTGTATGCATATATGTGCTACACAAAAATCTTCCCACTCTCATCCACAACAATGCCTTGACATTAACTTCACCCCAAGTAAGACATAATTAGAGGAGAAGAGTTAGAAAATCTGTGAATGCATATGTGGAATGGAATATACTCAGGATTTCACAAACTTGGAAGTGGTAGAGCAGTTTCCAAAAGTAAGGCACATGGTAAACACTCCACAAACATGGAGTTCTGCTGGCCTAAAGACTTCTTGATAAACTGCCTCTGAGGTTGGGCACTTGAAATATATGTTGTTGTCAGTAGCTTTAGCTTACTTTCTAGTGAGACCATCAAAGCTGGGTCTGCATCTATGTGACCTGGAGGACATTGTTTCTAATTTTCCAATGAACATGAGGCAGCAGTGCGAATACTCTCTTTGTAGTTAAACTATGGCCACTGGGAGCTAAGTGACTCACCGTGTGAACTGTGAAGCCATTTGGTCCTCCTCCACTTTTCGTGGTGGTTCTTGCTGCTGCACTGGGACTTTGGTATTTTCTTCATGAAATACAAGGAGATCAACTGGGACACAGTGCTGGAGGGAGTTCTGTCACGTGTGGAGGTCATGGTCTGCATGTGAATGCACCAACCAGGATTCTATCCCACATGGGTTGCCCCTTTGTCCATAGCAACCTGATTCTGAACATTGCCTTGAAATCTCCCTATACAAAAAGATGCCTTTACATGGAAGGTTCTACTGGCTGTACCATGTCATTCACAAGCCATTTGGAAGCCAGTGGCAGATCCACATGGCCCCACCACACATTTTATCACACACCTTCACACCACTGCTCTAGGCCCACTAATTTGCAGGTTCCAACTTACTGGCATCTCTGTTCTACACAATTTTCAAGAAACCTAGTCAGTCAAGGCACTGTCTGATACACTCATGATTAGCAATAGGACATCCAAAGATTCTCCAGTGCCACCTGGTCATGGGAATTCCAAAAATTTCATGGTGTTTATCTAGCCATTTTTTTGAGGATGAAGTTGGAGGAACGGTGGTTTTCAAAAACCATTAAATGTTGAGGAAGCTCATTTCAATGAAACTCTGGAGAACTCTCATAGGCAAGGCTTCCCAAAGAGTTGTCAAAAGGTCACATGAAGCCAGTCCAATTGAAGTCTACAATGTGAGGTACATGTGTGTTTTGACTCTCAGCTATGGCTGCCAAGACTTTAAGAAGAAAATCATGGATTATCTTGGCTGAGATTCCCAGTCCTCTGTGGCCTTGATCTAAGTTTATAAGGGCTACTCTCATGCGTGGGCTCCTAAAATCCCAACAAAGCTCATGGCAATACTTCTCTGAGGTCAGTTTCAGAATTCAGTCTCTATAGGGATTCACACTAGAGTTCAAGCCCAGGTGGACCCAGTGATTTCTTCCAATCGCCACACAAATGACCAAAATTTAAACGAAAACACTCCCATATGGCCCTCATCTTTTCCACATAGACACTCATCATAACCTCTAGCTGGAGGTTTCTATGAGGGGCGCTGGACAAGACAGTGTCCAAAATAAGCTCCCTTGCCCGTCATTTGCCTAAAGTCAGGGTGGCCTGGAAACCCTTCCTCTGAACCAGGAGTGATCAAATAGGCCTACCATTATTACTGTTCCACTTCTCCAATTTGAGGCCTACTGACTGTGGGGTTTAGATTCTTCATGTGGATTGGGGTCATGAGAAAACCCAAGCACCAATGGGATAGACTCTGAAGGGCTTTGAAAAACTCATTTGACCCAAAGGATTCCTATTCTCACCTTATGGAGGTCAGGAAACTTACAGAGGAAGGCGAGAGACTTCATCCATAATGAGTACTCTTTTGGCCATTTTGGTTTTGGATGCACACATGGCATCTTTCTTTAGATCCATCAGGTGCTGAGAATCTAAGCCACAGCCTCACACAGGGCCAACAGGCTGATTCAGACACATCCCTTTCGAAATCAATTACTCAAAAAGGGACAGGTGATGCCCATTCATTTACATTAGAGAACTGTTTTATTCAGGCTTCACAACGGGGTGGCCTTAGGCAAAGACCTTCCTGACATTCAGTGCTATAGAACAATAGGTAAGCAAAAGTCCCAAAGCAGGGTTTCTCCACTGAGACTTTCCTGGTAACATTGATATCTGAGTTTTCTGAGATTCTCGCCATTCCCTTCAGCTATCCAGTACATGGCCAAGTCACAGAGCTTGGAGGTGGTACCTATCTTGGTCACAAAATCATGAGCCTATTCTGGAGAGTGGCCAGAATTCAGGAAGAAAACAGGAACTTAGGAAGATTTCAGGTCTTGCCCACAAATAAGGCAACCCTCTGTCCTTTTATAAATTGGGCAGCGTGAATGTTGGGAAGCTTTCTCCTAGACAGGACACATCCATTGATTCATTTTCTTTTGTAATGTCTACACCCACGGACACAGTGGGATACACAGACATAGAAACACTTGCCTTGTCAAATGACTTAATAGAAACAGTCCACTCCAAACCAAACAAACCAACTTTCCTACCTATTCTCAGAACATGAGACAAAACCACAAACCCACACTCATTCCCACAAATGCACCTCCTTCCCCCAAGAAGGTCTGTTACTAACCGGAGTGTCCTCTGCCTGGTGAGCCATTCTTTGTTCACCCGAAATGGCCTGTCTGTTCTCAAATCTGGACTCCTTGGCCCACTCTGTGAAGTTGTCAGTAGCCAGCTTTGAGCCGCCACTACCTGCATTCTCACTGAAGACACCTCTTCAGATTTTTTCTGGCATTTGACCATCTTCACATCTGTAAGTACCAAGAAAGACTGACTCTTTCCATGATAAATCCAAAAAAGTGAGATCTCTGTGACTGTTACTGGGCCTGACCCTGGGTGCCTGGTTTCCGGGATCCCAAGTTCAGAGAGTTCCATCACAAAGAAGTGAGGTAGGTCACTTCCTTCATGAACTGAATGAGCTCACAGCCTTGGAAAACACTTTGTCCTAACAGTTTCTTCCTAAGGTCCCATGAGATGGAGGCTGCCCCTACTTCCTGTGACACTTTCACAAGTTAGAATGGTATATCAACAATAGGTACTGGGAGAGAGATCTCCACACAGGGTTGGTTTGGTCCATTTTGTCTACATTAAAATGTGAGAGGCTTATTCAGACACATCTCTTCATCCTGACCAGGTTGTTTGCCATGGAAAATGACTTTTGCTCTCTCAGGTCCTTCATAGCATTCTATATCTTCTTCAGGGATAATTTCTGCATGGATCTTTGAGATTCTCAGCAGGTGGAAGATCCCCTATATTCCTGGATTGTAAGACCAACTCTATCCCTGCACTGCTGTAAAGTTAGATTGAGGGAACAGTGTATGGTTAATGTTAATATCATGTTCTATTTGCGTTAGGAATCATTCTGCTGGATGAATAACGGTATTGGGAACCTGAGATATTTACAAGAATATATAGGTGAAATATAAGTATGGAAACAGAAATCTAGGGAAGACTTGAAGCCAAGTAGGACTTTGGGCCCTTGAGTAGCATACTTTGCTTTGAATTATATTCTGCACAGATGTCTGAGATAAATTGATATACAAAGAAATAGGATCGTATACACTAGATGATTGAATAACATACAGAATATCCAATAAAAAAGGGATAGTCTGTAGGATTAGCAAGATAGTCAGTAGGTTTAGAAAGAAGAATGAGTATAGGATTTGTACCAAAAGTTCTTTACAAATAAGGTTTCGGGTAGAGAGTGAATGTAAATGTCAGCACATGTAAAGAGTCAGTCACAATGACGAATTGGGGAAAATATGTAGGAAAGCAGATATAAATAGAGACATTAGGAAGTCAGTAAAAGTATGAAGTGTGTAATTTGTTTAGACATTTTCAACGGTTTGAGTCTGAATATATAACCTTAGGCAGAAACTAATATGTTGTCACAAATTGGATTGACTTTTGAGAGCATTAGGTAACCAGGCCATGGATGTTTTTATTAATCCATGCTCACTTTTTATTTAGGCTTTGGTAAAATCATAAGTGTGACCTTTGCATTTTGTGTCCAGAATATTATTGTGATAAAATGTATATGTAGATCAGGTGACTTGAGTATTTCTTCCACCATTTCTGTAGCAATATTTTGTAGATGTATAAATTACTATTGAGGGTACAAATAGGTGTACCCTGTGTCTATGAATATGCAGATAATGCATGAATAAACCATACTGTGTGTAAATAATATAACTTGCTCTACTTTAAATAATGGATTGAATTGATATCTGAAAATATAAAAGAAATCTCATATTGATATACAATCATTCACTGCAACCAGTTATACATCTAATGGTAATATTATGGTTGTGGTTTATCCTGAAAGGTGTGTGAGTTTTGTTTCAAAAGTGATTATGGAAATCAACAATAATGTGTTTGGAAAGAAGTCTCATGAAAAGAATAGTCAAGAAACCTGTAAGAATACATGTATTCTCAAGAAGGAAGTGATTGAACATTATATATCATACTATATATAATGTGCATAAACTGCAGAAATAGTAATGTACCAATGTTGAATAAAAATGAACATCAAAATACACATCATGTCCCATAGGAATCTAATTGCATTGATGTTAATCTGGGTCAGTTACTGTAGAAATATTAGGATTTTTATCCACCATTCACTGAAGTTACTTTTCAGTACTAGGAAAAAAGTATGTATTTAAGTTGGATGAATATTTCTGAGAATAATCTTGTGAAAATTTGATTATAAATCCACATAAATCACAAAACATTATAAACACAAAAGTCACATGGACATTAAAATCTAGCAATATATATGCCAATTTAAGTCCATCTTGAAATATATATCATCCACTGATCCAAAACTATTTATTTAATGAACTTGTATTTATGTATAATGTTGTTCAGCTAGGAAGCTCCCCCATAGATTGAATTTTCTGTTCCAAATCAGTGTTTAGGAGGAGTGATCTCCTAAATGTGTATGCAAATATGTGCTACACAAAAATCTTCCCACTCTCATCCAGAACAATGCCTTGATATTACCTTCACCCCAAGTAAGACACAGTTGGAGGACATGAGTTAGAAAATCTGTGAATACATATCTGGAATGTAAAATGGTCAGGAGTTCACAACCTTGCAGGTTGTAGAGGAGTTTCCAAAAGTAAAGGACAGGCTTGATAGACCCAACCTGATCTTTTATTAGAATTGGGAGCCATCTTGACAGAAAGCCATGAAAAGATAATTTGGGCTTTACTATAAATTACTGCAAATTCTGAACCTGCTTGGAATGCCTGTCCGTGCCTTGAACTCATCCATGCCTGGCTCTCTGACCAGATAACAGTGCTCTCTGAAACATTAGTGACACCTAATAAATATTGGCCTTCCCAGGCCAGACAACGACCCTCTCTGAGTCTCTAATGGTCCTCATAATTTCTGATGTTGGGGCCAGCAAAAAAAATGTAAACTACCATCAGTGTGATGCTTTCAAAGTTCTGTTATCTGTAACCCCCTTTTTGTGTAACTTTCTGGGCTATATAGCTGGGCTGTAGGAAAGGTGGTGTTGCTGTCTTGTTCCCACCATTTTTGGAGGGAGAGGCAGCCTGGCCAGTTTTAATAATAAGCCTGCCTTAATTTGATTTTAATTGGAGTCACTGGTCTTTCCTTGCATCCTATTCCAACATTTTGGAGTTCCCCAGTGAGATGACCCTGCCCGACCAGATCACAAGACCAGACTGCTGAAAATTCTGAAGCTGGCCTTCCCTCCAGGGCTACGGGCTGGGGAGCCACTCTAGGGGGTGCACAACTTGAGATGTTCCAAGGCCTTGGAGTGAGCCGTCGGTCTGGGGAGCACTGCAGTGAACCACCGCACTGAAACTATTAGCAAGTACCTGGTGGAGGATGCCTCCATAGGTAAGTGGCACCTTGATAACATCTTATATCTGGTTAAGGGAGATCTCTTCTAATGACAGAGAGGTGGCCTGGGGAGGCTCACATTCACTCCTGTCCAGGATAGTAATGAGAATCGTTCTGTCCTCTGTTCCGTTCTGTAGGGAATTCCTCTGGAAGGTTAGAGAGGTGCCAAGGGACACGCATGCGCATCTACCCCAGAGCTTTAGCAAGACGTTGAATTGCTCATCTGTTTTTCTGTTTTGGCACCGGGATTCTGTTTTTTTTTTTTTTTTTTTTTTTTTTTTTTTTTTTTTTTGTGTGTGTGTGTGTGTGTGTTTTGTTCTGTGTTCTATATGTTTTTTGTTTGTTTGTTTTTGTGCGTTTTGTTTTGTGATTTCTGTGATAAAATCTTAAGGATATTGAACGTGAAAATGGGTAACAAAGCAAGTAAGCCTGACACCCCTTTGGACTGTGTTTTAAGGAACTGTGATGAACTTTACCACCATTTGTTAAGCAGAATGAGAGAAGGCCCTAGCTGGCTGCCTGGAGCACACCCAGTGCAGATGGTAATGCCTGCTGGGGAATGAAGAACTGAGTATCTCCCAGTATCTGCCGAAGCCCTGTTGCTTCAGGGAATTCCCTCCTTCGTTCCCTGCACTGCAAGGATAATGCCACCTCTGTCTTCTTAAAAAAAGAGAAAAACAAAAAGGGGACACTAAATGCAGTAAAGTCGCCATGGAGACACTTTATTTTATATTTCAGGTAGCTCCTCTGTGAAAACATTTGGTCCCCTTGTGGGGACATCTGTGGTGCCACTGGAGAAGGAGATTTTTCTCTTATTTGCTCTGTTTTAAAGGGTTCTGTCTGTCAGCCATTGTCTGGAGTTCATTTCTGTCTGTCTTGTGCCTTTTTTCTAGCCCTTTAAGACATGTGCAATAATGTGTTAATATTATAAATTGTTTCTTGGAAATGATCTTAGCTGAATGTGTGTCTAAATGATGATGTTTCATTGTACCAATCTGGTATCTGAATGGGTTTTTGAAGCATTCCACAATCTTGCAGTTAAAAGTCGGGTTTAGGTATTTGTTTAGTTCATGGTTTCAGATAATTCATGCCAGAGAACTTAAATACTTAGGATGGAAAATAAAGAACTCTACTTCCAAGTTGGCAAGTAACTTCCCAATCATTCAGTCTTTTTTTCACCAATTTTAAATTAGGTAGCCTGGGAAAATGTCACTGTGTGTACCAGTGCATTAATTTGGACAAGGATACTAAATCATAGTATGATATCTGTTGACAAAACAACTTGTAAAGATATAAAATTTTGTGAATTGTATCTTAAACTTGTATCATAATTTTCAACATCCTAACATGAAAATTATGGTTAAAATACCTTAGGCCTAAGGTTTCTGCTCAGAATAGCCTTTTTTCCTTCTTCTTCCAGACCTCAGCCAGGACTTATTTTGAAATGCAAATGAAAGAAGCCTGTAAGCTTAGTAGAAGACTTATTTGAGGCCTAAGGGAAAAAAAAAAAGGTAAATTGTATGGTATTTACCAATTACTGGCCAGTCATTTTTCTAGGACTCATAATTTTTTCCTTAGGTTCTTTATTTATTTTTTGAGCTCATGATTTTGCTCCTACAGACCTAGGTTAATGTTTTTCTGATCAGTAATATCTTTGACCAACTGTGGAATTTTTAAATCATTGCAATGGAGATTTCACCTGTGAAAAGCTACAAGGCCTTCACTTTTATTATGTGTGCACAATTTGTTATGTGTTGTATGTCTATATATATATATATATATATATATATATATATATATATATATATCCATATATCATATATATGATACACAAATTAACTTATATAAGGAGCACTCATATTAAAAAGAACTCATAAAAACAATTTTAAAAAGTGGATCCAAAGATCTTTAATTCACGTGATTTAAATGTTTCAATTTAAATTGGGTAAACAGATAAATATAAATGTCTTTAAATTTAAGCTTACAAGTTTTTCTAGGTGTTCAAAAATCTAATAAACTATTAATGTCTACAAAAGGTCTAATATGCCTTTGTTCCAGGACTTTTCTTTCAATCAAACAAATGGTTTACAGTGTTCAAAAAATTTGTCTAATATTTTGATAAATAAGTAAAGTAAATTTGATATGGGATTACTCATTCATGAGTACTTTTGTTTGATATCTGATTGATATACTAAGGTCTGTATAAGTTTGTACTAAAGTCTGTATAAGATTGTAAAAATCAGTCATGTGTAAAAGAGACAAAAATTTCTTAAACATAAGTTTACCCATAACATTAAGTTTATTAAGATTTAAATTTTCTAGAGCAAGCAACCATAAAAATTAAACAAATGTTTAAATAAGAACTGTTATTTTAGAGCACTGTACTGCCATTTCTTTAAAAGCTAAACTTGGTTAATGTAGAAACTTCAATGCAATTGTGATGCTATTAATGTGCTCATATTTTCCAGTTATACAACTCTATAAGGTAGAAACTTTAAAAGAGCATTATATCAAGCAGGTGTTCTGAAGTTGTATGGTAAATAAAATATATATTGGGGATTTATTTACCTGTTATCAATAATATATGTAAAGTTTTATGTTACTTTTTACATTGTGGAACAATTTAAATGTATTTTTAAGTTAATGAGACCCTAATCTATGTAAAGGTTAAAATCTTTCAGCCGTACTTTAATTCATGTTTTAAATGTGATATCATATGGTGTGAGCTAATGTTCATGTGACCTCAAACAATTTATGTAAACTTTGTAAAATGATATTTAAAAAAAAGATCAGCTTGAGAACTAAAGCATTTAAGATTTATAAGGAGCCCTGCTTACCTGAGATAAGACTCTTTGTCCCATCTTACTACATGTGAGAATGACTACGAAAGCATTAGGTCAGATTTTATTTCATTTAAAGTTATGTTCAAATTTTTTTTTTTCTGTCAAGATTACTAGGATCTCAAAAAGGTGATATAAAATATAACTCACCAAAAAATTCAGGGTAGCTATTACATGAACTAAGTATTTTTACTCTTGTTAAAAAATTTTATTTTTTAATTTCTTTTTAAGTGATCTAAAGATTCCCTGTTGGTGTTTTACAGAAGTGTTGCTTTAAGAACACAACATGGGTTAATTTAAGAAAATAAGTCATCAACTACAAGACAGACAGAATAATAAGATCCCAATTAATAAAATATAAATAATTATAAACTTATAGACATTAAAGTGCAGTACTCTTAATATATGGCTGTTAAAATTTATTTGCTGGTTGTTTCAGATTAGGATTGAAAATTAAAGTTAAATGAAAAGGGCCAAAAAAAAACAATATTTGACTCTTGCCCTTTGAGTCAGTCTGAATCCAGGGAACAGGGGACTTCTCTATGAGCTTTGCAACTCTGGGCCACATAACCTCCCGATCAGGGAGATTAATGAGACGACTGGAGAACAGAAAGCCAATCAGTGCATTTGCTACAAAGAGGAGAGTCATCAGGAAAGGGAGACATCCCTGATGCTTCTGAGGGAAGCCACATGGTCAAGCAAGACCTGAACCCACCTAGCTCAAATTGCACTAGCAGAACTGAGAAGCTGCTCTCAAGTTTCCCAAGGAATGACTCCCATAAAAGCTCAGCTGACTGCTAACAATAGATAGAAACAAAAGTCATTTGAGTGCTTCATCTTAAACACTTAGCAAAGACAGTTAAAACCAAAATACAGCCATTCCTGGGCATTTTAAATAATAATAATAATAATAATAATAATAATAATAATAATAATAATAATAATATTTTAAGGTATACACTTTATGTTAGCCTCCCAAAATAAGTAAAACTGTTGGCTACAAAGACTATCAAGAGGAGCTGCCAGAGGCAGAAGTTTTTAGTTTAAGGCCTACAGATATTCCTAACCTACAGGTAGGCTTGGTGTTTGCTAGTACGATTATCCAGCCCTGAGTAACAGAATTAAATGTTTCTCTATTAGACACAGAGGTCATACTACTGAAACGATTTTGCAAAATCAGATGACATTAAATTATTAAACTGTATATTATGGGGAGGGACAACTGTAACACTTAAAGTTAAATATTAAGTTGACAGTCCTGATAATTGGGGATATTAAAGACTGGTGAGGGTACTTCATACAGTGACATGATCCAGCTACTGCAACATTTATTCAATACTCACGTTTTTTGTTTCTCTCATAGAAGAACCCATCCCCATATGACTTTACAACCTGTTCTTCCTCAACAAGACTTCAAAAAGAACTGACTTCTAAAAGGCAACTCATATTCCTCAACTGACTTCAAAAAGGCAACTCATGTCTCTCACGCCATGCACACTCATGTCACCCTCTCTCAGCTGAGAAGAAGGCAAAATGAGAGACGACTCTCCACTTACACCAATGGAGCCCAAAATAAATAGACTATCAATATAAGTAATTAATTAAGTCAGGTAATATCAGGGAGACTGGTTTTCGGTGAGTTCTAAAAATTTGGAGACTGTTAACTGAGGGATTAAAATTTCCTCAGTGCTTTTCCACTAACCTTTCAAGGATTACAAAGGGACACATAAGAAAAGGGGGGAATGATAGACCCAACCTTATCTTTTATTAAAATTGGGAGCCATCTTGCAACAAAACCATGAAAAAATCATTTTGGCTTTACTGTAAATTACTGCAAATTCTGAACCTGCTTGGAATGACTGCCCGTACCTTAAACTCACCCGTGCATGGCTCTCTGACCAGATAGCAGCCCTCTCTGAAACTTTGTCACACCTCATAAATATTGGCCTTCTGTGGCCAGACAATGACCCTCTCTGAGGCTCTAATGGTCCTCATAAATTTTGATGTTGGGGCTAGCAAAAAAAAAAAAAAATGTAAACTCCCATTAGTGTGATGCTTGTCAGAGTTCTGTTATCTGTTACCCCATTTTTGTGTAACTTTCTGGGCTGCAAACCTGGGCTGTAGTAAAGGTGGGGTTGCTCTCTTGCTCCCGCAATCTTTGGAGGGAGAGGCAGCCCAGCCAGTGGAAATAATAAGCTTACTTTAATTTGATTTTAACTGGAGTCAGTGTTCTTTTCTTACATCCTGGTCTAAGAGGTAAACACTCCACAAACATAGAGCTCTGCCGGCCTAAAGACTTCTTGAGAAACTGCCTCTGAGGTTGGGTACTTTAAATATATTTTGTTGTCAGAAGGTTTAGCTTCTTTTTTATTGAGACCATCAAAGCTGGGTCTGCATCTATGTGAATGGAGAGCATGGTTTCTTATTTTCCAATGAACATGAGGCAGCAGTGCTGAATTCTCTCTTGGTAGGTAAACTGTGGCCACTGGGGGCTAAGTGTCTCCCCGTGTGGACTGTGAAGCCATTTGATCATCCTCCATTTTTGTGGTGTTTCTTGGTGCTGCACTGGGAGTTTGGTATTTGCTTCACGAAATACAAGGAGTTCAACTGGGACACAGTGCTGGAGGGAGTTCTTTCACGTGTGGTGGGTCAGGAACTGCAGGAGAATGCACCAACCAGGCTTCTATTTCACACAGCTTTTTCCTTGACCATACCAACCTGATTCTGAACATTGCCTTGAAACCTCTCCATATAATAAGATGCCTTTACATGTAAGGTTCTGCTGGATGCACCATGGCAGCCAAAATGCATTTGGAAGTCAATTGGAAATCCACATGGCCCCACCTCAGATATTTTATCACACACCTGCACACCACTGCTCTGGGCCCACTACTCAGCATTCTCAACTTACTGGCATCTCTGTTCTTCACCATTATCATGAAATCCAGTCAATCAAGGCACTGTCTGGTACACTCATGATCAGCAACAGGAGATCCAAAGGTTCTCCAGTGCCACCTGGTCATGGGAGTTTCAAAAATTTCAGGGTATTTATCTAGCCACTTTTCAAGGATGAAGTTGGAGAAACTGTGGGTTTCAATTCATTCAGGAACCATTTAATGTTGAGGAACCTCATTTCAATGAATGCTCTGGAGAACTCTCAAAGGCAAGGCTTCCCAAAGAGTAGCCAAATAGTCACATGAAGCCCAGTCCATTGAGGTCTACAATGTGAGGTCCATGTGTGTTTTGACTCTCAACTATGCCTGTCAAGTCTTTCATAATAAAATCATGTGATATCCTGGCTGAGATTCCAAGTGATCAGTCGAAAGCCACCCTTGGCCTAGATTTCAGTTTCCAATGGCGACTCTCATGCGTGGCCTTCTAAAATGGCAACACAATTCATGACAATACTTCTCTGAGGTCAGTTCCAGAACTCAGTCTCTAAGGTGAATCATACCAAAGTTCTAGCCCTGGTGGATCCAGTCATTTCTTCCAACCACTACACAAATGAACACAATTAAAACCAAAACACTCCCACATGGTCCTCACCTTCTTCCATATAGACACTCATTATAACCTCTGGCTGGAGGTTTCCATGAGGGGCGCAGCACAAGACAGTATCCAAAACAAGCTTCCTTATCCCTTATTTGCTTAAAGTCAGCTGGGCCTGGACACCATTCCTGTGAACCAGGAGTGATAAAATAAGCCTGGCCTTAATACTGCTCTGCTTCTCCAATTTGAGGCCTACTGACTGTCAGGTATAGATTCTTAATGTGATTTAAAGTAATGAAAAAACCCAAGTTCATATGGGCTAGCCTCTGCAGGGCTTTGAAGAACTCATTTGACCCAAAGGATCCCTAGTCTCATTTGATGGAGATCAGAAACCTATCAGAGTAAGGCAAGATACTTCATACACAATTACTGATATTTTTGCCATTTTGGTTTTGGAAGCACACATGGGATCTTTCTTTAGTTCCATCAGGTGCTGAGAATCTAAGCCACTGCCTCACACAGGGCCAAGTGGCTGATTCAGACACATCCCTTTCCAAAGCAATTAAGCAAAGATACACAGGTGATGCCCATTCATTTCCATTTGAAAACAGTTTTCTTCAGGCTTCACAAATTGGTGGCCTGAGGCAGAGACCTTCCTGACTCTCAGAGCAACAGAAAAATAGGTAAGCAAAAGGCCCAAAGCAGGGTTTCTCTACTGAGACTTTCGTTGTCACACTGATATCTGAGTTTTCTGAGATGCTTGCTATTCCCTTCAGCTATCCAGTATATGGCAATGTCACAGAGCTTGGAGGTGGTACATATCTTGGACACAAAACCATGAGCCTACTCTGGAGAGTGGCCAGAATTCAGGAAGAAAACAGGAACTTCGGAAGATAGTAGGTGTTGCCCGTCCCTAAAGCAACCTGCAGTCCACTCATAAATTGGGCAGGATGAATGTTGGCAAGCTTTCTACTAGACAGGACACATCCATTGATGCATTATCTTTTATAATGTCTACAACCACGGACACAGTGGGATACACAGGCATACAAACAATCACCTTGTCAAATGACTTACTATAAACAGTCCACTCTAAAGCAAACAAACCGCCTTTCTTACCTATTCTCAGAACATGAGACATAACCACAAAATCACAATCACACCCACAACGACACCTCCTTTATTCAAGTAGGTCTGTGACTAATTGGAATGTACTCTGAATGATGGGCCATACTATGTTTCCTTGAAATGGCCTGTCCTTCTCAGATCTGGTCACCTTGGCCAACACTGTGAAGTTTTCAGGAGCCAGTGGTGAGCCACTACCTGCTTTCTCATGAAATTCCCCTTTTTAGAGCTCTCTTGGCATTTGGCAATCCTCAAATCAGTAGGTACCAAGGAAGACTTACTCTGTCCTTGGTTATTCCAAACAACTGAGCCCACTGGGCAAGAAACTGGGACTGACTCTGGGTGCCTGGCTTCCTGGATCCCAAGTTCAGAGAGATCCGTCATCAAGGAAGAGAGGTAGGTCACCTCATTCAGGAACTGAATGAGGTTACTGCCGTGGCAACCACTTTGTCCTAACAATTGCTTTCAAGGGTCCCATGAGATGGTGGCTGCCCCTACCTCCTGTGACACTTTCACAAGTTAGAATGGTATATCAACCATTGGCACCTGGGAACAGCTCTCCACACAGGCCTGGTTTGGTCCATCTTCTCGACATTAAGAAGAGAGAAGCTGTTTCAGACACAACCCTTCATCCTGACCAGGTTGTTTGCCATGGAGGATGAATTTTGCTCTCTTAGGTCCTCCATAGCTGCTTACAACTTCTCCAGGAATCATTTCTGCATGGACCTTTGAGTTTCTCAGCATGTGGAAGATCCCCTATATTCCTGTATTGTAAGAACAACTCTATCCCTGCTCTTCTGTAAAGTTAAATTGACTGAACAGTGTATGGTTAGGTTAACTAACAGGTTCGATTTGGATTAGGAATCTTTTTGCGGGATGAATAATGGTATTGGGAAACTGCGATATTTACAAGAATATATAGGTGAATTATAAGTATGAAAACAGAAATCTAGCTAAGATTTGAAGCCCAAAAGGGCATTGGGCCCTTGACTGGGATACGTAGCTTTGAATTATGTTCTGCACTGATGTGTCAGGTAAATCGATATACAATGGCTTAGGTCCTTGTACCATGGATGATTAAATGTAGAAGAGAACTTCCAGTCAAAAGGGATAGTTGGTAGGATTCGGAAGATTCTCGGTAGGTTTAGAAAGAAGAGTGAGTATAGGATTTGGACCAAATGTTGTTTAGCAATAGGGTTTCTGGTAGACAGTGAATGTTAATGTCATCACAAGTGAAGAGACAGTCACAATGATGAACTGGGGAAAATAGTTGGGAAAGCTGATATCAATAGAGACATTACAAAATCAGGCAAAGTATAAAGTGAGTGATAGGATTAGATATTTTCAACAGGGTTGAGTTTGAATATATAATCTTAGAAAGAAACAAATGTGTAGTGACCAATAGGATTGACATTTGACAGCATTAGGCAACCTGGACATGGATGTTTAGTAATCCATGCTCACTTTTCATTTAGTCTTTGCTACAATCTTAAGTGTGACCTTTGCTTTTTTTGTCCAGAATATTACTGTGATAAAACGTATATGTAGATCAGGTGACATGACTATTTTTCCACCATTTCTGGCAGCAACATATTCAAGACGTATAAATTAGTAATGGGGGTTAAAAGAGGTGTACCCTTTGTGCATATAGAGATAATGCATGAATAGACCATACTTTGAATAAATAATATATCTGGTTCCGACTTTAAATAATGGATTGAAATTATATGTGAAAAAATACAAGAAATCTTATATTGACATACAAACATTCATTCCAACCAGTTATATATCTAATGGCCACATTAAGGTTATGGTTTATCATGAAGGGTGTGTGAGTTTTGCTTCAAAAGTGATTATGGAAATCTAAAATAATGTGTTTGGAAAGAAGTCTCATGAAAAGACCAGTCAAGAAACCTGGAGGAATACATGTTTTATGAAGCAGGAAGTGATTGTGAAACAAATGCGCATAAATTTGTGAACTTGTGGATGAAATATATATATCCTATGATTTGTAAAAATTGAAGAAATAGTAATGTACCAGTGTTGAATGAAAATAAACGTCAGAATACACATCATGTCCCATACGAATCTACTTGATTGATGTTAATCTGGGTTAGTTACTGTACAAATATTAGGATTTGTAAGCACCATTTACTGAAGTTAGTTTTCAGAACTATGAAACAAATGTGTATTTCAGGAGGATGAATATTTCTGAGAATAATTTTGTGAAAAGTTTATTATAAATCCACATTTTTGAACATGAATGAATTTAGGGAGTGTATTTAAGATACATACATTTCATATTTTAAAAATCAGGACAGTATATATATATATATATATATATATATATATATTCATAATTATATATATGTGTATATACATATATATGTGTGTATATATATATATATATATATATATATATATATATATATACACACACACACACAAAACACACACACAGACATTAAAATGTAGGAATATATACGCCAATCGAAGTTCATCATAAAATATATAGCATCCACAGATGCAAAAATATTTATTTTACTGAACAAGGATTTATGTATAATGTTGTTCTACTAGGAAGCTCACCCATAGTTTGAATTTTCAGTTCCAACAGCGTTTAGAGTAGTGATCTCTTCTCACAACTTGTATCTGCCAAGTCAGTCACCTCAAAAAAATGAACGTGTGATACCAGGTAGGATTCTATAAAGCATATAAAAATACATGTGCTGAATAGGCTACAGAGAAAGGCAGACAGGCATTTACATATTTGTTAACTTTAACAACACATGGAGAACTATTTCAATTAAAAATTGACTAGATTTATAACACCTACCATTTATCATGAAAAAGGCAAGTCCAACTATACCCCACGCCTCCTCTGAACTGCTTGTATTTCTATTCTGTTTGGGTTGTTTTTCTCCATCATTTGGATTAGTAGACAGAGTATAGTAGGGTATGGGTTATTGTCAGGATTCAGTATTTTCAATGGTATATAGGAAAATGAATCCAATGTGTATAAAAATATATGCTACACAATTATCTTCCCACTCTCATCCAGAACAATGCCTTTACATTACCTTCACCTCAAGTAAGACACAATTAGTGTAGAAGAGTTTGAAAATCCGTGAATGCATATCTGGGGTGGAAACAGTACTAAGAAACAAATACGTATTTCAGGTGGATGAATATTTCTGAGAATAATCTTGTGAAAAGTTGATTATGAATCCACAACATAAATATGAATGAATTTAGGAAGTGTGTAATAAGACACATATTTCATATTTTGAATACTCCTGAGAGTGTATCTATATATATATATATTTATATACACACACAGAGACAGACATTAAAAATTGCAATATATATGCCAAACGAAATTCACCATGAAATGTATATCATCCACAGATCCAAATATATTCATTTTACTGAACATGGATTTATGTATAATGTTGTTCAACTAGGAAGCTCACTCACATTTGAATTACCAGTTCAAGCAGCGTTTAGGAGGAGTGATCTCTTCTTCCAATTTGTATCTGCCAAGTCAGCCACCTCACAAGAATGTACGTGTGGTACCAGGTAGGATTCTATATGTGCATATAAAAATACGTGTGCTGAATAGGCTACAGAGAAAGGGGGACAGGAATTCACTTATTTGTTAACTTTAAAAACGCATCGAGAACTATTTCAACAAATAATTGACTAGATTTATAACTGCTACACTATACCATGCAAAAGGCAACTCCAACTATAAAACATACCTCATCTAAACTGCTTGTATTTCTATTATGTTTGTGTTATTTTTCTCCATCATATTAGGATTAGTAGTCAGAGTCTAATAGGGTATATGTTAGTTTCAGGGATTCAGCATTTCTAATGGAAAATAGGAAATTGAATCCAATGTGTATGCAAATATGTGCTACACAAAAATCTTCCCACTTTCATCCAGAACAATGCCTTGACATTACATTCTCCTCAAGTAAGACACAATTAGAGGATAAGAGTTAGAAAATCTGTGAATATATATCTGGAATGGAAAATACTCTGGAGTTTACAACTTTGGAGGTGGTAGAGAAGATTCTAAAAGTAAGGGACAGGGTAAACATTCCACAAACATGTAGCTCTGCTGGCCTAAATACTTTTTGAGAAACTGCCTCTAAGAGTGGGCACTTGAAGTATTTGATGTTCTGAGGAGATTTAGTTCCTTTGTAGAGAAACCATGAAAGCTGGGTCTGCATCTATGTTACTTGGAGGACATGGTTTCTTATTATCCAATGAACATGAGGCAGCAGTGCTGAATTCTCTCTTTGTAGGTAAACTATGGACACTGGGGTCTAAGTGTCTTTCAGTGTGGACTGTGAAGCCAATTGGTCATCCTCCACTTTTCGTGGTGTTTCTCGCTGCTGCACTGGGAGTTTGGTATTTGCTTCAAAAAATACAAGGAGTTAAAATGGGACAGAGTGGTGGAGGGAGTTCTTTAAGGTGTGGTGAGTCAGGGTCTTCAGGAGAATGCACCAACCAAGGTTCTATCCCATGTAGATTACCCCCTTGAGAATAGCAACATGATTCTGAACATTGCAGTGAATCCTCTCCATATAACAAGATGCCTTTACATATATGGGTCTGCTGGCTGCACCATGTCAGTCACAAGCCATTTGGAAGCCAATGGCTGATCCACATGGCCGCAACACAGATGTTTTATCACACAATTGCATACCACTGCTCTAGGCCCACTACTCACCAGGCTCCAACTTACTGGCATATCTGTTCTACACCATTTTCATGAAACAAAGTCAATCAAGGCAGTGTCTGGTATACTCAGGATCAGAAACAGGACATCCAAAGTATTTCCAGTGCCAGCTGATCATGAAAATATCAAAAATTTCATGGTAATTTTCTAGCCATTTTTCACGGATGAAGTTTGAGGCTCTGAGGGATTCAATTAATTCAGGAACCATTAAATGGTGAAGAAGCTAATTTCAATGAAAGCTCTGGAGCACTCTCACAGGCAAGGTTTCCCTAAGGGTGGCCAAAATGTCACATGAAGCCAGGCCCATTGAGATCTACAATATGAGGTCCATGTGTGTTTTAAACTCAAATATGGCTGCCAAGTCTTTAAGAAAAATTGTATGTTATATCCGGGCTGAAATTCCCAATGTTCTGTGGAAATCCAACCTGGGCCTAGATCTCAGGTTCCAAGGGCGACTCTCATGTGTGGCCTCCTAAAATCCCAACACAATTCATGGCAATACTTCTCTGAGGTCAGTTAAAGAACTCAGTCTCTAAGGGGAATCACACCAGAGTTCAAGCCCAGTGGAACAGTCATCTCTTCCAACCGCCACACAAATGACCACAATTAAAACCAAAACACTCCCACATGGTCCTCATCTTTTTCCATATAGACACTCCTTATAACGTCTGGCTGGAGTTTTCAATGAGGTCCACAGCCCAAGTCAGTGTCCAAATTAAGGTCCTGTTCCCCTCATTTGTCTAACATCAAGGTGGCCTGGACACACTTCCTGTAAACCAGGAATGATCAAATAGGCCTGCCATTAATACTGCTTGGCTTTTTCAATTTGAGGCCTTCTGACTCTGTGGTTTAGATTCTTTATGTGAATTTGAGTCATGAGAAAATCCAAGCCCCTCTGCAGAGATTTGAAGAACTCATTTGGCCGAAAGGATTCCTATTCTCACTTGATGGAAGTCAGGATCCTAACAGAGGAAGGTAAAAGAATTCATTCACAATGAGTGAATATTTGCCATTTTGGTTTTGGATGCACACATTTGATCTTTCTTTTGATCCATCAGGTGCTGAGAATCTAAGCCACAGCCTCACACAGGGCCAAGAGGATGATTCAGACACATCTTTTTCCAAAGCAATTAAGCAAAGAGACACAGGTGATGCCCTTCATTTCCATTTGAAAAATGTTTTCCTCAGGCTTCCCAAAGGGGTGCCCAGAGGCAAAGACATCCTGAGATTCAAGGCAACAGAACAATAGGTTAGCAAAAGGCCCAAAGTAGGGTTTCTCCACTGAGACTTTCCTGGTCACACTGATATCTGAGTTTTCTGAGATGCTGGCCATTCCCTTCAGATATCCAGTACATGGCCATGTGACAGAGATTGGAGGTGGTACATATCTTGGACACAAACCCAAGAGCCTATTCTGAAGAGTTGTCAGAATTCAGAAAGAAAACAGGGACTTAATAAGGTAGTAGGTGTTGCCTATCCATATGGAAACCACACTCCATTCATTAATTGGGCAGGATGAATGCTGGGAAGCTTTCTACTATAGGGGACACATGCATTGATGCATTCTCTTTTCTAATGTATACAACCACGGACACAGTGGGATACACAGACATAGAAACACTCACCTTGTAAAACGACCTACTAGAAACAGTTCACTGCAAACCAAAGAAACCTCCTTTCCTACCTATTCTCAGAACAGAGACAAAACCACACACCCACACTCAAAAAGACACCTCCTTCCCCCAAGTAGGGCTGTGATTATCCGGAGTGTCCTCTGACAGGTTTGCCATACTATGTTCCCCGGTAATGGTCTGTCCTGTCTCAGATCTGGTCTCCTTGTACAACTCTGTAAAGCAGTCAGGAGCCAGCGGTGAGCCACTACCTGCTTAGTCAGGAAAGGCCCGTGTTCATATCTTTCCTGGCATTTGGCCATCCTCACATCAGTCAGTACCAAGAAGACTGACTCTGTCCTTGGTGATTATAAACAAATGAGACCACTTGGACTGGGACTGGGACTAGCTCTGTAGCTTGGTTTCCTTGGTCCCAAGTTCAGAAAGTTCCATCAACAAGGAAGTGAGGTAGGTCACTTCCTTTAAGAACTGAATGAGGTCACTGCCTTGGCAACCACTTTGTCCTAACAGTTGCTTCCAAGGGTCCCATGAGATGGAGGCTGCCCCTACTTCCTTTGGCACTTTCACAACTTAGAATGGTATATCAACCTTAGGCACCCGAGAACAGCTCTCCACACAAGCCTGGTTTGGTCCATCTTCTCTACAGTAAGAAGATAGAGGCTGATTCAGACAAAACCCTTCATCCTGACCAGGTTGTTTGCCATGGAAAATGACTTTTTGTCTCTCAGGTCCTTCATTGCTGCCTACATCTTCTCCAGGGATCATTTCTGCATGGACCTTTGAGGTTCTTAACAGGTAGAGCATCCCCTACATTCCTGTATTGTAAGAACAATCTGTCTCTGCTCTTCTGTAAAGTTAGATTGAGTGAACAGTGTATGGTTAGGGTTAATTTCATGTTCGATTTGGGTTAGGAATCATTCTGCTGGATTAATAATGGTATTGGGAACCTGTGATATTTATAAGAATATCGAGGTTAAACATATGTATGAAAACAGAAATTAAAGTAAGATTTGAATCCCAGAAGGGCATTGGGCAATTGATTGGGATATTTAGCTTTGAATTACTATCTGCACACATGTCTCAAATAAATCAATATACAATGGCAGAGGAACTTGAACCTTGGATGATTGAATGCTGAAGAGAACATCCAGTCAAAAGGGATTGTCGGTAGGATTAAGAAGATAGTCGCAGTTATTAATATGGTATTATGTAAAAATGTGGATGTGTAACCGATGTGATTCTGCAACTTGTATTTGGGGTAAAAATGGGAGCTGATAACCCATTTGAATCAAATGTATGGAAGATGATATGCCATGAGCTTTGTAATGTTTTGAACAACCAATAAAAAAAATTAAAAAAAAAAAGAAGATAGTCGTTATGTTTAGCAAGTAGAGTTAGTATAGGATATGTAACAAAAGTTCTTTAGCAATTTTTTTCGGGCAGTGAGTGAATATAAATGTCAGCACATATGAAGAAATGAGACACAATGATGAACTGGGGAAAATTTGTAGAAAAGCAGATATCAATAGAGACATTAGGAAATCAGGCAAAGTATAAAGTGAGTGATAGAATAAGACATTTTCAACAAGGTTGAGATTGAATATCTAATCTTAGGAAGAAACAAATATGTAGGTCACCAATAGGATTGACATTTGAGAGCATTAGGCAACATGGACATGGATATTGTTAGTAATCCATGTTCACTTTACATTTAGGCTTTGGTACAATCCTAAGTGGGACCTTTGCATTTTGTTTCCAGAATATTACTGTGATAAAATGTATATGTAGATCAGATGACATGATTTTTTCTTCCACCATTTCTAGGAGCAGTATTTTGAAAACGTATAAATTAGCATTGGGGGTAAAAAGAGGTGTACCCTGTTTTTATGAATATACAGATAATGCATGAATAGACCTTAATTTCAATAAATAATACAACTTGTTCCACTTTAAATAATGGATTGAATTGATATCTGAAAATATATAAGAAATCTTATATTGATATGCAATCATTCATGACAACCAGTTATACACCTAATGTTAATATTAGGGTACGATTTATCATGAAGTTTGTGTGAGTTTTGCTTCAAATGTGATTATGGAAATCGAAAATAATGTGTTTGGAAAGAAGTCTCATGAAAATGCCAGTCAAGGAACACCGAGGAATTCATGAGTTCTGAAGCAGGAAGTGATTGAAATTGAAAAAAATGACGATAAATTTCCTTACTTGTGGATGAAATATTATAATATGATGTGAATAAACTGAAGAAATAGTAATGTACCAGTGCTGAATAAAAATGAACATCAAAATACACATCATGTCCCACAGGAATCTTCTCGCATTGATGTTAAACTGTGTCAGTTACTGTAGAAATATTAGGATTTCTTTGCACCATTCACCAAAGTTAGTTTTCTTTTTTTTAATTTTTATTTATGCTTGTTCAAAACATTACATAGTTCTTGATATATCATATTCCACACTGTGATTCAAGTGGGTTATGAACTCCCATTTTTACCGCATAAACAGATTGCAGAATCACATCAGTTACACATCCATTGATTTACATATTGCCATACTAGTGTCTGTCGTATTCTGCTGCCTTTCCTAACCTCTACTATCCCCCTCCCCTTACCTCCCCTCTCCTCTTCTCTCTCTACCTCTTTACTGTAATTCATTTCTCCCCCTTGTATAATTTTTTCCTTTCCCTCACCTCCTCTTGTATGTAATTTTGTATAACCCTGAGGGTCTCCTTTTATTTCCATGCAATTTCCCTTCTCTCTCCCTTTCCCTTCCTCCTCTCATCCCTGTTTAATGTTAATTTTCTTCTCATTCTATTCATCCCTACTCTGTTCTTAGTTAATCTCTTTATATCAAAAAGACATTTGGAATTTGGTTTTAGGGATTGGCTAGCTTCACTTAGCATAATCTGCTCTAATGCCATCCATTTCTCTGTAAAAATTTTGTCATTTTTTAATGCAGAGTAATACTCCATTGTGTATAAATGCCTCATTTTTTATCCATTCATCTATGGAAGTGCATCTAGGTTGGTTCCACAGTCTTGCTATTGTAAATTGTGCTGCTATGAACATCAATGTAGCAGTGTCCCTGTAGCATTTTTTTTAGGTCTTTAGGGAATAGACTGAGAAGGGGAATACCTGGGTCAAATGGTGGTTCCATTCCCACCTCTACAAGAAATCTCCATACTGCTTTCCAATTTGGCTGCACCAATTTGCAGTCCCACCAGCAATGTACAAGTGTACCCTTTTCTCCACATCCTCGCCAGCACTTGTTGTTGTTTGAGTTCATAATAAATATCTGGAATGGAAATTGCTCAGGAGTTCACAACCTTGAAGGTGGTAGAGGAGTTTCCAAAAGTAAGGGACAGGGTAAATACCACAAACATGGAGCTGTGTCGGCCTTAAGACTTCTTGAGAAAATGCCTCTGAGGTTGGGCACTTGAAATATATGTTGTTGTCAGGAGCTTTAGCTTCCTTTGTAGTGAGACCATCAAAGCTGAGTCTGCATCTATGTGACCTGGACGACATGTTTTTTTTTTATTTTCCTATGAACACGAGGCAGCAGTACTGAATTCTCTCTTTGTAGGCAAACTGGGGCTACTGGGGGCTAAGTGTCTCCCCATGTGGACTGTGAAGCCATTTGATCATCCTTCACATTTAATCATGTTATTTGATGCTGCACTGAAAGTTTGGTATTTACTTTATGAAATAAAGGAGTTTAACTGTGATACAGTGCTGCAGGGAGTTCTGTCATGTGTGGTGGTCAGGATCGGCATGAGAATGTACCAAGAAGGCTTCTATCACACATAGTTGCCCCCTTGACCATAGCAACATGATTCTGAACATTGCCCTGAAACCTCTCCATACAACAAGATGCCTTTACATCCAAAGGTCTGCTAGCTGCACCATGTCAGTCACAAACCATTTATAAGCCAATGGCAGATCCACGTGGCCCCACCACAGATGTTTTTTCACACACCTACACTCTACTGCTCTTGGCCCACTACTCAGCAGGCTCCAACTTACTGGCATATCTTTTCTACACCATTATCATGAAACTCAGTCAAACCAGGCACTGTCTTGTATACTCATGATAAGCAACAGGACATCAAATGGTTTTCAAGTGCCAGCTGGTCATGGAAATTTCAAACATTTCATGGTATTTTCTAGCCATTTTTCAAGGATGAAGTTGGAGTTACTGTGGGTTTCAATTCATTCAGGAACCATTAAATATTGAGGAATCTCATTTCAATGGAAGCTCTAGAGAACTCTCACAGGCAAGTCTTCTGAAAGAGTGGCCCAAGGTCACATAAAGCCAGCCACATTGAGGTCTACAATGTGAGGTCCATGTGTGTTTTGACTCTCAACTATTGCTGCCAAGTCTTTCAGAATATAATCAAGTGATATCCTCGCTGAGATTCCCAGTGCTCTGTGGAAAGCCACCCTGGGCCTAGATCTCAGTTTCCAAGGGTGACTCTCATGCGTGGCCTCCGAAAATTCCAACACAATTCATGGCAATACTTCTCTAAGGTCAGTTTCAGAACTCAGTCTCCAAGGGGAATCCCACAAGAGTTGAAACCCAGGTGGACGCAGTCATCTTTTCCCACCGCCACACAAATGACAACAATGAAAACCAAAACACTCTCACATGGCCCTCATGTTCTTCCATATAGACACTAATCATAACCTCTGGCTAGAAGTTTCCATGAGGGGCGCAGACCAAGACACTGTCCAAAATAAGCTCCCTTTCCCCTCATTTGCCGAAAGTCAGGGTGGCCTACACACCCTTCCTGTGAACCAGAACTGATCAAATAGGCATGGCGTTAATACTGTCATGCTTTTCCAATTTGAGGCCTACTGACTGTCAGGTATAGATTCTTTATGTGATTTGGAGTCATCAGAAAACCCAAGCACTTCTGCAGGGGTTCAAAGAACTCTTTTGAACTAAAGGATCCTGATTCTTACTTGATGAAGGTCAGGAATCTAATAGAGGAAGGCAAGAGACTCATTTGCCATTTCTGTTTTGAATGCACACATGGAATCTATCTTTTGATGCATCAGGTGCTGAGAATCTAAGCCACAACCTCACACAGAACCAAGAGGCTGATTCAGACACATCCTTTTACAAAGCAATTAAGCAAAGAGCCACAGGTGATGCCCATTCATTTTCATTTGAAAACTGTTTTCTTCAGGCTTCACAAAGGGGTGGTCAGAGGCAAAGACCTTCCTGACATTTAGGGCAACAGAAGAACAGGTAAGCAAAAGACACAAAGCAGGGTTTCTCCACTGAGACTTTCCTGGTCACACTGATATCTGAGTTTTCTGAGATGCTTGACATTCACTTCAGCTATCAAGTACATGGCCATGTCACAGAGCTTGGAGGTGGTATATATCTTGGACACAAAACCATGAGCCTATTCTGGAGAGTGGCCAGAATTCAGGAAGAAAACAGGATCTTAGGAAGATAGAAGGTTTTGCCCATCCAGAAGGCAAGCCACAGTCCATTAATCAATTGGGCAGGATAAATGCTGGGAAGCTTTCTACTAGACAGGACACATCCATTAATTCATTCTCTTTTCTAATGTCTACAACCACAGACACAGTGGGATACACAGACATAGAAACACTTACATGTCAAACGACTTACTAGAAATAGTCCAATCCAAACCAAACAAACCACATTTCCTACCTATTCTCAGAACATGTGACAAAACCACAAAACCACAACCACTCCCACAAAGGCACCTCCTTCCCCCAAGTAGGTCTGTGACTATCCAGAGTGTCCTCTGACTGGTGGGCCATAAAATGTTCTCCCGAAATGTCCTGTCCTGACTCAGATCTGGTCTCTTTGGCCAACTTTGTGAAGTTGTCAGGAGCCAGCGGTGAGCCACTACCTGCTTTCTCAGAAAAGGTCCCTCTTCAGAGCTCTTCTGGCCTTTGGCCATCCTCACATAGGTAGGTACCAAGAAAGACTGACCCTGTCCTTGGTAAAACTGAACAAGTGAGCCCACTGGGACTGGGACTGAGACTGGCTCTGGGTACCTGTCTTCATGGATCCCAAATTCAGAGAATTCCTTCACCAAGGAAGTGACGTAGGTCACTTCCTTCAGGAACTGAATTAGGTTACTGCCTTGTCAACCAATTTGTCCTAACAGTTGCTTCCAAAGTCCAATGAGTTGGAGGCTGCCCCTTCTTCCAGTGAAACTTTCACAAGTTTGCATGGTATATCAACCATAGGCACCCAAAAAAAGCTCTCCAGATAGGCCTGGTTTGGTCCATCTTCTATACATTAAGAAAAGAAATGTTGATTCAGACACATCCCTTCATGCTAACCAGGATGTTTGTCATGGAAGATGACTTTTGCTCTCTGACGTCATTCATAGCTGCCTACATTTAATCCAGGGATCATTTCTTTAATGACCTTGGAGGTTCTCAGCAAGTGGAAGATCCCCTAATTTCTGTATTGAAAGACCAACTCTGTCCCTGCTCTTCAGTAAAGATAGATCCAGAGAACAGTGTATGGTCAGGGTTAATAACATGTTCCATTTGGGTTAGGAATCATTCTGCGGGATGAATTATGGTATTGGGAACGTGCGATATTTATAAGAATATAAGTGAAATATAAGTATGAAAACAGACATCTAGGTAATATTTGAAGCCCAGAATTGCATTGGACCCTTGGCTGGGATTCTTAGCTTTGAATTATATTCTGCACAGATGTCTCAGATAAATCAATATACAATGGCATAATTCCTTGTACCTTGGTTGATTGAATGTTGAAGAGAACATCCAGTCAAAAAGAAATAATTTGTAGGATTAGTAAGATTGTTGGTAGGTTTTGAAAGAAGAGTGAGTATAAGATTTGGATGAAAAGATCTTTAGCAATAGGGTTTCGGATAGAGAGTGAATGTAATTGTCAGCACATGTGGAGAGTCTGTCAAAAGGATGAACTGGGGAAAAAAGTAGGAATGCAGATATCAATTGACATTAGGATATCAGGCAAAGTATAAAGTGAGTGATAGAATTATACATTTTCAACAGGGTTGAGTTTGAATATATAATCTTAGGAAGAAACAAACATGTAGTCACCAATAGGATGAACTTTTGAGAGCATTAGGCAATATGGACATGGATGTTTTCCGTAATCCATGCTCACTTTTCATTTAGGCTTTGGTACAAACATAAGTTTGACCTCTTCTTTCTGTGTGCAGAATATTACTGTGGTAAAATGTATATGTAGATCAGGTGACATGAGTATTTCTTCCACCATTTCTGAGAGCAATATTTTGAAGACGTATCAATTATTTTTGGAGGTAAAAATGGTGTACACTGTGTCTATAATTATAGAGATAATGCATGAATAGACCATACTGTAAAGAAATATTATAACTGGTTCTAACTTTAAATAATGGATTGAATTGATATCTGAAAATATACAGAAAATCTTACATTGATATACAATCCTTCATTCCAACCAGTAATATATATAATGGTTATATCAGCATTATGGTTTTTCATGAAGAATGTGTGAGTTTTGCTTCAAAAGTGATTATGGAAATCGGAAATAATGTGTTTGGAAAGAAGTCTCATGAAAAGACCAGTCAAGAAACCTGGAGGAATACATGTGTTTTGAAGCAGAAAGTGATTGAAAGTGAAACAAATGCCTATAAATTTGTGAACTTGTGGATCAAATATATATACTATAATGTGCGTAAACTGAAGAAATAGTAATGTACCACTGTTACATAAAAATGAACGTCAAAATACACATCATGTCCTCTCCCACAGGAATCTACTTGCATTGATGTTAAACTGGGTCAGTTATTGTAGAAATATTAGGATAATGCCGCAGTCTTGCTGGGCACAATCAGCAGCCACTTGTCAAAAGAAACTAACTTTATTTTTAGAACCACACATGCCAAACAAAACAGCCTCTCAGGAAAAAACCTTCAGAGCCCCAACTGCCACCACTGGCTTCCCAAAACCTCTCCCTCCCACAGGAGCCTCTCTCCGCCTCCCACAATACTCCTGCTCTTGAGGGCGATTGGCTGGGTCATGTGGGCGGAGTCAAAAAAAGTCCCCCAATGAGCAGTTTTGTGGTCTGAAAGGGCAGGAAAACAGCCCATTGAGCATCACCGCAGAGGAGCCAATCAGCTAGGTGTTGCTGGGGCCGCTGTGAGCCAATCATCAGCCGGCAGCTGGAAGTTTGCTGGCAGCAGGAATTTTGCTGGGGCCCCTTCGGCTGTGGCTCTCAACATCTTCGCCTCTCTGTTTAAACAACACGCATGTGGCTTAGGGACCGTGCCTGCCTTAGGTTGTCCAATAGTACATATGGTCTTTACCCGTTAAGTTGGTACCATTGCAATTGGATCTTACCCGTCACTGACTACCCGTCCAGTATAGAGCCACACATGTGGAGAGGTCTTTGTACCAGCGGGGGTGGGTGAGGTTCTTTGCCTCACCTCTGTTGGCCCCCCAAATTTTAGCTGGACGATCATGACACGCAGAAGGGAGGAAGATACACCAAGCCAATTGATGGCTCCTTTTGGAAAAATTGTACCACCGATGACATCATCAGCAAATATACCCCAACACTACCACAAGTCGCTGCACCAACAGATAGTTCACAATGCATTTAGGTGAGTTCACAATGTGTCCAGGCAAGTTCTGCAAGCAGTACAGGGATGGCTATTGCAGAAGCTGTAGATTGGTATTATCTTTGATTTCACCTGCACTGGGATGAAGATAGGAACTCTGGCAATAATGTCTAAAGAAAAAAATTATGTAATATTCCAGAAGGCACTAAAACCAAAAAAAAAAAATATGTAACATTCCAGAAGGCACATCAAAAACCAAAGTGGCCCAAAAAGCAGTCATTGAGGATGAAGTCTCTCACTTTCCTCTGTAAGGATCCTGACCTCCATAAAATGAGAATAGGGATTTATTGGGTCAAATGAGTTCTTCAAAACCCTGCAGAGTGTAGCCAATGGGTTATTGGGTTTTTTCATTACTCCAATTCACATCAAGAATCTATACTCCACAGACAGTAGGCCTCAAATTGGAGAAGCAGAGCAGTATTAAAGTCAGGGTTATTTGATCACTCATGGTTCACAGAATGGGTGTCCAGGCCACCCTGACTTTAGGCAAATGAGAGGAAAGGGAGATTATTTTGGACACTGTCTTGGGCTGTGCCCCTCAAGGAAACGTCAAGCCAGAGGTTATGATGAGTGTCTATATGGAAGAAGATGAGGGCCATTTGGGAGTGTTTTGGTTTTCATTGTGGTCATTTATGTGGCAGTAGGAAAAGATGACTGGGTCCACCAGGGCTTGAACTCTGGTGTGATTCCTCTTAGAGACTGAGTTCTGGAACTGACCTCAGAGAAGTATTGCCATGATTTGTGTTGGGATTTTAGGCGGCCACCCATGAAAGTCGCCCTTTGAAACTGAGATCTAGGCCCGAGGTGGCTTTCCACAGAGCACTGGGAATCTCAGACAGAATATCATATGATGTTATTTTGAAATACTTGCCAGACATAGTTGAGAGTCAAAACACACATGGACCTCACATTGTAGACCTCAATTGGCCTGGCTTCATGTGACTATTTGGCCACTCTTTGGAAAGCCTTGCCTGTGAGAGTTCTCCAGAACTTTCATTGAAATGAGCTTCCTCAACATTGAATGATTCCTGAAAGAATTGAAACCCACAATGCCTCCAACTTCATCCTTGTAAAATGGCTAGATAAATACCATGAAATTTTTGAAATTCGCATGATGAGGTGGCACTGGAGAACCTTTGATGTCCTGTTGCTGATCATTAGTGTACCAGACAGTGCCTTGATTGATTGGGTATAATGAAAGTGGTGTAGAAGAGATATGCCGGTTAGATGGAGACTGCAGAGTAGTTGGCCCAGAGTTGTGGTGTGCAGGTGTGTGATAAAATATTTATGGTGGTGCCATGTGGATCTGCCATTGACTTCCAAATGGCTTTTAGCTAACATGGTGCACCCAGCAGACCCTTATATGCAAAGGCATCTTGTTATATGGAGAGGTTTCAGGGAAATGTTCAGAATCAGGTTGCTATGGTCAAGGGGGCAAGCTATGTGGGATAGAAGCCGGGTTAGTGAGTTCTCCTGGAGACTCTGACCCAGCACATGTCACAGAACTCCCTCCAACACTGTGTCCCAGTTGAACTCCTTGTATTTCTTGAAGCAAATACCAAACTCCCAGTTCAGCACCAAGAAACACCATGAAAATTGGAGGATGACTAAATGGCTTCACAGTCCACATGGTTAGACACTTTGGCCCACTGGACTCTGTTTACCTACAAAGAGAGAATTCAGCACTGCTGCCTCAGGTTCATTGGAAAATAAGAAACCATGTTCTCCAAGTCACATAGATTCAGACCCAGCTTTGATGGTTTCACTACAAATGAAGACAAAGCTCCTGACAACAATATATATTTCAAGTGCCACACCTCAGAGGCAGATTCTCCAGAAGTCTTTTTTTCCAGCAGAGCTCCATGGTTGTGGAGTGTTTACCCAATCCCTTACTTCTGGAAACTCCTCTACCTGCTCCCAGGTTGAGAACTCCTGAGAATTTTCCATTCCAGATATGTATTCACAGATTTTCTAACTCTTCTTCTCTAATTGTGTCTCACTTGGGGCAAAGGTAATGTCAAGGCATTGTTCTAGGTGAGAGTGGGAAGATTATTGTGTAGCACATATTTGCATACACATTGGATACATTATCCTATTTTCCATTTGCAATACTGAATTTCTGACACTAACCCATACCCTACTAGACTATGACTACTATCCTAAAATGATGGAGAAAAAGAAACCTAACAGAATAGAAATACAGGCCTTTTGTAGGAGGCATGGTGTATACTTGGATTTTCCTTTTCCTTTATCAAGGATATGTGTTATAAATCTAGTCAACTTTTCATTGTAATATTTCTCCATGAGTTTTCAAAGTTAACACATATGTAAATTCCTGTCTCCTTTTCTCTGTAGCCTCTTTAGAACATGTATATTTTTATGCATATATAGACTCCTACCTGGTAACACACGTAAATTCTTGTGATCTCACTAACTTTGGAATATACAAATTATGAGAATAGATCACTTCCCCTAAATACTGATGGAACTGAAAATTCAAACTATGGGTGAGCTTCCTAGTGAACAACATCATACATAAATCCATGTTCAGTAAAATGAATATTTTTAGATATGTGGATGATATATATTTCATGATAAATTTCGATTGGCATATATATTGCTACATTTTATTGTTGTGTGTGTGTGTGTGTGTATATATATATATATATATATATATATATATATATATATATATATACCAGATTTTCCAGATTTTCCAAAATATGAAATATATGTGTCTTATTATACACTCCCTAAATTCATTCAAGTTCATGTATGCGATTTAAAATCAACATTTTACATGATTATCATCAGTCTGGCTGGGCACAATTCAGAAGCCAATTGTCAAAAGAAACAAACTTTATTTTTAGAACCACACAAGCCAAACAAAACAGCTTCTCAGGAAAAACCCTCAGAGCCCAACTGCCACCACAGTCTTCCCACAAGCCTCTACCTCAACCACAAGCCTCCTCCTTTTGAGGCCAATTGGCTGGGTCACATGGGCGGAGCCAAAAAAGTCCACCAATGAGCAGCTCCGTTGTCTGAAAGGGCAGGGAAACATCCCATTGAGCATCACCACAGAGGAGCCAATCAGCTAGATGTTGCTGGGGCCGCTGTGGAGCCAATCATCAGCCGGCAGCTGGAAGTTTGCTGGCAGCTGGAGGTTTCCTGGGGCTCCTTTGGCTGTGGCTCTCAACATCTCCCCCTCTCTGTTTAAACAACGAGCATGTGGCTTAGGGACCATGCCTGCCTTAGGTTGTGCAGTAGTACATATGGTATTTACTGGAGACCCTTGGCTGTGGCTATCAACAGGATTTGTATGTACCATTCACTGAAGTTAGTTTTCAGTACTAGGAAACAAATATGTATTTCAGGTGGATAAATATTTCTGAGAAAAATCTTGTGAAAAGTTGATTATAAATCCACATACTTGAACATAAATGAATTTAGGGAGTGTAAATAAGATACATATATTTCATATTTTGAAAAATCTGGAGAGAGAGTGTGTGTGTGTGTGTGTGTGTGTATACACACACAGACACATACAGATATTAAAATGTAGCAACATATATGCAAATCTAAATTCACTATGAAATATACATCAATCACAGATCCAAAAATATTCAATTTTCTTAACAGGGATTTATGTATAATGTTTTTCTACTAGGAAGCTCACCCATTATTTGAATTATCAATTCCAACAGCGTTTAGGAGGAGTGATGTCTTCTCACAAATTGTATCTCCCAAGTCAGTCACCTCACAAGAATGTAGGTGTGACACCAGGTAGGATTTGATATGTGCATATAAAAATACATGTGCTGAATAGGCTACAGACAAAGGGAGACAGGAATTCACATATTTGTTAACTTTAAAAACACATGGAGATCTATTTCAATTAAAAATAGACTGGATTTATAACACCTGACATTTATCATGCAAAAGGCAAGATCAATTATACACCATGCCTCCTCTGAACTGCTTGTATTTCAATTCTGTTTGTGTTACTTTTCTGCATGATATTAGAATTAGTAGTCAGAGTCTAGTAGGGTATGGGTTCGTGTCAGGGATTCAGTATTTCGAATGGAAAATTGGAAAATGAATCCAATGTGTATGCAAATACGTGCTACACACAAAAAATTCCCACTTTCATTCAGAACAATGGCTTGAAATAACCACGCTCCATGTAAGAAACAATTAGAGGAGAAGAGTTAGAAAATCTGTGAATACATACGTAGAATGGAAAATGCTCAGTAGTTCACAACCTTTGAGGTGGAAGAGACGTTTCCAAACCTTAGGGACAGGGTAAAACTCCACAAACATGGATCTCTGCTGGCCTAAACACTTCTGGAGATACTGACAATGAGGTTGGGTACTTGAAATATATGTTGTTTTCAGAAGCTTTAGCTTCCTTTGTAGTGAGACCATCAAACTTGGGTCTGCATTTTTGTGACCTGGAGGACATGAATTCTTATTGTCCAATGAACATGAGGCAGCAGTGCTGAATTCACTCTTTGTAGCTAAACTGTGGCCACTGGGGGATAAGTGTCTCCCCGTCTGGAATTTGAAATCTTTGGTCATGCTCCACTTTTCGTGGTGTTTCTTGCTGCTGCAGTTGGTGTTTTGTATTTGGTTCATGACATACAAAGAGTTAAACTGGGACACAATGCTGGAGGGAGTCCGGTAACGTATGGTGTGTCAGGGTCTGCAGGAGAATGCACCAACCAGGCTTCTATCCCCCATTGCTTGCCCCCTTTACCATAGGAACTTGATTCTGAACATTGCCCTGAAAACTCTCCATGTAACATGATGCCTTTACATACAAAGTTCTGCTAGCTGCACCATGTCAGTCACAAGCCATTTGGAAGCCAATGTAAGATCCACATGACCCCACCACAGATGTATTGTCACACACCTGCACACAACTGCTCTCGGCCTGCCATAAATACTGCTCTGCTTCTCCAATTTGAGGCCTACTTACTGTCAGGTATAGATTCTTTATGTGATTTGGCATCATGAGACAACCCAAGCAGTTCTGCAGGACTTTGAAGAACTCATTTGATCCAAAGGATCCCTATTCTCACTTGATGGAGGTCAGGAACCAAACAGAAGAAGGCAAGAGACTTCATCCACAATGACAGATTTTTTGCCATTTTGGTTTTGGATGCACACATGGGATCTTCTTTAGATCTATCAGGAGCTGAGAATCTTAGCCACAGCCTCAAACAGGGCCTAGTGTCTGACTAAGACACATCCCTTTCCAGAGCAATTAAGCAAAGAGCCACAGGTGATGCCCATTCATTTCCATTTGAAAACTGTTTCTTCAGGCTTCACAAAGGGGTGGCCTGAGGCAAAGACCTTCCTGACATTCAAGGCAACAGAAACATAGATAAGCAAATGGAGCCAAGCAGGGTTTCTCCACTGAGACTTTACTGGTCACACTGATATCTGAGTTTTCTGAGATGTTCCCATTCCCTTCAGCTATCAAGGACATGGCCATGTCACAGAGTTTGGAGGTGGTACATATCTTGGACAATAAACCATGATACTATTCTGGAGAGTAGCCAGAATTCAGGAAGAAAACAGCAACTTAGGAAGTTAGTAGGTGTTTCCCATCCATAAGGGAAGCAACAGTCCATTAATCAATTGTGCAGGATGAATGCTGTGAAGCTTTCTACTAGACAGGACACCTCCATTGATGCATTCTCGTTTCTAGTGTCTAAAACCACGGACACAGTGGCTACACAGACATAGAAACACTCGCCTTGTCTATAGACTTACTAGAAACAGTCGACTCCAAACCAAACCAACCACCTTTCCTACCTATTCTCAGAACATGAAACAAAACCGCAAACTCACACCCACAACCAAAAAGGCACCTCCTTCCCAAAAATAGGTCTTTAACTATCTGGAGTGTCCTCTGACTGGTGGGCCATACTATGTTCCACTCGAAATGGCCTGTCTGGTCTCAGATCTTGTCTCCTTGGCCAACTCTGTTATTCTGCGAGGAGCCTGCTGTTAGCCACAACCTGCTGTCTCAAGAAAGGCCCCTCTTCAGAGCTCTACTGGCATTTGGCCATCCTCACATCAGTAGGTACCAAGAAGGCCTGACTCTGTACTTGGTAAATCCAAACAAGTGAGCCCACTGGGACTGGGACTGGGACTGGCTCTTGGTGCCTGGCTTCTTGCATCCCAATTTCAGAGAGTTCCATCACCAAGGAAATGAGGTATGTCACTTTCTTTGCAACTGAATGAGGTCACTGCCTTGGCAACAACTTTGTCCTAAGACTTGCTTCCAATGGTTCCATGAGTTGGAGGGTGCCCCTACTTCCTGTGACAATTTGACTAGTTAGAATGGTATATCAAAATAGACACCATGGAACAGCTCTACACGCAGGCCTGGTTAGGTTCATCTTCTCTACATTAAGAAGAGAGAGTCTGATGCATACACATCCCTTCATCCTGTCCAGGTTGTTTGCCATGGAAGATGGCTTTTGCTCATGCAGGTCCTTCATAGCTGTCTACATCTTCTCCAGGGATCATTTCTGCATCGAACTTTGAGGTTCTCAGCAGTTGGAAGATAACCTACATCCCTAATTGAAAGAATAGCCCTGTCCCTGCTCTTTTGTAATGTTAGATTGAGGCAACAGTGTATGGTTAGGGTTAATAACACGTTCGATTTGGGTTAGGAATCATTCTGCGGGATGAATAAGGTTATTGGGAACCTGCAATATATAGAAATATAGTGGTTAAATATAAGTATGAAAACAGAAATCTAGGTAAGATTTGAAGCTCAGAAGTGCATTTGGCAATAGATTGGGACACGTAGCTTTGAATTATGTTCTGCATACAGGTTTCAGAAAAATCGATATACAATGGCATAGGACCTTGTACCTCAGATGATTGAATGTAGTAGAGTACATCCACTCAAAAAGGGATAGTCGATAGGATCAGGAAGATAGTCAGTATGTTTCGGAAGAAGATAGAGTATAGGATTTGGACCAAAGTTCATTAGCAATAGGGTTTCGGTTAGAGAGTGAATGTCAATGTCAGCACATGTGAAGGGTCAGTCACAATGTTGAACTGGAAAAAATATGTAGGAAAGTAGATATCTATAGAGACATTAGGAAATCAGGCAAAGTATAAAGTGAGTGAAAAAACTAGACATTTCCAATAGTTTTGAGGTTGAATATATAATCTTAGGAAGAAACAAAAATGTGGTCACCAATAGGATTGACATTTGAGAGCATTAGGCAACCTGGATATGGATGTTTTTAGTAATCCATGTTCAGTTTCCATTTAGGCTTTGGTACAATCATACGTGTGACTTTTGCATTTTGTGTCCAGAATATTACTATGATAACATGCCTATGTAGATCAGGTGACATGAGTATTTCTTCCACCATTTCTGGGAGCAATATTTAGAAGACTAATAAATTAGTATTGGGGGTACTAAGAGGTGTACCCTGTGTATATGAATATAGAGATAATGCATGAATAGACAATATAGTGAATAAATAATATAACTGGTTCCACTTTAAATAATGGAATAAACTGATATAAGAGAATATATAAAAAATACTATATTGTTATAAAATCATTCATTCCAACCAGTTATACATCTAGTGGTGATATTATAGTTATGGTTTATCATGAAGTGAGTGTCAGTTTTGCTTCAAAAGTGATAAAAAAATCAAAAATAATATATTTCGAAAGAAGTCTCATTATAAGACCAGTCAAGAAACCTGGAAGAATCCATGTGTTCTGAAGCAGGAAGTGATTGAAAGTGAAACAAATGCCTATAAGTTTGCTAACTTGTGGATGAAATATATATCCTATGATGTGCATAAATTGAAGAAATAGTAATGTACCAGTGTTGAATTAAAATGAATTTCAAAATACACATCATGTCACATAGGAATGTACTTGCATTGATGTTAAACTGGGTCAGTTACTGTAGAATTATTAGTATTTGTATGCAACATTAACTGAAGTTAGTTTTCAGTACTGGAAACAATATGTATTTCAGGTGGATGAATATTTCTGAGAATGATCTTGTGAAAAGTTGATTATAAATCCATATACATGAACATGAATGAATTTAGGGAGTGTATATAAGACACATATATTTCATATTTTGAAAAATCTGGAGAGTGTATGTATATTTATATATATATATATATATATATATATACAAAAAAACACACACAGACAATAAATTAGCAATCAAATTTATCATGAAATATATATCCTCCACAGATGCAAAATTATTTCTTTTAGAACATGTATTTATGTATAATGTTGTTCTTCTAGGAAACACACCCCTAGGTTAAATTTTCAGTTCCAACAGAGTTTAACAGGAGTGATCACTTCTCACAAATTGTATTTGCCAAATTAGCCACCTCACAAAATGTAGGTGTGATACCAGGTAGTGTTCTATATGTGCATTTAAAAATACATGTGCTGAATAGGCTACAGAGAAAGGGAGATAGGTATTCACATATTTGTTAACATTAAAAACACATGGAGAACTATTTCAATTAAAAATTGACTAGATTTATAACACCTACAATTAATCATGCAAAAAACAAGTCCAACTATACACTATGATTCCTCTGAACTGCTTGTATTCCTATTCTGTTTGTGTTATTTTTCTCCATCATATTAGGAGTAGTAGTCAGAGTCTATTAGGGTATGCGTTAGTGTCAAGGATTCAGTATTTCGAATGGAAATATGGAAAATGACTCTAATTGGTATGCAAATATGTGCTACACAAAAATGTTCACACTCTCATCCAGAAGATTGCCTTGACATTACCTTAGTTCCAAGTAAGATACAATTAGAGGAGAAAAGTTAGAAAATCTGTAAATACATAGCAGGAATAAAAAATGCTCAGGAGTTCACAAACTTGTAGGTGGTAGAGGAGTTTCCAAAAGTAAGGGACAGGGTAAACACTCCACAAACATTGAGCTCTGCTTGTGTAAAGACTTCTTGAGAAACTCTCTGAGGTTGGGCTCTTAAAATACATGTTGTTGTCAGGAGCTTTAGCTTCCTTTGTTGTGTGACCATCAAATCTGGGTGTGCAAATATGTGACCTGAAGGACATTGTTTCTAATTTTCCAATGAAAATGAGGCAGCAGTGCTGAATACTCTTTTTGTAGTTAAAATATGGCCACTGGGGTGTAAGTGTCTCCCCGGGTTGACTGTGAAGCCATTTGGTCATGCTCCAATTTTCGTGGTGTTACTCCTTGGTGCACTGGGAGTTTGGTATTTGCTTCATGAAATACAAGGAGTTCAACTGGGACACAGTGCTGGAGGGAGTTCTGTCACGTGTGGAGGGACACAGTCTGCATGAGAATGCACCAACCAGGATTCTGTCCCACATAGGTTGCCCCTTTGTCCATAGCAACCTGATTCTGAACATTGCCCAGAAACCTATCCATATAACAAGATGCCTTTACATATAAGGGTCTGCTGGCTGTACCCTGTCAGTCACAAGGCAATTGGAAGCCAATGGCAGATCCACATGCCCCAACACACATGTTTTATCACACACCTTCACACCTATGCTCTAGTCCCACTAATGAACAGGCTCCAACATACTGGCATCACTGTTCTACACAATTTTCATGAAACCCAGTCAGTCAAGGCACTGTGAGATACACTCATGATCAGCAACAGGACATCCAAAAGTTTTCCAGTGCCACCTGGTTATGGGAATTTCAAAAGTTTCATGGAATTTATCAAGCCATTTTTTGAGGATAAAGTTGGAGGCTCTGTGGGTTTCAATTCATTCAGGAACCATTAAATGTTGAAGAAGCTCATTTCAATGAAAGATCTTGAGAACACTCACAGGCAAGTCTTCCCAAAGAGTGGCCAAAAGGTCACATGAAGTCAGGCCCATTGAGGTCTACAATGTGAGGTCCATGTGTGTTTTGACTCTCAACTGTGGCTTTAAAGAATTTCAGAATAAAATCATGTGATATCCAGGCTGAGATTCCCAGTGCTCTGGGCAAAGCCACCCTGCACCTAGATCTCCCTGCACCACAATTAATACCTGAGATCTAGGTTGCATGGCCTAGTAAAATCCAAACACAATTCATGACAATACTTCTCTGATGTCACTTCCAGAATTCAGTCTCTAAGGAGAATCATACCAGAGTTCAAGCCCAGGTGGACCCAGTCATCTGTTCCAAGCGCCAAACAAATTACCACAAATCAAAACAAAATGCTCCCACATGCCCCTTATCTTCTTCAATTTGAGGCCAAATGACTGTGGGGTTTAGATTCTTTATGTAAATTGGATTCATGTGAAAACCCAAGCACCTATGGGCTAAACTCTGCAGGGCTTTAAAGAACTCATTTGACCCAAAGGATCCCTATTTTCACTTGATGGATGTCAGGGCCATTAGAGAGGAAGGTGAGAGTCTTCATCCACAATAACTGCTCTTTTGGCCATTTTGGTTTTGGATGCACCCATGGGATCTTTCTTTAGATCCATCAGGTGCTGAGAATCTAAGCCACAGCCTCACACAGGGCCAAGAGGCTGATTCAGACACATCTCTTTCCAAAGCAATTAAGCAAAGAGCAAAACACACACAGACATTATAAAGTGGCAATATATATGCCAATTGAAATTCATGATGAAATATATATCGTCCACAGATCCAAAAATATTAATTTTACTGAACATGGATTTATGAATAATGTTGTTCAACTAGAAAGGTTACCCTTAGGCTGAATTTTATGATCCAATAGCGTTTAGGAGGAGTGATCTCTTGTCATAATTTGTATCTGCCATGTCAGCCACCTCACAAGAATGTATATGTGATACCAGGTAGGATTCAATATGTTTATATAAAAATACATGTGATGAATAGGCTACAGAGAAAAGGATACAGGAATTCACATATTTATTAACTTTAAAAACACAAGGAGAACTATTTCAATTAAAAATTAACTAGATTTATAACACCTACCCTACATAATGCAAAAGGCAAGTCCAACTATACACCATGCCTCTTCTGAACTGCTTGTATTTCTATTGTGTTTGTATGCACTGTGGGTTTCAAGAACCATTAAATGTTGAGGAAGCTCATTTCAATGAAACTCTGGAGAACTCTCATAGGCAAGGCTTCCCAAAGAGTGACCAAAAGGTTAGATATAGCCAGGCCCATTGAGGTCTACAATGTGAGGTCCATGTGTGTTTTGACTCTCAACTATGGCCACCAAGTCTTTAAGAATAAAATCATGGGATATCTTTGCTGAAATTCCCAGTGCTCTGTGGAAAGCCACCCTCGGCCTTGGTCTTAGTTTCCAAGGGCGACTCTCATGCTTGACCTCTTAAAATATCACCACAATTCATGGCAATACTTCTTTGAGTTCAGTTCCAGAAGTCAGTCTCTAAGGGGAATCACACAAGAATTCAAGCCCAGGTGGACCCAGTCATCTCTTCCAACCGTCACACAAATGACCACAATTAATACCAAAACACTCTCACATGGCCCTCCTCTTCTTCTATAAAGGCACTCATCATAACATCTGGCTGGAGGTTTCCATGAGGGGCACAGCCCAAGACAGTGTCCCAAATAAGCTCCCTTGCCACTCATTTGCCTAAATTCAGGGTGGCTTGGACACCCTTCTTGTGCACCAGGAGTGATCTGAAAGGGTAAAATAAATTGAAATTAAAGTGTAAAAGTTGAAGTGTAAAAGACCGGGTTTTGTAAAGTTTCTAAGCTGCAAGGCCTGAGTTAAAATGTAAAGGACCAGGTATTGTTAAGTTCCTATGCTACATGCAAAACCTGAAATTCCTGTAGCTTGTAGTACAATTCCGGACTGCCCAGTAAATATTCCCCCTGACCGCCTGGTTGTTTAATAACCTAGGACCCTGTGTGGCCTGGCACATAGGCATCGCAAGGCCTAAACCAATCTGTTTGAATGTGTACCTCGCTTTAGAACTCACCTATCACTCCCGCCTGACCTGTTCCTGCCAATGAATGAACTAATCATGTTTAGGAATTGTTGTTTGATTTTTCTGCGGTGTATGTTGATTTCTTAAAGGAGACTGTGATATATGTAAAGTCCCGCCCTCCCAAAAAAGTGTACTTAAGCACTGCTCAACCCCTGCTCGGGGCTCTGGGCTGCTCTCCCTTCTTGAGTGAGCACGTAGCCCCAGCATGCTGGATTGGATCCTCAATGAACGCCTTTTTCTGTTGCATGAGCCGCGTTCTCTTGGTGGTCTCTTCCTCCGACGTTCACCGGACCCTTACATTTGGTGCGTTGGCCAGGAATCACGCAGCATATTACAAGGACACACCAACAGACCCCTCTGGAGGTAAGTAAGGCGCTTCTTTTCATTTTTCCTTGTGATAACTCAGAGCTTTTTGTTCAGGTTCCATTTTTCCGTTTTTGGTTTGGGTTGGCAGAGTGGCTTCCAGCGGAGAATGTAAGTTCCCCCTGTCAGTGGTGGACAAACGTGTCCTAAAGCCACAGGCCATGTCCTTGCAAGGGATGCCTTGGAGGACTCGGGGAGTGACGGATGTGCTCTCATTAGGTGAGGAGGGACGAATGAGCCCACATTAGGTGACTCTGCTGGCAACCCATCATATCTTGCTGACTACTTTTTTCTCTCAGGTTGAATTCACTGTCTGTCTTTGTGGTCTAACCCATCAGGTTTTGACAGTTACTAGGTTCTAATCTTTACTTCTGAACTCGTGTTAAATGTTAACTGTGTGTACATGTTTGTGTCACGTTTGTATTGTCCTTGTCTCTGTTTGAGAAACTCTCATTATGGGACAAAGCCATTCCATGCCTCTTTCCTTGAAGCCATTCCTGGTCCCTGCCTCCAATCCGACCCCTTCACCCAGGATCCTATCACTCAAACCTTCTACTCCTCCCCCTCTTGCCTCCATTCTCTCTGAGTCACAAGATTGTAGATCTTGGGGTTGTGAACAAACGGGAGCTGCATGATGGTCTTTGTGTGTCATTTTATCTGTGTTTCTGTTAAATGTGATGGCATTGTTTGGTCCGATGCAGAGTCCCGAGTTCCAACCTGCATTACACATGTGGAAGTTACTTTAGCTAAATTTTAAACTAATGCTTCTCCTGTGAGGGACCAAAAGTCAATAGAACCGCCAGTTTTTCTGTTCTCACCTTTTCACCTCTCTTAGCTGTGCTTTAAAGAACTTTGATAAACTTTACTCCCCTTTGTTAAGCAACATTACGGAAGCAGTGATTTCTTTTCTTCCCGTAGTTGGATTGAGCATGCCCACTGCAGAGGGAAATGTCTGGGGTCTAAGAACTTTGATATCTCGCTTAAACTTTTCTCAAAACCCTGTTCTCATTATTAAATTGGCATTAATTGGCTTTGGGATGGGAACCAAGCCTTCAGTCATAAATTTTGACACCCCAGAGGGGACTTTAAATAAACCCCACTCTGCCCTCTTGGGGAAGCCTAGCACTCAAAACAATTGAAGCAGAGAATGAAATTTTTGGGAGCTGACTATTGCAAAGTTGGGAGACATAGAATATGCCTGGTGCCTGGGGTCAAAGCAAACCAGAGGAACTAATCCTGTAAGTAAATGGTGAGGCTAAGGGACTCCCAGCAGCTGCCAGATCCATTTTGCTGAGGGGAACTCCCTTATTCCTTACGTGCACTTTAAGGATTTCTCCACCTCTGTTTACTTAACAAAAGGGACAATGAATGCATTAATATGTTGATATTATAGATTGTTTCTTGGGGATGATCTAGGGTGAATGTGTATCTAGAAATGATTTTTTTTATTTTAACCATCTGGTATCTAAATGGGTTTCTAAAGCATTGCACTATCTTACAGTTAAAAGTTGGGTTTAAACAATTGTTTAGTTTGATTTCAGGTAGTTCATTCTAGGAAACTTAAATACTTAGGGTAAAAAAAAAATAAAGAGTTTTAATTTTGAACTAGACAGCCTGAAAAAATTTCACTAGATATATCAGTGCATTAACTTGGGAAGAGATAATAAATTATGATATGGTATCTATTCCCATCAGTGTGTAAGATTTTAAAAAATGGTACTAAATTAAAATGTTGGTCTGGCTTATTGAAATGACATTAATTAGCAACAGTCTTGGAAATTTTTAAAGCTTAATTTCGGATACACATGGTAGCATGTGGTTCTTTTTAAAAATTTTTCAGCCAATTTAATTTAACTTAATACTATTAGAAACTTCATAACAAAGAAAGGGGCTTAATGATCCTATAGAAACTTCTTCTGATGGTGGCATTAATATTATCAAAAAATGATCCTATTTTCAGTTTTGTGTGAGCAAGTTTTTCTAGTGTAGAAAAATCTAAAGAAATAAAATTTTGAGAATTACATCTTCAACTTGCATCAAAATTTTCAACATCCAAACCTGGAAATTATGACTTATAGATAAATGCCTTAGGCGTGAGGTTTCTTCTCAGAATTCCAGTCTTTCCAGTTTTCCAGACCTCAGCCAGGACTTACTTTGATATGCAAATAAAAGAAGCCTGCAGCACTCAGCAGGAGACAGATAAAAAGTGTAAATGTGTCTTTTTACCTGAACTCAAACTAGACCTAACCAAAAAAGTATATAATATGGTATTTACTAATTACTGGCCAGTCATCATTTTTAGGACTCTTGCTTTTCTTAGATTCTGTAATTTTTTTTTGAGCTCATGATCTTGATTCTGCTGATGGGTTAATGTTTTCTGATCAGTTCTATTTTTGATCGACTCTGGAGTTTTCAGCATTGCAATGGAGATTTCACCTGAAAAAAGCTACAAGGCATTTACTATTGTGTTATGTGTTACATTTGTGTTACGTGTTGTATGTTGGTATGTCTGTATGTGTGTATGTCCATATATCATGCAGGGATATGACAATTGACAGATGAGGAGCACTCATGAAAAATTTAAAAATGTATCCAAATGTCTTTGATTCACGTGATTCATATGTTTTAATTCAAATTGGGTAAACAGATAAAAATAAAGATGTCTTTAAAATTAGGCCAATAAGTTTTCTAGGTTTTCAAAAAGGCCCTAATAAAATGTAGATGTCTATAAAATAATCTGCTTAAATTCAGAAATTGAAAAGCATTGTATTGAAATGTGAACAGAAAGAGGTTAGTAGATGGAAAAGAGAAACTAAAATGTTCTAGATATAGATATAATAGAGGAAAAACGTGTTTCTGGATAAGAGAGTCTATATGATTAAGTAATTAAAAGGGTTTAAGTAAATAATAAAAAAAGGTGTGTGTAACTTGGTTATACGTGTAAGTTTTGAGCAAGTAATCTTAAAAAATTAAACAGCTGGTAAAACAAGTACTGTTTTTATAAAATTGTGCCATGTTATTTCTTTAAAATCTAAACTTGTTTAATACAAAAACATCAATGTAATTGTGGTGTTAATGTGTTCATATCTTCCAGGTATACAAGTCTGTAAGGTAGAAGCTTGCAAAGACCATTGTATCAAGCTGGTGTTCTAAGGTTGTATGGTAATTCTAGGCTTAAAAGAAAAACATGTTGGAGTGTTGGAGATTTATGTATATCATTTGTGTTCTATAATTGGACTTGTTATCAATAAGATATGTACAGTTCCATGTTACTTTTTACACTGAGATACAATCTAAAAGTATTTTTAACTTAATGAGAGCCAAATCTGTGAAGGTTTTATTGTAAACTCAAAGGTAATGCCCATTCATTTCCATGTGAAAACTGTTTTCTTCAGGCTTCACAAAGGGGTGGCCTGAGACAAAGACTTTCCTGATATTCAGGGCAACATAACAATAGGTAATCAAAAGGCCCAAAGCAGGGTTATTCCACTGAGACTTTACTGGCTACACTGATATCTGAGTTTTCTGAGATGCTTGCCATTCCCTTCAGCTACCAGTACATGGCCATGTCACAGAGCTTGGAAGTGGTACATATATTTGACACAAAATCATGAGCCTATTATGGAGAGTGGCCAGAATTCAGGAAGAAAACAGGAACGTAGAAAGATAGTTGGTGTTGCCCATTGATAAGGCAAGCCACACTCCATTCATAAATTGTGCCGGATGAATGCTGGGAAGTTTTCTCCTTGAGAGGATACACCCATTGAGGCATTATCTTTTCTAATGTCTACAACCACGAAAACAGTGGGATACACAGACCTAAAAACACTCGCCTTGTCAAAGGACTAACTAGAAACAGTCCACTCCAAACCAAACACACCCCCTTTCCTAACTATTCTCAGAACAAAAGAAAAAACCACAAACCCACACCCACAACCACAAAGGCACCTCCTTCCCCCAAGTGGGTCTGGAACTATCCAGAGTGTCCTCTGACTGGAGGGCCATACTATGTTCCCCAGAAATGGTCTGTCCTGTCTCAGATCTGGACTCCTTGGTCAACTCTGTGAAGTTGTCAGGAGCCAGCAGTGAGCCTCTATCTGTTTTCTCCGGAAGGGCCCCTCTTCAGAATTTTTCTGGAATTTGGCCATTCTCACATAAGTAGGTACCACAAAAGACTGACTCTGTCCTTGGAAAATCCAAACAAGTAAGAACACTGGAACTGGTGCTGGGACTGGGCCTGGGTGCCTAGATTCCTGGAACCCAAATTTGGAGAGTTCCATCAACAAGGATGTGAGGTGAGGTCACTTCCATTAGTAACTGAGTGAGGTCACTGCCTTGGCAACCAACTTGTCCTAACATTTGCTTCCTAAGGTCTCATAACATGGAGGATGTCCCTACTTCCTGTGACACTTTCACAAGTTAGAATGGTAAAGAAACAATAGTCACCTCTGAACAGCTCTCCACACAGGCCTCTCCTCTACATTAAGAAGAGAGAATCTGATTCAGACACAACCCTTCATCCTGACCAGGCTGTTTGCCATGGAAGATGCCTTTTGCTCTCTCAGATCCTTCATAGCTGCCTACATCTTCTCCAGGGTTCATTTCTGCATGGAACTTTGAAGTTTTCAGCAGGTGGAAGATCCCCTGCATTCCTGTATTGTAAGACCAAATCTTTCCCTGCTTTTCTGAACACTTAGATTGAGGGAACAGTGTATGGTTAGGGTTAACAATATGTTCAATTAAAACCAAAATACTCCCACATGGCCCTCATATTCTTCCATGTAGACATTCATCATAACCTCTGGCTGGAGGTTTCCATAAGGGGCGCAGCCCAAGACAGTGTCCAAAATAAGTTCCCTTGCCCCTCATTTTCCTAAAGTCAGGGTTTCCTGGACACCCTTCCTGTAAACCAGGATTGATCAAATAGGCCTGCCAGTAATACTGCTCTGTTTCTTCATTTTGAAGCCTACTGACTGTGAGGTATAGATTCTTTATGTGATTTGGAGTCATGTGAGAACCCAAGCACTGCTGTAGGGCTTTGAAGAACTCATTTGTCTCAAAGGATCCCTATACTTACTTAATGGAGGTCAGGAACCTAACAGAGGAAGCAAGAGACTTCATCCACAATGACTGATCTTTTTGCCATTTTGGTTTTGGATGCACACATGGGATCTTTCTTTAGATCCATCAGGTGCTGATAATCAAAGCCACAGCCTCTCTCAGAGCCGAAAGGATGATTCAGACACATCCCTCTCCAAAGCAATTAAGCAAAGAGCCACAGGTGATGCTCATTCATTTCCAATTGAAAGCACTTTTCTTCAGGCTTCACAAACTGGTGGCCTGAGGAAAAGACCTTCCTGACATTCAGGTCAACAGAACAGTAGGTAAGCAAAAGGCACAAAGCAGGGTTTCTCTACTGAGACTTTACTGGTCACACTGATATCCGAGTTTTCAGAGATGCTCCCAATTCCCTTCATCTATCCAGTACATGGCCATGTCACAGAACTCGACGGAGGTCCATATCTTGGACAAAAAAACATGAGCCTATTCTGGAGAGTGGCCAGAATTCAGGAAGAAAACAGGAACTAAGGAAAGAAGTAGGTGTTGTCTACAACCACGAAAACAGTGGGATACACAGACCTAAAAACACTCGCCTTGTCAAATGACTTACTAAAAACAGTCCACTCCAAACCAAACATACTGCCTTTCCTACCTATTCTCAGAACATGATAAAAAAACACAAATTCACACCCACACCCACAAAGGCACCTCCTTCCCCCAAGTAGGTCTGTGACTATCCAGAGTGTCCTCAGACTGATGGGCCTTACTCTGCTCCCTCGAAATGGACTGTCCTGTCTCAGATCAGGTCTCCTTTACCAACTCTGTAAAGTTTTCAGCATCAATCAGTGAGTCACTACCTGCTTTCTCAGGAAAGGCCCCTCTTCAGAGCTTTCCTGGCATTTAGCCATCCACACATCAGTATGTACCAAAAAGACTGACTCTGTCCTTGGTAAATCCAAACAAGTGAACCCACTGGGACTGGGACTGGGACTGGCTCTTAGTGCCTGGCTTCCTGGATCCCAAGTTCAGAGAGTTCCATCACCAAGGAAGTGAGGTAGGTCACTTCCTTCAGGAACTGAATGAGGTCACTACCTTGGTAACCACTTTATCCTAACATTTGCTTCCAAGGGTCCCACGAGAGAGAGGCTTCCCCTACTTCCTGTGTCACATTCACAAGATAGAATGGTATATCAACCATAGGCACATGTTAACAGCTCTCCACACAGACCTGGTTTGGTCCATCTTCTCTACTTTAAGAAAAGAGAGGCTTATTCAGACACATCGCTTCATCCTGACCAGGTATTTTACCAAGGAAGATTACTGTTGCTCTCTCAGGTCCTTCATAGCTGCCTACATCTTCTTCAGGGTTTATTTCTGCATGGAACTTGAGGTTCTCAACAGGTGGAAGATCCCCTACCTACCTGTATTATAACACCAACTCTGTCCCTGGTCTTTGTAAAGTTAAATTGAGGGAACAGTGCATGGTTAGGGTTAATAACATGTTCAATTTGGGTTAGGAATCATTCTGCGAGATGAATAATGGTATTGGGGACCTCCGATATTTACAAGCATATATAGGTGTAATATAAGTATGAATACAGAAATCTAGGAAAGATTTGAAACCCAGATGAACACTGGGCCCTTGATTGGGATACTTAGCTTTGAATTATTTCCGCAAAGTTGTCTCAAATAAATCGTTATACAATGGCATAGGACCTTGTACCTTGGATGACTGAATGAGGAAGAGATCCTCCAGACAAAAAGGGATAGTTCCAAAAGTTATTTAGATATAGGGTTTTGGTTAGAGAGTGAATGCAAATGTCAGCATATGTGAAGAGTCAGTCACAGTGATGAACTGGGGAAAATGTGTAGGAAAGCAGATATCAATAGAGACATTAGGAAATCAGGGAAAGTACAAAGTGAGTAATAGGATAAGACGTTTTTAACAGGGTTGAGTTTGAATATATAATCTTAGGAAGAAACAAATATGTAGTCACCAATAGGAATGATATTTGAGATCATTAGTTAATCAGGACATGGATGTTGTTAGTAATACATGCTCACATTAAATTTAGGCTTTGGTACAATCATAAGGGTGTCCGTTGCATTTTTTGTCAGGAATATTACTGTGATGAAATGTAAATGTATATCAGGTGACTACAGTATTTCTTCAAACATTTCTGAAAGCAACATTTTAAGACTTATAAATTAGTATTGGGGACACAAGTACGTGTACCCTGTGCCTATGATTATAAAGATGATGCCTTAATAGACCATACTGTAAATAAATAATATAACTTGATCAAACTTTAAATAATGGATTGAATTGATATCTGAAAATATATAGGAAATCTTATATTGATATACATAAGTTCATTCTAACCAGTTATACATCTAATGGTAATTTTAGCATTATGGTTTATCATGAAGAGTGTGGGAGTTTTGCTTCAAAAATGATTATGGAAATCGAAAATAATGTGTTTGGAAATAATCTCATGAAAAGTACAGTCAAGAAACATGGAGGAATACATATATTCTGAAGCAGGAAGTAATTGCAAGTGAACCAAATGCGTACAGATTTGTTAACTTGTGGATGAAAAGTATTATCTTATAATGTCCATACACTGAAGAAATAGTAATGTACCAGTGTTGAATAAAAATGAACTTCAAAATACACATCATGTCCCATAGGATTTTACTTGCATTGATGTTAAACTGGGTCAGTTACTGTACAAATATTAGGATTTGTAAGCACCTTTCACCGAAGTTAGTTTTCAGTACTGGGAAATAAATATGTATTTCATGTGGATGAATATTTCTGAGAATAATTTTGTGAAAATTTGATTATAAATCCACATATAGGAACATGAGTTAAATTAGTGAGTGTAAAATAAGACACATATATTTCATATTTTGAATAATCTGGAGGAAAAAAATATATATATATATAAAGATACAAACACAGACATTAAAATGTAGTAATATGTATGCCAATCAAAATTCATCATGAAATATATATCATCCTCATATCCAAAACTATTCTTTTTACTGAGCATGGATTTATGTATAATGCTGTTCATCTAGGAAATTCACCCATATGTTGAATTTTCAGTTCCATCAGTATTTAGGGGGAGTGATCTCTTCTCACAATTTGTATCTTCCTAAAACAGCAAGCTCACAAGAATGTACGTGTGATACCAGGTAGGATACTAAATATGCATAATAAATTTCATGAGATGAATAGGGTACAGAGAAAGGGAGACAGAAATGTACATATGTGTTAACTTTAAAAACTCATGGAGAAGTATTACAATGAAAAGTTGACTAGATTTATAACACATTCACTTGATAAAGCAGAAGGCAAGTCCTAGTATACACCATGCCTCCTATGAACGGCCTGTATTTCTATTCTGTTAGGTTTCTTTTTCTACATCATATTAAGATTAGTAGTCAGAGTCTAGTAGGGTATGGGTTAGTGACAGGGATTCAGTATTTCTAATGGAAAATAGGAAAATGAATCTAATGTGTATGCAAATATTTGCTAGACAAAAATCTTCCCACTGTCCTCCAAAACAATGCCTTGATATTTCCTTCGCCACAAGTAATACACAATTAGTGGAGAAGAGTTTGAAAGTCTGTGAATATATATCTGGAAAAGAAAATGCTCAGGAGTTCACAACCTTGGAGGTGGTAGTGGAATTTCCAAAAGTAAGGTACAGGGTAAACACTCCACAAACATGGAACTCTGGTGGCCTAATGAGTTGTTGAGAAACTGCCTCTGAGTTTGGGCCCTTGAAAAATTTGTTGTTGTCAGGAGCTTTAGCTTCCTTTGTATTGAGACCATCAAACCTGGGTCGGCATCTATGTGACCTGGATGACATGGTTCCTTATATGCTATTGAACATGAGGCAGAAGTTCTGAATTTTCCCTTTGTTAGTAAACTGAGGACACTGGGGTCTAAGTGTCTAACCATGTTATCTGTGAAGCCATTTGGTCATACTCCACTTTTCGTGGTGTTTCTTACTGCTGCACTGGGAGTTTGGTATTGGCTTCACGTAATACAAGGAGAAAAACTGGGACACAGTGCTAGAGGGAGTACTCTCACGTGTAGTGGATGAGGGTCTGCAGGAGAATGCACCAACCAGGCTTCTATCCCAAAAAGCTTGCACCCATGTCCATAGCAACCTGATTCTGAACATTGCCCTGAAACCTCTCCATATAACAAGGTCCCTTTACTTGTAAGGTTCTGCTGGCTGCACCATGTCAGTCACAAATCATTCGGAAACCAATGGCAGAACCACGTGTCCCCACGACAGATGTTTTATCATACACCTGCCCACCACTGCTCTGGGCCCACTAGTCAGCAGGCTCCAACTTTCTGGCATCTCTGTTCTCACCATTTTCATGAAACCCAGTCAATCAATGCAATGTCCGGTACACTCGTGATCAGCAACAGATATCCAAAGGTTCTCCAGTGCCACCTGTTCATGGGAATTTAAAAAATTCATGGTATTTATATAGCCAATTTTCAAGGATGAATTTGGAGGCACTGTGGCTTTCAATTTATTCAGGAACCATGAAATGGTGAGGAAGATTATTTCAATTAAAGCTCAGGAGAACTCTCAGAGGCAAGGCTTCCCAAAGAGTGGCCAAAAGGTCACATTAAGCCAGGCCCATTGAGGTCTACAATTGAGGTCCATGTGTGTTTTGACTCTCAACAATGGCTGCCACGTCTTTCTGAATAAAGTCATGTGATATCCTGGCTGAGATTCCCAGTGCTCTTTGGAAAGCTATCCTGGGCCTAGATCTCAGTCTCCAAGGGCAACTCTCATGTGTGACCTCCTAAAATCCCAACACAATTCATGTCAATACTTCTCTGAGTTCATTTCCAGAACTCAGTCTCTAAGGGGAATCACTCCAGAGTTCAAGCCCATGTGGACCCAGTCATCTCTTCCAACTACCACACAAATGACCACAATTAAACCAAAACACTCCCACATGGCCCTCATCTTCTTCAATATAAACTCTCATCATAACTTCTTGCTGGAGGTTTCCATGAGGGGCCCTGCCTAAGACAGTGTCCAAAATAAGCTCATTTGCCCCTTATTTGCCTAAATTCAGGGTGGCCTGGAAACCCTTCCTGTGAATCAGGTGTGATCAAATAGGCCTGCCATTAATACTGCTCTACTTCTCCAATTTGAGGCCTACTCTCTGTGGGGCATTGATTCTTTATGTGAATTGGGGTCATGAGAAAACCCAAGCACCTATGGGCTACCCTCTGCAGGGCTTTGAAGAACCCATTTCAGTGAGTCTAGGAGTTGGACCAAAAGTTCTTTAGATATAGGGGTTTTGTTAGAGAGTGAATGTAAATGTCAGCATATTTCAAGAGTCAGTCACAGTGATGAACTGGGGAAAATGTGTAGGAAATCAGATATCAATAGAGACATTAGGAAATCAGGCAAAGTACAAAGTGAGTGATAGGATGAGACATTTTTAACAGGGTTCAGTTTCAATATTTAATCTTAGGAAGAAACAAATATGTACTCACCAATAGGAATGATATTTGAGATCATTAGTTAATCAGGACATGGATGTTGTTAGTAATACATGCTCACTTTCAATATAGGCTTTGGTACAATCATAAGTGTGTCCGTTGCATTTTGTGTGAGGAATATTACTGTGATGAAATGTATATATATATCAGGTGGCTAGAGTATTTCTTCCAATATTCTTAAAGCAATATTTTAAAGACTTATAAATTAGTATTTGGGACACAAATAGGTATACCATCGGTCTATGAATATAGAGATGATGCCTTAATAGACCATACTGTGAATAAATAATATAACTGGTTCAAACTTTAAATAATGGATTGAATTGATATCTGAAAATATATAGGAAATCTTATATTGATATACATAAATTCATTCTAACCAGTTATACATCTAATGGTAATATTAGCATTATGGTTTATCATGAAGAGTGTCTGAGTTTTGCTTCAAAAATGATTATGGAAATCAAAAATAATGTGTTTGGAAAGAATCTCATTAAAAGAACAGTCAAGAAACATGGAGGAATACATGTGTTCTGAAGTAGGAAGTGATTGAAAGTGAACTAAATGCCTATAAATTTGTGAAATTGTGGATGAAAGAATATATCCTATTATGTCCATAAACTGCAGAAATAGTAATGTATCAGTGTTGAATAAAAATGAACTTCAAAATACACATCATGGTCCCATAGGTGTCTACTTGCATTGATGTGAAACTGGGTCAGTCACTGTGGAAATATTACGATTTGTATGCACCATTCACTGAATTTAGTTTTCAGTACTAGGAAATAAATATGTATTTAAGGTGGATGAATATTTCTAAGAATTATTTTGTGAAAATTTGATTATAAATCCACATACACACACATGAGTAAATTTAGAAAGTGTATAATAAGACACATATATTTCATATTTTGGAAAATCTAAAGAGTAGATATCTATATCTATATAGATAGATAGATAGATAGATAGATAGATACTCACATACACAGACATTAAAATGTAGCAATATATATGCCATTTGAAAATCATAATAAAATAGATATCATCCACGTATCCAAAAATATTCATTTTACTGAAAATTTATTTATGCATAATATTGTTCATCTAGGAAATTCACCCATAGGTTGAATTTCCAGTTCCATCAGTATTTAGAGGGAGTGATCTCTTCTCACAATTTGTATCTTCCAAAATAATCAAGCTCACAAGAATGTACATGTGATACCAGGTAGAATTCTAAAGATGCATTAAAAAATACATGTGATGAATAGGCTACAGAGAAAGGGAGACAGCAATTTACATATGTGTTAATTTTAAAAACTCATGGAGAAGTATTACAATGAAAAGTTGACTATATTTATAACACATACCGTTGATAAAGCCGAAGGCAAGTCCAAGTATACACCATGCCTCCTATGAAAGGCCTGTATTTCTATTCTGTTAAGTTTCTTTTTCTCCATCATATTTGTATTAGTAGTCAGAGTCTAGTAGGGTATGGGTTAGTGTCAGGGATTCAGTATTTCAAATGGAAAATATGAAAATGAATCTACTGTGTATGCAAATATGTGCTACACAAAAATCATCCCACTCTCATCCAGAACAATGCTTTGACATTACCTTCGCCCCAAATAAGACACAATTAGTGGAGAAAAGTTAGAAAATCTGTGAATACATATGTGGAAAGAAAAATGCTCAGGAGTTCACAAACTTGTAGGAGGTAGAACGGGTTACAAAAAGGGAGAGGGTAAACACTCCACAAACATGGAGCTCTGCTGGCCCAATGACTTTTTGAGAAACTGCCTCTGAGGTCGGGCAGTTAAAATATATATTGTTGTCAGGAGTTTTAGCTTCCTTTGTAGTGAGACCATCAATTCTGGGTCTCCATCTATGTGACCTGGATGACATGGTTTTTTGTTTTCTAGTGAACATGAGGCAGCAGTGCTGAATTCTCTCTTTGTAGGTAAACTTTGGCCACTGGGGTCTAAGTATCTAACTGTGTTGTCTATAGAGCCATTTGGTCATTATCCACTTTCGTGGTGTTTTTTACTGCTGCACTGTGAGTTTGGTATTGGCTTCACGAAATACAAGGAGTTCTACTGGGACACAGTGCTGGAGGATGTACTCTCACGTGTGGTGGGTTAGTAAAATGCACCAGTGAGGCTTCAATCCCACATAGCTTTTCAACTTGACAATAGCAACCTGATTCTGACCTTTGGCAGGAATCCTCTCCATATAACAAGATGCCCTTACATAGAAGGGTCTGCTGGCTGTACCATGTCAGTCACAAGTCTTTCTAAGCCAATGGCAGATCCACGTGGCCCCACCACAAATGTTTTTTTCACACACCTACACTCCTCTGCTCTAGGCCCACTAGTCTGCAGGCTCCAACTTTCTGGCATCTATGTTCTACACTTTTTTCATGAAACCCAGTCAATCAAGGCACTGTCTGGTACAATCATGATCAGGAACAGGACATTCAGAAGTTCTCCAGTGCAACCTGGTCATAGTAATTTCAAAAAATTCATGGTATTTATCTAGATATTTTTCAATAATTAAGTTGGAGGCACTGTGGGATTTAATTTATACAGGAACCATTAAAAGGTGAGGAATCTCATTTCAATGAAAGCTCTGGAGAACTTTCACAGGCAAGGCTTCCCAAAGAGTGGGCAAAAGGTCACATGAAGCCAGGCCCATTGAGGTCTACAATGTGAATTCCATGTGTGTTTTGACTCTCAACTATGGCTGACAATCTTTCAAAATAAAATCTTGTGATATCCTGGCTGAGATTCCCAGTGCTCTGTGGAAAGTCACCCTGGGCCTAGATCTCAGTTTCCAATGGCGAATCTCATGCGTGGCCTCCAAAAATCCCAACACAATTCATGGCAATACTTCTCTGAGTTCAGTTCCACAACTCAGTCTCTAAGGGGAATCACAACAGCGTTCAAGCCCAGGTGGACCCAGGCATCTCTTCCAATTGCCACACAAATGATGACAATTAAAACCAAAACACTCCCACAGGGCCCTCTTCTTCTTTTATATAGACACTAATCATAAACTCTAGCTGGAGGTTTCCATCAGGGGCACAGCCCAAGACAGTGTCAAAAATAATCTCCCTTGCCCCTCATTTGCCTAAAGTCAGGGTGGCCTGGACAACATTCCTGTGAAACAGAAGTGATCATATAAGACTGCTGTTAATACTGCTCCACTTCTCAAATTTGAGGCCTACTGACTGTGGGGTATAGATTCTTTGTGTGAATTGGAGTCATGAGAAAACGCAAGCACCTATTGTCCAGCCTCTGCAGGGCTTTGAAGAACTCATTTGACACAAATGATCCCTATTCTCACTTGATGGAGGTCAGAAATATTACAGAGGAAGGCGAGAGGCTTCATCCAAAATGACTGATCTTTTTTCCATTTTGGTTTTGAATGCCCACATGGGATCTTTCTCTAGACCCATCAGGTGCTGAAAATCTAAACCACAGGCTCACACAGGGCCAAGAGGCTGATTCAGACAAATCTTTTTCCAAAGCAATAAAGTAAAAAGCCACAGGTGATTCCCATTCATTTCCATTTGAAAACTCTTTTTTTCAGGCTTCACTAAGGTTTGGCCTGAGGCAAAGACCTTTCTGACATTCAGAGCAACAGAACAATAGGTAATCAAAAGCCCCCAAGCAGGGTTTCTCCTAGGAGACTTTCCTGGTTACTCTGATATGTGAGTTTTCTGAGATGCTCGCCATTCTCTTCAACTATCCAGTACATGGCCATGTCACAGAGCTTGGAGGTGGTACGTATCTTGTACAAAAATACTTGATACTAATCTTGAGAGTGGCCAGAATTCAGGAAAAAAATGAGAACTTAGGTAGATAGCAGGTGTTGCCCATGGATGAGGCAAGCCTCAGTCCATTCATTAATTGGGAAGGATGCATACTGGGAAGTTTTCTACTAGACAGGACACACCCAATGAGCTATTTTCTTTTCTAATATCTACAAAGAAAAACACAATGGGATACACAGACACAGAAACAGTCTCCTTGTCAAATGACTTACTAGAAACAGTCCACTCCAAACCAAACAAACCTCCTTTTTTACCTATTCTCAGATCATGTGAAAAAACCACAAACACAAACCAACACCCTCTAATGCACCTCCTTCTTCCAAGTAGGTCTGTGACTATCTGGAATGTCCTCTGACTGGTAGGACATACAATGCTCCCCAGAAATGGCCTTTCTGTCTCAGATCTGGTCTCCTTGGTCAAATCTGTGAAGTTGTAAGGACGCAGTGGTGAGCCAATTCCTATCCTCTCAGGAAAGACCCCTCTTCAGAGCTTTCTTGGTATTTGGCAACCCTTACATCAGTAGGTACCAAGAAAGACTGACTCTGTTCCTGGAAAATCCAAAGAAATGAGCCCACTGCAACTGGGACTGGGACTGGCTCAGGGTGCCTTGCTTCCTGGATCACAAAATTCAGAGAGCTCCATCACCAAGGAAGTGAGGTGAGGTCACTACCTTCAGAAAATGAATGAGGTCACTGTCTTGGCCACCACTTTGTCCTAACAGTTTCTTCCTATTGTCTCCTGACATGGAGGCTGCCTTACTTCCTGTGATACTTTCTCATGTTAGAATGGTATAGAAACCATAGTTACCTGGGAACAGCTCTCCACACAGGCCTGGTTTGGTCCATCTTCCCTACATAAAGAATAGAGAGGCTGACTCAGACACATCTTTTCATCCTGACCATGTTTTTTGCCATGGAATATGACTTTTGTTCTCTCAGGTCCTTCATAGCTGCCTGCATCTTCTCCAGGGATCATTTCTGCATGGATTTTGAGGTACTCAGCAGTTGGAAGATCTCCTAACTTCCTGTATTGTAATACCAACTTTGTCCCTGCTCTTCTGTAAAGTGAGATTGAAAGAACATTGTATGGTTAGGATTAATAGCATGTTCGATTTGGGTTGGAAATCATTCTGCTGGATGAATAATGGTATTGGGAACCAGCGATATTTATAAGAATATAGAGGTAGAACATAAGTATGAAAACAGAAATCTAGGTAATATTTGAAGCCCAGAAGGATTTGGACCCTTGATTGGGATCCTTAGCTTGAGTTATGTTTTGCACCGAGGTCTCAGTTAAATTGATATACAATGGCATAAGACCCTGTACCTCAGATGATTAAATGTAGAAGAGATCATCCAGTCAAAAAGGGATTGTGTGTAGGATTAGGAAGATAGTCAGTAGGTTTAGAAGGAAGAGTGAGTCTAGGATTTGGACCAAATGTACTTTAGCAATAGGGTTTTGGTTAGAGAGTGAATATAAATGACACCATATGTGAAGAGTCAGGCACAATGATGAACTGGGGAAAATATGTAGGAAAGCAGACATCAATAGAGACATTAGGAAATGAGGCAAAGTATAACGTGATAGGATTAGACATTTTCAACAGGGTTGAGGTTGAATACATAATCTTAAGAAGAAACCAATTTGTAGTCACCAATAAGATTGACATTTGAGAGCATTAGGCAACCTGGACATGGATATATTTAGTAATCCATGTTCACATTCCATTGAGGCTTTGGTACAATCATAAGGGTGACCTTCGCATTTTGTGTCCAGAATATTACTGTGTTAATATGTATATGAAGATCAGGTGACATGAGTATTTCTTCCACCATTTCTGGGGGAAATATTTTGAAAAGATATAAATTAGTACTGGGGATACTAATCGGCTTACCCTGTGTTGATGAATATAGAGATGATGCATTAATAGACCATACTGTGAATAAATTATATGACTGGTTCCAAATTTAAATAATGGATTGTATTGATATCTGAAAAAATAGAGGAAATCATTTATTGATATACATACATTCATTCCAACCACTTATATATCTAATGGTTATATTATGGTTACCGTTTATCATAAATAGTGTGTGAGTTTTGCTTCAAAAATGATTATGGAATCGAAAATAATGTCTTTAGAAAGAAGTCTAGTGAAAAGACCAGTCAAGAAACATGGAGAAATATAAGTGTTCTGAAGGAGGAAGTGATGGAAAGTGAACCAAATGTTTATAAATTTGTGAACTTGTGAATGAAAGGATATAATTTATGATGTCTATAAACTGAAGAAATAATAACGTACCAGGTTTGATTAAAATGAACTTTAATAAACACACCATATCCAATAGGAATCTACTTGCATTGATGTTAAACTTGGTCAGTTACTGTAGAAATATTAGGATTTGTAAGCACCCTTCCCTGAAGTTAGTTTTCAGTACTAGGAAACAAATATTTATTTCAGTGGATGTATATTTCTGAGAATAAACTTTTTAAAAGTTGATTATAAATCCACATATATGAATATGAATGAATTCAGGCGGTGTATAAGAAGACACATATATTTCATATTTTGGTAAATCTGGAGAATATATATATATATATATAATGTATATATAGACACACAAACACACACATTATAATGTAGCAATATATATGCCAATTGAAATTCATCATGAAAAATAACTCATCCGCATATCCCAAAATATTCATTTTACTGAACATGAATATGTGTATAGTGTTGTTCATCTAGGAAGCTCACCCATGGGTTCAATTTTCAGTTAAAACAGCGTTTAGGAGGAGTGATCTCTTCTCACAATTTGTATCTGCCAAGTCAGCCACCTCACAAGAATGTATATGTGAAACCAGGTAGGATTCTATTTGTGCATATAAAAATACATTTGCTTAATAGGCTACAGAGAAAGGGAGACAGGAATTCACATTTTTCTTAACTTTAAAAACACATGGAAAATTATTTCAACAAATAATTGACTAGATTTATAACTCCTACCTTATATCATGCAAAAGGTAATTCCAACTATACACCATGCTTCTTCTGAAATGCTTGTATTTCTATTCTGTTTGGGTTATTTTTCTCCATTATATTAAGATTAGTAGTCAGAGTTTAGTAGGGTATGGGTTAGTGTCAGGGATTCAGTATTTCAAACAGAAAATTGGAAAATGAATCCAATGTGTATGCAAATATGTGCTACAAAACAATCTTCCCTCTCTCATCCAGAACAATAACTTGACATTCCCTTTGCCCCAAGTAAGTCAGAATTAGAGGAGAAGAGTTAGAAAATCTGTGAATATATATTTAGAATGGAAAATGCTCAGGAGTTCACAACCTTGGAGTTGATAGAGCAGTTTCCAAAAGTAAGTGACATGGTAAACACTCCACAAACATGGAGATCTGCTGGCCTAAACACTTCTTGAGAAATTGCCTCTGAGCTTGGGCACTTGAAATATATGTTGTTTTCAGGAGCTTTAACTTCCGATGTAGTGAGACCATCAAAGCTAGGTCTGCATCTATGTGACCAGGAGGACATGGTTTCTTATTTTCCAATGACCATGAGGCAGCAGTGCTAAATTCTCTCTTTGTAGCTAAATTGTGGCCACTGGGGCTAAGTGTCTCCCCATGTGGACTGTGAAGCCATTTGGTCATCCTCGACTTTTCGTTTTGTTTCTTGCTGCTGCACTGGGAGTTTGGTATTTGCTTCACGAAATACAAGGAGTTCAAGTGGGACACAGTGCTGGAGGGAGTTCTGTCACTTGTGGTGGGTCAGTGTCTGCATGAGAATGCACCAACTAGGCTTCTATCCCACATAGCTTGCCCCTTGACCATAGCAACCTGATTCTAAACATTGCCGTGAAAAATCTCCATATAACAAGATGCCTTTATATAGAAGGGTCTGCTGGCTGCACCGTGTCTGTCTCAAGGCATTTGAAAGTCAATGGCAGATCCACATGGCCCCACCAGAGATGTTTTATCACACACCTGCACACCACTGCTCTAGGCCCACTACTCAGCAGGCTCCAACTTACTGGCATCTCTGTTCTACACGATTTTCATGATACCTAGTCAATCAAGGCACTGTCTGGTATACTCATGATCAGCAACAGGACATCCAATAGTTCTCCAGTGCCACCTGGTCATGAGAATTTCTAAAATTTTATGGTATTTATCTAACTATTTTTCACAGATGAAATTGTTGGTACTGTGGGTTTCAATTCATTCAGGATCCATTAAATGTTGAGGAAGCTCATTTTAATGAAGGATCTGGAGATCTCTCACAGGCAAGGCTTCCCAAAGAGTGGCCAAATTGTCACATGAAGCCAGGCCCATTGAGGTCTACAATGTGAGGTCATGTGTGTTTTGACTCTCAACGATGGCTGCCAAGTCTTTCAGAATAAAACCTGTGATATCCCAGCTGAGATTCCCAGTGCTCTCTGGAAAGCCTCCCTGGGCCTAGACCTCAGTTTCCAAGGGCGACTCTCATGTGTGGCCTCCTGAAATCCCAACAACATTCATGGCAATACTTCTCTGAAGTTAGTTCCAAATCTCATTCTCTAAGGGGAATCACATCAGAGTTCAAGCCCAGGTGGACCCAGTCATCTCTTCCAACTACCACACAAATGACCACAATTAAAACCAAAACACTCCCACATGGTTCTCATCTTCTTCCATATAGACACACATCATAACCTGTGGATGGAGTTTTCCATGAGGGGCACAGCCAAACCAGTGCCCAAAATAAGCTCCCTTGCCCCTCATTTGCCTAACGTCAGGGTGGATTGGACATGCTTCCTGTGAACCAGGAGTGATCAAATAGGCCTGCCGTAAATGCTCCACTTCTCCACTTTGAGGCCTTCTTACTGTGGGGATTATATTCTTCTTTTTCTAAATTTTTTTAGAAATTTAATTGGAAAGTTAAAAAAATTGTTTTGCAGAATGTTAAATTTCTAATGCAAAGCCTTCACCTTGTTTGTGAAGGAAACCTTGATGCCTTGCCAATCTGGTAACATGGAGATACTCAAAATTTTCTTTTACATACTACATGGATGAATGGCTACAGCTCATAGTTTTTTAAAACTGAAAGGCAGATACCAGCAAGTAAGATAACAAATAAAAGACAATTTTATTAAAAAATAAAGTTGTTAAATGACTCAAATATTGGAAATTCAATTCTGTTTATTTTTGGTTGTTCAAAACATTATAAAACTCATGATATATCATCTTTCATACATTTGACTCAATTGGGTTATGAACTCCCATTTTTACCCCAAATACAAATCGCAGAATCACATCAGTTACACACTCACGTTTTTACATAATAGCATACTAGTTATTGTTGTATTCTGCTACCTTTCCTATCCCCTACTATTCCCCCTCCCCTCCCATCTTCCCTCTCTACCTCATCTGCTGTTGTTTAATTCTCTCCCTTGTTTTCCCCTCTTTAGCCTCACAACCTCTTATATGTAATTTTGTGTAACATTGAGTAGTCTCCTACCATTTCCATATGCTTTTCCTTCTCTCTCCCTTTCTCTCCCCCCACTCATCTCTGTTTAGTTTTAATATTTTTCTCATGTTCTTCCTCCCTGTTCTCTTCTTATTTGCTCTCTCTATATAAAAGGAAACATTTGGCATTTGTTTTTTAAGGATTGGATAGATTCGCTTAGCATAATCTATTCTAATGCCATTCATTTCCCTGCAAATTCTATGATTTTGTCATTTTTCAGTGCTGTGTAATACTCAATTGTGTATAGATGCCACATTTTTATTATCCATTCGTCTATTGAAGGGCATCTAGGTTGGTTCCAAAGTCTAGCTATTGTGAATTGTGCCGCTATGATCATCGATGTGGCAGTATCCTTATACTGCTCTCTATTAACATCCTCAGGGAAGAGTCTGAGAAGGGCGATATCTCGGTCAAATGGTGGTTCCATTCCCAGCTTTCCCATGAATCTCCATACTGCTTTCCATATTGTACTCACCAATTTGCAGTCCCACAAGCAGTGTACAAGTGTACCCTTTACCCCACATCCTCACCAACACTTATTGTTGTTCGACGTCATAATGGCTGCCAATCTTACTGGAGTGAGATGGTATCTTAGGGTGGTTTTGATTGCATTTCTCTGACTGCTAGAGATGGTGAGCATTTTTTCATGTACTTGTTGATTGATTGTATGTCCTCCTCTGTGAAGTGTCTGTTAAGATCCTTGGCCTATTTGTTGATTGGGTTATTTGTTATCTCATTGTTTAATTTTTTTGAGTTCTTTGTATATTCTAGATATTAGGGCTCTATCTGAAGTGTAAGGGGTAAAAATTTGTTCCCAGGATGTAGGCTCTCTATTTACCTCTCTTATTTTTTCTCTTGCTGAGAAAGATCTCTTTAGATTAAGTAAGTCCCATTTGTTTATTCTTTTTATTAACTCTTGGGCTATGGGTTTCCTATTAAGGAATTTGGAGCCCAACCCCACAGTATGTACATCGTAGCCAACTTTTTCTTCTATCAGACGCAGTGTCTCTGATTTTATATCTGGCTCCTTGATCCATTTTGAGTTAACTTTTGTGCATTGTGAGAGAAAGGGATTCAGTTTCATTTTGTTGCATATGAATTTCCAGTTGTCCCTGCACCATTTGTTGAATATGCTATCCTTCTTCCATTGCATGCTTTTAGGCCCTTTTTCAAATATAAGAAAGTTGTAATTTTGTGGATTTGTCTCTGTGTCCTCTATTCTGTACCATTGGTCCATCTGCCTGTTTTGATACCAGTACCACACTGTTTTTGTTACTATTGCTTTGTAGTACAGTTTGAACTCTGGATTCACACTTCCTGCTTAGAATTGCTTTCGCTATTCTGGGTCTTTTGTTTTTCCATATGAAATTCATGATTACTTTATTTATTTCTACAAGAAATGCCATTGGGTTTTTGATTGGCATCGCATTAAACCTGTAGAGAACTTTGGGTAATATCGCCATTTTGATGATGTTATTTCTGCCTATCCATGTACAGGGCATACTTTTCCATCCTCTAACATCTTCTTCTATCTCTCTCTTTAGGGTTCTGTAGATTTCATTGCATAAATCTTTCACCTCTTTGGTTAGGTTGATTCCCAAGTTTTTTATTTTCTTTGAGTATACTGTAAAAGGAGTGGTTTTCCTCATTTAAATTTCAGAAGTTTTGTTGCTGATATACAGGAATGCCTTAGATTTATGCGTGTTGATTTTATATCCTGCCACTTTGCTGAATTCATTTACTAACTCTAGCAGACCATTTTGGGTCTGTTAAATATATTATCATGTCATCCAAAAATAGCGATAATTTAAGTTCTTCTTTTCCTATTTTTAAGTCTTTAATTTCTTTTGTCTGTCTAATTGCTCTGGCTAGTATTTCAAGAACTAAATCGAATAGAAGTGGTGATAGATGGCATCCCTGTCTTGTTCCAGATTTTAAAGGGAATGCCTTCAGTTTTTCTCCATTTACAATGATGCTAGCCTGAGGTTTAGCATATATAGCTTTTACAATGTTGAGGTAAGTTCCTGTTATTCCTAGTTTTTATAGAGTTTTAAACATAAAGGGATGCTGTACTTTGTAGAATGCTTTTTCTGCATCTTTCGAGATGATCATATGGTTCTTCTCTTTAAGTCTATTTATGTGGTGAATAGTATTTATTGATTTCTGTATATTGAACCAGCCTTGCATCCCTGGGATGAATCCCTCTTGATCATGATGCACAATTTTTTTATGTGCTTTTGTATTTGTTTTGCCAGGATTTTATTGAGAATTTTTGCATCCAAGTTTATTAGAGATATTGGTCTGTAGTTTTCTTTCTTTGAAGTGTCTTTGTCTGGTTTTGGGATCAGGGTGATGTTGGCCTCATAGAATGAATTTGGAAGAACTCCTTCTTTTTCTATTTTTTGAAATAGCTTGAAAAGTATTGGTATTAATTCATCTTTGAACGTTTTGTAGAACTCTGCTGTATAACCATCTGGTCCAGGGTTTTTTTTGGTAGGTAGTCTTTTGAAGGTTTCTTCTATTTCTTCCTTTGTTATTGGTCTATTTAACTTTTGTGTGTCTTCCGGACTCAATCTGGGCAGATCATATGACATAAGAAATTTATCGATATCTTCATTATCTTCTGTTTTATTGGAATATAGGGTTTCAAAATACTTTCGAATTATCTTCTGTATTTCTGTAGTGTCTGTTGTGATATTGCCTTTTTTATCCCATATGTTAGTAATTTGAGTTCTCTCTCTGCTTCTCTTCATTAGCATGGCTAAGGGCCTGTCGATTTAATTTATTTTCAAAGAACCAACTTTTATTTGTTCAATTTTTTTGTTTCAATTTTGTTGATTTCTCCTCTAATTTTAATTATTTCTTGTCTTCTACTACATTTGTTGTTTTGCTCTTTTTTTTCTAGGTTTTTGAGATGTAGTGTGAGATCATTTATTTGTTGTTTTTTTCTTTTTTTGAGGAAAGAATTCCAAGAAATGAATTTCCCTCTTAAAACTGCTTTCATTGTTTCCCACAGAATCCGGTATGTTGTGTCTGTATTTTCATTTGTATCTAAGAGATTTTTTTATCTCCTCCTTTATGTCTTCTGTAACCCATTGATTATTCAGTAACATATTGTTCATTTTCCATGTGATGTAGAATTTTTCCTTCCTTCTTCAATCATTAATTTCAAGTTTCATTCCATTATGATCAGATATGGTGCATGGTATTATCTCCATACTTTTATATTTACTAAGAGTTTCCATATGGCATAATATATGGTCTATATTTGAGTAGGACCAATGTGCTGCTGAGAAGAACATGTATCCACTTTATGATGTTTGATATATTCTATACATGTTGGTTAAGTCTAGGTTATTGATTGTGCTATTGAGTTCTATAGTTTCTTAATTCAGATTTTCTCTAGAGGATCTGTCCAATGGCGAGGGTTGTGTGCTGAAGTCACCCGTAATTATTGTGCTATAGCCTATATGACTCTTGAACTTGAGGAGAGTTTGTTTTATGACTTGGCACCACCATTGTTTGGTGCATACAAATTGATAATTGTTATGTCTTGTTGGTGAATGTTGCCTCTTAACAGTATATAGTGTCCTTCTTTATCACTTTTGATTAACTTAGGTTTTAAGTTGATTTTATTCGATATGAGTATGGCCACTCCTTCTTGCTTCCGAGGGCCAACAATGGCTGCGAAGTCTTTCAGAATAAAATCATGTGATTTCCTGGCTGAGATTCCCATTGCTCTGTGGAAAGCCACCTTGGGCCTAGATCTCAGTTTGAAAGGGTGACAATCATGCGTGGCCTCCTAAAAACCAACACAATTCATATCAATACTTCTATGAGGTACGTTCCAGAACTCAGGCTCTAAGGGGAATCACACCAGAGTTCAAGCCCAGGTGGACCAAGTCATGTCTTCCAACCCCCACACAAATGACCACAATTAAAACAAAAAAACTACCACATGGCCCTCATCTTCGTCCATAAAGACCCTCATCAAAAGTTCTGGATGGAAGTTTCCATGAGGGTTGCAACTAAAGACAGTTTTCAGAATAAGCTCCCTTGCCTCTAATTTCCCTAAAGTCAGGGTGGCCTGGACACCCTTCCTGTGAACCAGGAGTGATCAAAAAGGCCTGCCATTAATTCCGCTTTGTTTCTATAATTTGAGGCTTACTGAATGTCAGGTATAGATTTTTTATGTGATTTGGAGTCATGAGAAAATCCAAGCACATCTGGAGAGCATTCAAGAATTCATTTGACAAAGAGGATCCCTAATCTCACTTGAAGGGGGTCAGGAACCTAACAGAGAAAGGCAAGAATCCTCATCCACAATGACTGCTCTTTTTGCCATTTTGGTTTTGAATGCACACATGGGATCTTTCTTTAGATCCATCAGGTGCAGAGAATCGAAGCCACAGCCTCACACAGGGCCAAGAGGCAGATTCAGACAAATCCCTTTCCAAAGCAATTAAGCAAAGAGCCACAGGTGATGCCCATTTATTTCCATTTGAAATTTTTTTCTTCAGGCTTCACAAAGGGGTGGCCTGAGGCAAAGACCTTCCTGACATTCAGGGCAACAGAACCTTGATTGGTATACTGAGCTTGAATTATGTTCTGCACCGAGGTCTCAGATAAATCGATATACAATGGCATAGGACCGTGTACCTCGGATGATTGAATGTAGAAGAGAACATCCAGTCAAAAAGGGATAGTCTGTAGGATTAGGAAGATAGTCAGTAGGTTTAGGAAGAAGAGTGAGACTAGGAGTTGGACGAAAAGTTCTTTAGCAATAGGGTTTCAGTTAGAGAGTGAATGTAAATGTCAGCACATCTGAAGAGAAAGTCACAATGATGAACAGGGAAAAATATGTAGGAAAGCAGATATCAATAGAAAGATTAGGAAATCAGGCAAAGTATAAAGTGAGTGATAGGATTAGACATTTTCAACAGGCTTGAGGTTGAATATATAATGTTAGGAAAAAACAAATATGTAGTAATCAATAGGATTGACATTTGAGAGCATTAGGCACCCTGGACATGGATGTTTTTAGTAATCCATGGTCACTTTCCATTTAGGCTTTGGTACAATCATATGTGTGACCTTTGCATTTTGTGTCCAGAATACTACCGTGATAAAATTTATATGTTGATAAGGTGACATGAGTATTTCTTCCACCATTATGGGGAGTAATATTCTGGAAACTTATAAATTAGTACTGGTGATACAAATAGGTGTACCTTGTGTTGATCATTATTGAGATGTTGCATGAATAGACCAGATTGTGAATAAAGTATATAACTGGTTCCAACTTTAAATAATGGATTGAGTTTGCATCTGAAAATGTATTGGAAATCTTATATTGATATATATACAATCATTCCAACCAGTTATATATGTAATGGTAATATTAGGGTTACGGTTTATCGTGAAGAGTGAGTATTGCTTCAAAAATGATTATGGAATCAAAAATAATGTGTTTGAAAGAAGTCTAGTGAAAAGACCAGTAAAGAAACATGGAGGAATACATGTGTTCTGAAGTAGTAAGTAAATGAGAGTGAACCAAATGCCTATAATTTTGTGAAGTTGTGGCTGAAAAAATATATCCTATGATGTCCATATACTGAAAAAGTAGTAATGTACCAGTGTTGAGTAAAAATGAACTTCAAAATACACATCATGTCCCATAGCAATCTACTTGCATTGATGTTAAACTGGGTCAGGTACTGTAGAAATATTAGGATTTGTATGCACCACCTACTGAACTTAGTATTCAGTAGTAGGAAACCAATATGTATTACAGGTGTATAAATATTGCTGAAAATAATCTTGTAAAAAGTGGACTTTGAACCCACATACATGAATATAAATGAATTTAGGGAGTGTATAATAAGACACATATTTTTCATATTTTTTTAAAATCTGGAGAATATATATACATATATATATATAATATATATATATATATATAATATATATACATATATATACATATATAATATATATATATATGTATATATATACACATATATATTTTTTTTCCAGATTTAAAAAAAATACATACACACACACACACACACACATTAATATTTAGCAATATATATGCCAATCGAAATTCATCATGAAATATAATTCATCCACATATCAAAAAATATTCATTTTACTGAACATGGATTTATGTATAGTGTTTTTCACTAGGAAGCTCACCCATAGGTTGAATTTTCAGTCCCATCATTATTTAGGGAGAGTCATCTGTTCTCACAATTTTATATTCCAAAATCAGGGAGCTCACAAGATTGTCCGTGTGATACCAGGTAGGATATTATATATATATGTATAAAAAAATACATGTGCTGAATAGGATACAGAGAAAGGGAGACAGGAATTTATATATGTGATAATTTTAAAAAATCATGGAGAAATATTACAATGAAAAGTTGACTAGATTTAAAAAACATACTCTTGATAATGCAGAAGGCAAATAGAAGTATACACCATGCTTCCTATGAAAGGCCTGTATTTCTATTCGGTTAGGTTTCTTTCTCTCCATGATATTAGGATTAGTAGTCAGAGTCTAGTAGGGTATGGGTTAGTGTCAGGGATTCAGTATTTCAAATGGGAAAAAGGAAAATGAATCTAATGTGTATGCAAAAATGTGATACACAAAAATCTTCCCTCTCTCATCCAGAACAATGCCTTGACATAACCATCGCTAAAAGTAAGACACAATTAGAGGAGAGGAGTTAGAAAATCTGAATATATATGTGGAATGGAAAATGCTCAGGAGTTCACAACACTGGAGGTGGTAGAACAGTTTCCAAAAGTAAGGGAGAGGGTAAAAAATCCAGAAACATGGAGCTGTGCTGGCCTTGAGACTTCTTGAGAAACTTCCTCTGAGGTTGGGAACAAGAAATATATGTAATTGTTAGGAGATTTAGCTTCGTTTGTAGTGACACCATGAAATCTGGGTCTGCATCTCTATGACCTGGAGCACATGGTCCTTATTTTCTAATGAACATGAGGGAGCAGTTCTGAATTCTCTCTTTGTAGGTAAACTGTGGCCACTGGGAGCTAAGTGTCTTTCCGTGTGGACTGTGAAGCCATTTGGTGATCCTCCACTTTCCAGGGTGTTTCTTACTGCTGCACTGGGAGTTTGGTATTTGCTTCACGAAATACAAGGAGTTCAACTGGGACAAAATGCTGGAGGGAGTTCTGTCATGTGTGGTTGGTCAGGGACGCAAAGAGAATGTACGAACCAGGCTTCTATCCTACATAGCTTTCACCTTGACTATAGCAACCTGATTCTGAACATTGCCCTGAAACCTCTCCATATGACAAGATGCCTTTACATATAAAGGTCTCCTGCCTGCACCATGTCAGTCGCAAGTCTTTCGAAGCCAATGGAAGATCCAGGTGGTCCTACCAAAAATATTTATTTACACACCTACAGTCCACTTCTCTAGGCCCACTACTCATTAGGCTCCAAATTACTGGCATCTCTGTTCTACACCATTTTCACGAAAACCAGTCAATCAAGGCACTCTTTGGTACACTCATGATCAGCAACAGGAAATCCAAAGTTTATCCAGTGCCCCCTGGTCATGGGAATTTCAAAAATTTTATGGTATGAATCTAGTCATTTTTCAAAAATGAAGTTAGAGGCACTGTGGGTTTCAATTAATTCAGGAACCATTAAATGGTGAGGAAGCTCATTTCAATGAAAGCTCTGGAGAACACTCACAGAAAAGCCTTCCAAAAGACTGGCCAAAAGGTCACATGAATCCAGACACATTGAGGTGTACAATGTGAGGTCCATATGTGTTTGGACTCTCAACTAGGGCTGCCAAGTCTTTAAGAATTAAATCATGTGATATCCTGGCTCAGAATCCCCGAGCTCTGTGGAAAGCCATCCTGGGCCTAGATCTCAATTTCCAAAGGCGATTCTCACGTGTGGCCTAGTAAAATCCCAAGAGAACTCACGACAATACTTCTCTGAGGTCAGATCCAGAACTCATTCTTTAAGGGGAATCACACCAGAGTTCAAGCCCAGGTGATCCGAGTCATCTTTACCAACTACCACACAAATTACCACAATTAAAACAAGAACACTCCCATATGGCCCTCATCTTCTTTCATATTGACACTCATCATAATTTTGCTGGAGGTTTCCATGAGGGGAGCAGACCAAGACAGTGTTCAAAATAAGCTCCTTTGACCCTCATTTGCCTATAGTAAAGGTGGCCTGGACACCCATCCTGTGAACCAGGAGTGATCAAATAGGCCTGCCATTAATACCGCTCCAATTCTCCAATTTGAGGCCTACTGACTGTTTGGTTTAGATTCTTTATGTGAATTTTAGTCATGAAATAACCAAGCACCTATGGGCTAGCCTCTGCAGGTTTTGAAGAACTCATTTGACCCAAAGGATCCCTATTTTCACTTGATGGAGTTCAGGAACCTTACAGAGGAAGTCGAGAGACTTCATCCCAATGGCTGCTCTTTCTGCCATTTTTCCTTTGGATGCAAACATGGGAACTTTCTTTAGATCCACAGGTGCTGAGAATCTAAGCCTCAGCCACACACAGGGCCAGGGGGCTGATTCAGTCACATCCCTTTTCAAAGCACTTAAGAAAAGAGCCACAGGTATGCCCAATCATTTCCATTTGAAAACTGTTTTCTTCAGGCTTCACAAAGGGGTGGCCAGATGCAAAGAACTTCCTGACATTCAGGGCAACAGAACAATAGGTAAGCAAAAGGCCCAAAGCAGGGTTTCTCCTCTGAGACTGTCCTCGTCACACTGATATCTGAGTTTTCTGAGATGCTCGCCATCACCTACAGCTATCCAGTACATGGCTATGTCACAGAGCTTGGAGGTGGTACATATCTTGGACACAAAACCATGGGCCTATTCTTGAAATTGGCCGGAATTCAGGACAAAAATAGAAACTTAGGAAGGTAGCAGGTGTTGCTCATCGATAAGGCAAGCTACAGTCCATTCATAAACGGGGCAATATGAATGCTGAGAAGCTTTCTACTAGACACGACACATCCATTGATGAATTCTCTTTTCTAATGTCTACAACCACGGAAACAGTGGAATACACAGACATAGAAACACTCGCCCTGTGAAAAGACTTACTAGAAACAGTCCACTTCAAATGAAACAAACCGACTGTCCTACCTATTCTCAGAAAATGAGACAAAACCACAAACCCACAACCACACCCACAAAGGCACCTCCTTCCCCTAAGTAGGTCTTTGACTATTCGGAGTGTCCTCTGACTTGTAGGCCATAATACGTTCCCCCGAAATGGCCTGTCCTGTCTCAGATCTGGTCTCCTTGGCAAACTCTGTGAACTTCTCAGGAGCCAACGGTGAGCCACTAACGACTTTCTCAAGAAAAGCCCCGCTTCCGAGCTTTCCTGGCATTTGGCCTTCTCACGTCTGAAGGTACCAAGAAAGACTGACTGCATTTAGTAAATCCAAACAAGTGAGACCATAGGGACTGGGACTTGGACTGGCTATGGGTGCCTGGCGTCCTGGATCCAAAGTTCAGAGAGTTCCATCACCATGGAAGTGAGGTGAGGTCACTTCCTTCCTGAACTGAATGAGGTCCCTGTCTTGGCAACCACTTTGTCTTAACTGTTACTTCCAAGGGTCCCATGAGATTGAGGCTGCCCCTACTTCCTGTGACACTTTCACAAGTTAGAATGGTATATCAACCATAGGCACCCAGGAATAGATCTCCACACAGGCCTGTTTTGGTCCATGTTCTCTACATTAAGAAGAGAATCTGATTCAGACACAACCTTTTATCCTGACTGGGTTGTTTGCCATGGAAGATGACTTTTGGTCTCTCAGGTCCTTCATAGCTTCCTACATCTTCTCCAGGGATCATTTCTGCATGGGCCTTTGAGGTTATCAGCAGGTGAAAGTTTCCCTACATTTCTGTATTGTAAAATCAACTCTTTCCCTGCTGTTCTATAAAGTTAGATTGAGGGAATAGTGTATGATTATGGTTAAAAACATGTTTGATTTGGGTTAGAAATCATTGTGCTGGATGAATAATGGTATTGGGAACCTGCTATGTGTATAAGAATATATAGGTGTAATATATGTATGAAAAAAGAAATCTAAGTATGATTTGAAGGCCAGAAGGGCATTGGGCCCTTGATTGGGATACGCAGCATTGAATTACGTTCTGCAGAGATGTCTCAGATAAATCGATATACAATGGCATAGGACCTTGTACTTTGCATGAATTAATGTAGAAGGAACATCCAGTCAAAAAAGGATAGTCGGTAGTGAAAGGTTAATAAAATAGGTACTTGCTATTTCCTGTTTTTCTGTATGCTTAAAAAAACACTGTTGAAATCTTGAGAAATGTTTGCTAATCTTGTTCTAGAATGTACTGTTCCCAACTGCCAAACTGCAGAATGTACTGCCTCACTCGGTGTCACACGAACTGCCCACTCACCCTTACACATCAGTAAACTTCCCTCCCTTCCATCTCCAAGGAATGTATGTAAGCTCTGCATAAGCTGTTCTCAGAGCTCTCTGATCTATTTAAGTTAGCTGTGAGCCCCAGCAAGCTGGACGCAAAATAACCCTTTGCTGTTGCATGAGACAGTCTCTTGGTAGTCTCTTCCTCCAACACTCACCTGACCTTTGTTCCACCGAGTTCCGGCAGTGGCGGATGAGAGACCCCAACGGGCTCCTCTCGGAGCAAGTAAGGCGCCTCTTTCTGGTTTCAGGTGTCATGTTAGGGCTTGGCAAAATTGCTGGCGATGAAGAGCCTGGGGTCTCTCCGACGGTGGCTGAGAGACGTGTCACAGAGACATAGGGCACCTCCCTGGGGGACCCCAAAGAGGACTCGGAGAATCAAGGAACAATTGCTTCATCGACTCAGTGATATTTTCTTTTAGATTCGGTATTGCCATCCTATCGGGTTTTGCCGGCTACGCATTCCTGGTCTCAGTGTTGGATGTCCATTGCCTGTCTTTATGGTCTTGTCTTATCTGTGTCATGTGTCTTTGCTTTTACTGTTTGTGTACCTTTCATTATGGGACAGAGCACTTCAATGCCTCTGTACCTGACCCTTGATCACTGAACCAAAGTCCGCTTAAGGGCTCAGAATCTTTCTTTTTTTAGTAAAACGCTGGACCTGGCAGACTCTCTGTGCCTCAGAATGGCCCATCTTTGGAGTCGTATGGCCCCAAGAAAGATCTTTCTACTTCCCACTACTTTATAAAGTCAGAGATATTGTCTTTCAGCCAGGGCCACATAGCCATCCTGATCAACAGCCATATATCTTAACTTTTCAGGACCTCTGCAAATCTCCTCCTCCATGGGTGAAGCCTTTCCTTGCCCATGCCTCTGCTCATACTCCTTCCCACATGATCTCTCAAACCCTCACCTCTTCCTCCTCCTCCACCCTCTGTTTTCCCTGAGTCACAAGATTTGACTCTATTGGACTCTTCCTCCTCTCCTTATCCCTACCCTCGTCCCCTAACACACAACACACTCTAAGTGATTCCCCTGCTGCTGACTAAGCCTCTCTACCATTGGAGGAAGCTAAGCTGATAATAGGATCTGATAATGGACCGATGTTCATGGCCCAGGTAAGTCAGGGGTTAGCCAGGAACCTGGGGATTAATTGGAAGTTATATTGTGCTTATAGACCCCAGAGTTCAGGACAAGTAGAAAGAATGAATAGAACCATTGAAGAGACCTTAACGAAATTAAGCTTAGAGACCAGCATAAAAGATTGGACTGTGCTACTGACTTATGCAATGTTTCATGCAAGAAAAAATCCTTCTGTTTCTTTGAGTAACCTTACCCCCTGAGAAGTTCTCTATGGTGGCCCTCGTCCAGTAAGGGTCCTAAGCCCAACTGTAAGACCTAAGGATCCTTCCCACACCCTCTTGCTTGACAGACTTAAAGCTCTTGAAAGAACTCAGTGATACCTGTGAAAATAGCTGCCGACTGCGTAACAAACTGTGTACCAGGGGATTCCACATCCATATCAAATAAGAGACTTCATGTATGTAAGATGACATCAGGTGTCATCCCTGGAACCCAGCTGTAAAGGACCATACCAGGTGCTACTTATAACACCTACAGTGGTAAAGGTATACAGAATCACTTCTTGGATCCATGCCTCTCATCTCAAGCCTGCTCCTTGTCCAGAATCTTTCTGGAAACTGGAAAAGACTGGTAACAGTTTCAAATTGTGTATTCGCCATGTGGATAAGGTTATATACTCTCCCCTTGGCCACAAGTAGTCCTAACCCTCATCAGCCTTTTAAGCAGCGATGGCTGATCACAAATCCTACTGGAAAAGTGTATAATCGATCTCACATACATCCCCCTTAGGGACCTGGTGGCCATCTCTCCACCCAGACATTTGTCAGCTGGCCATAGGTTTTTTCTATTGGGATATCCCTGATATAGAAAATCCCACTAAAATACCAGTAAATCCCTTGTGTACCATAGATAATGGAAACAAACATTATGGATGTAGGGACACGCGAGCCAGATGCAGGTTGGCTATCCTAGATTACTTGTTTGCCCGGGAAACTATCAAAGCCACAAACAGTAACGGCTGTGTGGGGGAAAAACCGACTTCTTCAGTATGTCATGGAGATGTGAGCATACAGAGGCTGCCTGATGGAACCCAATACTTCATCAAATTCAGTACACAGCATTGGCCATATTACCAAGTAGACAACAGAAAAAGGATGGCCCCCAGAGGGGTCTCTAGATCCTCAAATTTTGCGTGACCTTTTTAACTTCTGCAAGTGCTCAAAAGGGTGAAAGGAGATTCCCCTATGTGGAAGCCCTTTCCCTCCTTCACTCACATCCTGAACTATGCTTCTCCAATAGATTTTTATCCTCAGCCTTCTGCTCCAGACTCTCTGCTGTCACTCCCACCTCAGCAACGTGATTTCTCACCTCCAATTACTAGAACAGAATCCCAAACCTCCACCAGTTCTCAGACAATTGCCCGCTTGTGAGGTAGCAGGTACTGAGGTACCCCTCCACCCACTCACTCCTCTCTCTTCCTGTCAGTGCCCACACCGGGTCCCACCAGGTCCTCTTTCCAGCTAACCCAAAGCTCAAACGAGCTGAGGAGAGCTCTCAGACCCTTATCCAAGATGTAATATAAATGGCCATTAAAGTTGCTTTGTCATCACTGAAAACAGGTTACTAAAATTTAAAGTCCCTCACAGGATTTTGGGATACTCACTCCCGTTTTCTGCTCTTCTCTACCTGTTCTACTGCTCAAGTTTTTTGCTAGGAAATTCCCAAACACCTTTCCAATTATTCTTTTACATCTCTCTTTTTCCTCATTCTCAGATCCTCGGAGCTTCTCTCAGCCCCACCTTACCCGTATTCCCCCTCTGTACCAGGCCCACAGAAAAGTCTTAAATGTCCTTCTCCAGAAGTCTTCACCATGGCTGACTTTAGAACTTTCAGCATAGAGTTTCTATAAAGAGTTCAATGTAGATAAACTTTCTCTTTTTGTATTGCCCTGTTATACTTGGCCACTGGCTAAAAAACTCAGTACTTCTAAGCTAGACAACCCCTAACTAGTTTTTCACAAAATATGTGAACAAGTCCTCTGGCCTTCAGCTGGGGCTTCACAGAAATGGCCACATTTCTAAGATAAAGAAATTACCAACTGGGCTTCGTTGTAACAGCTGGCAGGGGGAAAATAAGAAAGGGAATAAAAAGCTCTCCTAATCCCAGGTGTCCTTGAAAATTTAACTTGCCCAGAACAGAGGAAAAATCAGAAACATATACTGCTTTTTTGAACTTCTGCAGACTGTAAACTTCTGAGCCCCATCCCTTATATGTTGGGTACACAATTCTGAAACTACCTAAACTTGAGTTTCAGGGGACTAATTGATTACAACAGAAGCAATGCCCTCTGAATCCAGTTGCAACAATATAGGACTGTTTCCCTGTCTTCAGTGCTATCTTAGGTGCCTTGCCTTGTCTGTCCCTACAACAGCATAATTCTATATACTTAAACATTGTTTATGTTTTCATGAAATGGTCAACAGATGTGATTATTTTGAAATGTTGCAGATGTTTCCCAGAAAGCTCTATCATGACGCAGGTTCGTTTGAAGATCAAATAGGGGGGGCATACAACCGGATCCACTGGGAACTTGTATCCCTCACTTTAGCCATCCTATTAGGAATAGGAGTTGCTGCACGGGTGGGCACAGGAACCACTGCCATTGTCCATGGGACACAACAAATGACCCAATTAGAAGAAGCAATAGAGCAAAACTAAGATATTAGAAACCTCCATCAGAGCTTTGCATGAATCTTTAACCTCTCTCTCTGAAGTTGTTTTAAAGAACAGTTGAGGGTTGGACCTCCTCTTCATTAGAGAAGGGGGCCTTTGTGCTGCATTGAGGGAAGGATGTTGTTTTTATGCTGACCATACTGGAGTTGTAATAAAATCTATGAGTAAATTTAAAAGACACCTTGAAGAGCATCAACAAGAGAGAGAGGCCCAAAAAGGGTGGCTTGAGTCTTGGTTCACACACTCCTCCTGGTTAACTACGTTTTTATCAACCCTGGCCGGTCCAATAATAATCCTCATATTATTGCTAACTATAAAATCCTGTTTGCTCAACCATGTAATTTCTTTTCTCCAGGCTCAAATTGGACGAGTTAAACTTATGGTAATACCCCACTAGCAGACATAGAATGTGACACCCTCCAATGATCATTTTTATGATTAAAAGTAGCCAGAAGAAGAAGTGGGGAATTAAAGTTTAATAAAATAGGTACTTGTCACTTCTTGTTTTTCTGTATGCTTAACAAAACACTATTGAAATCTTGAGAAATGCTTGCAAATCTTGTTCCCAGAATGTTCTGTCCCCAACTGCCCAACTGCAGAATGTACTCCCTCACCCAGGTGAATGCAAACCACCCTCTCACCCTGACCCATCAATAAAATTCCCTCCCTGCCCTCTCCAGGGAAAGTATATAAGCTCTATTTAAGCTATTCTCAGGGCTATCTGCTCTATTCAAGTGATCTCTGAGCCCCAGCATGCTGGACACCCAAAAAACCCTTTGATGTTGCAAGAGATAGTCTGTTGGTGGTCTCCTCCTCTGAAGCTCGCCCCAAATTTACTTGGATGATTGAATGTAGAAGAGAACATTCAGTCAAAAACGATAGTCTGTAGCATTAGGAAGATAGTCAGTACTTTTATGAAGAAGGGTGAGTATAGGAATTGGAAAAAAATTTCTTTAGCAATAGGGTTTCGATTAGAGAGTGAATGTAAATGTCAGCACAGGTGAAGAGTCAGTCACAATGATGAACTGGGGAAAATATGTAGGAAAGCAGATATCAATAGAGACATTACAAAATCAGGCAAAGTATAAAGTGAGTGATAGGATTAGATATTTTGAACAGGGTTGAGTTTAAATATATAATCTTAGGAAGAAACAAATATGTAGTCACAATTAGGATTGACATTTGAGAGCATTAGGCAAATTTCAGGTGGATGAATATTTCTCAGAATAATCTTGTGAATAGTTGATTATAAATCCACATAATAAACATGAATGAATTTAGGGAGTGTATATAAGACACATATATTTCATATTTTGAAAAATCTGGAGAGTGTATATATATATATATATATATATATATATATATATATATATATATATATATATATATATATATACAAAACACACACAGACAAAAAAGTAGCAAAATATATGTCAATCAAAATTCATTATAAAATATATATCATCCACAGATCTAAAAATATTAATTTTACTGAACATGGATTTATGTATAATGCTGTTCAACTAGCAAGCTCAACCATAGGTTGAATATCCAATTCCAACAAGTTTAGTAGGAGTGATCTCTTCTAACAATTTGTATCTGCCAAGTCAGCCACCTCACAAGAATGTACGTGTGGTGCCAGGGAGGAATCTATATGTGCATATAAGAATACAGAGAAAGGGAGACAGGAATTCACATATTTGTTAACCTTAAAAATACATGGACAACTATTTCAACAATAAATTGACTAGATTCATAACTCCAACTCTGTATCATGCAAAAGAAAAGTACAACAATACACCAGGCCTACTCTGAACTGCTTGTATTTCGATTCTGTTTGGGTTATTTTTCTCCATCATATTAGAATTAGTAGTCAGAGTCTGGTCGGGTATGGGTTAGAGTCAGGGATTCAGTATTTTGAATGGAAAATAGAAAACTGAATCCAATGTTTATGCAAATATATGCTACAGAAAATTCTTCCCACTCTCCTCCAGAACAATGCCTTGACATTACCTTCGCCCCAAGTAAGACACAATTAGAAGAGAAGAGTTAGAAAATCTGTGAATACCTATCAGGAATGGAAAATGCTCCAGATTTCACATCTTTGGAGGCGGTAGAGGAGTTTCCAAAAGTAAGGAACAGGGTAAACACTCCACAAATATGGAGCTCTGCTGGCCTAAAGACTTTTTGAGAATCTGCCTTTAAGGTTGGGCACTTAAAATATATGTTGTTTTCAGGAGCTTTAGCTTTATTTGTAGTGAGACAATCAAAGCTCGATTTGCATCTATGTGACCTGGAGGACATGGTTATTAATTTTTCAATAAAAATGAGGCAGCAGTGCTGAATTCTCTCTTTGTAGGTAAACTGTGGCCACTGAGGGCTAAGTGTCTCCCCGTGTGGACTGTGAAACAACTTGGTCATCCTCCAATTATCGTGGTGTTTCTTGCTGCTGCACTGGGAGTTTGGAATTTGCTTCATTAAATACAACGAGTTCAAATGGGAAACAGTGCTGAAGGGAGTTCTGTCAGCTGTGGTGTGCAGGGTCTCCAGGAGAATGCACCAACCAGGGTTCTATCCCACGTAGCTTGCCCCCTTGACAATAGCAACATGATTCTGAACATTGCCCTAAAACCTCTCCATATAAAAATATGCCTTTACGTATATGGGTCTGATGGCTGCACCATGTCAGTCTCAAGCCATTTGGAAGCCAGTTGAAGATCCACATGGCCCCACCACAGATGTTTTATCACTCACTTGTGTAACACTTCTCTAGGCCCACTACTCACTAGGCTTCTACTTACCAGCATCTCTGTTCTACACCATTTTCCTGAAACCCAGTCAATCAAGGCCCTGTCTGGTATATTCATGATCATCAACAGGACATCAAAGGTCCTCCAGTGACATCTGGTCATGGGAATTTTAAAAATTTCATGGTAATTATCTAGCAATTTTTCACGGATGAAGTTGGAGGCACTGTGGTTTGCAATTCATTCAGGAACCATTAAAGGGTTAGGAAGCTAATTTCAGGGAAAGCTCTGGAGCACTCTCACAGGCAAGGCTACCCAAAGAGTGGCCAAAAAGTCACATGAAGCGAGGCCAATTGAGGTCTATAAAGCGAGGTCCATGTGTGTTTTGAATCTCAATAATGCATGCCAAGTCTTTCAGAATAAAATCATGTAATATCCTGGCTGAGATATGCAGTGTTCTGTGGAAAGCCAACCTGTGCCTAGATCTCAGGTTCCAATGGCAACTTCATGCCTGGCCACCTAAAATCCCAACACAATTCATGGCAATACTTCTCTCAGGTCAGTTCCAGAACTCAGTCTATAAGGAGAATCACACCAGAGTTCAAGTCCAGGTGGACCCAGACAACTCTTCCAACCGCGACTCAAATGAAAACAATTAAAACCAAAATACTCCCTCATGGCCCTATTCTTCTTCCATATAGACACTAATCATAACCTCTTCCTGGAGTTTTCCATGAGTTGTGCAGCCCAAGAGAATGTCCAAAATAAGCTTCTTGCACCTCTTTTGCCTAACTTCAGGGTGGCCTGGGCACCCTTCCTGTGAATCAGGAGTGATCAAATAGGCCTGCCCTTAATACTGCTCCGCTTATCCAATTTGAGGCTCTCTGACTGTGGGGTCTAGATTCTTTATGTGAATTGGAGTCATGAGAAAAGCCAAGACAGTGTCCAAAATCAGCTCGCTTGCCCCTAATTTGCCTAAAGTCAGGGTGGCCTGGACACCATTTCTGTGAACGAGGAGTGATCAAATAAGCCTGCCGTTAATACTTCTGTGTTTCTCCAATTTGACGCCTACTGATTTCAGGTATCAATTCTTTATGTGATTTGGAGTTATGCGAAAACCCAAGCACCTCTGCAAGGAATTGAAGAACTCATTTGACCCAAAGAATCCCTATTCTCACTTGATGGAGTTCAGGAAATTAACAGAGGAAGGCAAGAGACTTCATCCATAATGAATGATTTTTTTTTTTTTTTGCCATTATGGCTTTGGACGCACACATGGGACCATTCTTTAGATCCATCAGGTGCTGAGAATCTAAGTCATAGACACAAACATGGCCAAGAGACTAATTCAGACACATACCTTCCCAAAGCAATTAAGCAAAGAGCCACAGGTGATGACATTCATTTCCATTTGAAAACTGTTTACTTCAGGCTTCACAAAGTGGTTGATTGAGGCAAAGAACTTCCTGACATTCAGTGCAAAACAACAATAAGTAAGCAAAAGGTCCAAAGCAGGGTTTCTCCACTGAGACTTTCCTGGTCACACTGATATCTGCATTTTCTGAGATGCTCGCCATTCTCTTCAGCTATCCAGTACATGGCCATGTCACAGAGTTTGGAGGTGGTACATATTTTGGACACAAATCCATGAGCCTATTCTGGATAGTGGCCAGAATTCAGGAAGAAAACAGCAACTTAGAAAGATAGCAGGTGTTGCACATCAAAAAGACAAGCTGCACTCCATTCATATATTGGGCAGGTTGAATTATGGGAAGATTTACACTAGACAGTACACATCCATTAATGCATTCTCTTTTCCAATATCTACAACAACGGACACAGTGGGATACACAGACATAGAAACACTTGCCTTGTCAAATGACTTACTAGAAACTGTCCACTCCAAACCAAACTAACCGCCTTTCCCATCTATTCTCAGAACATGAGACAAAACAATAAACCCATACCCACTCCCACAAAGGCACCTCCTTCCCCCAATTAGGTCTGTGACTATCCAGATTGTCCTCTGACAGGTGGGCCATACTATGTTCCCCTGAAATGGTCCGTCTTCTCTAAGATCTGGTGAAATATAAGTATGAAAACAGAAATCTAGGTATGATTTGAAGCCCAGAAGGGTTTTTCTTTTGATTGGGATACTTAGCTTTGAATTATGCTCTGCAAAGTTGTCTCAGATAATTCGATATACAATGGCATAGGACCCTTTACATTGGATGATTGAATGTAGAAGAGAACATCCAATCAAAAAGGGATAGTCGGTAGGATTAGGAAGATAGTCGGTAGGTTTAGAAAGAAGAGTGATTAAAGGATTTGGACCAAAAGTTCTTTAGCAATAGGGTTTCGATTATAGAGTGAATGTAAATGTCAGCACATATGAAGTGTCAGTCACTAGGATCAACTTGGGAAAATATGTAAAAAAGCAGATATCAATAGAAACATTATGAAATCAGGCAAAGTATAAAGTGAGTGATAGGATTAGACATTTTCAACAGGGTTGAGTTTGAATATATAAATTAGGAAGAAACAAATATGTAGTCACCAATAGGATTGACAATTGACAGCATTAGGCAACCTGGACATGGATGTTTTTAGTAATCCATGTACACTTTACATTTAGGCTTTGGTACAATCATAAATGTGACCTTTACATTTTTTTGTCCAGAATATTACTTTGATTAAATGTATATGTACATCAGGTGACATGAGTATGTCTTCCACCATTTCTGCGAGCAATATATTGAAGATGTAAAATTAGAATCGGGGGTACAAAGAGGTGTACCCTGTGTCTATGAATATAGAGATAAAGCATGAATAGACCCTAATGTGAATAAATAATATAACTTTTTTCAACTTTAAAAAATGAATTGATCTAATATCTGAAAAATTAAAGGAAATCGTATATTGATATACAATCATTCATTCCAACCAGGTATATATGTAATGGAAATATTTGTGTTTTGGTTTATCATGAAGAGTGTGTGAGTTTTGCTTCAAAATGATTATGGAAATTCAAAATAATGTGTTTGGAAAGAAGTCTCATGAAAAGACCAGTCAAGAAACCCTGACAATACATGTGTTCTGAAGCAAGAAGTGGTGAAAGTTGAAACAAATGCATATTAATTTGTGAACTTGTGGATGAAATGTATATCCTATGATGTGCAAAAACTGAAGAAATAATAATGTACCAGTGTCGAATACAAATGAATAAAGAATTACATATCATGTCCCATAGGAATCTACTTGCATTGATGTTAGACTGGGTCAGTTACTGTAGAATAATTAGGATTTGTATGCATCATTCCCTGAAGTTAGTTTTCAGTACTAGGAAACAAATATGTATTTCAGGTGGATGAATATTTCTGAGAATAATCTTGTGAAATGTTGATTAAAAATCTACATACATGAACATGAATGAATTTAGAGAGTGTATATTAGACACATATATTTCATATTTTGAAAAATCTGGAGAGTGTATACACACACACACACACACAAATAAAAAACACTCACAGACATTAAAAAGTAGCAATATAAATGCTAATCGAAATTCATCAGTAAATATATATCATCCACAGATGCAAAAATGTTTATTTTACTGAACATGAGTTTATGTATAATGTTGTTCTACTAGGACGCTCCCTATAGGTTGAATTTTCAGTTCCAACAGCGTTTAGGAGGAGTGATCTCTTCTCACAATTTGTATCTGCCAAGTCAGCCACCTCACAAAGATGTACGTGTGATACCTGGTAGGATTCTATATATGCATATAAATATATAAGTGTGAATAGGCTAAAGAGAAAGGGAAACATGAATTCTCATATTTGTTAACTTTAAAAACACATGGAGATCTTTTTCTATTAAACATTGACCAGATTTATAACTCCTACCTTGTATAATGCAAAATGCAAGTCCAACTATACAACATGCCTCCAATGAACTGCTTGTATTTCTATAGGTTTGTGTTATTTTTCTCTATCATATTAGGATGAGTTGTCTGAGTCTAGTAGGTATGGGTTAGTGTCAGGGATTCAGTATTTCAAAAGGAAAATTGGAAATTGAATCCAATTTGTATGCAAATATATGCTGCACAAATATCCTCCCACTCTCATCCAGAACAATGCCTTGAAATTACCTTCACCCCAAGTAAGACACAGTTAGAGGAGAATAGATAGAAAATCAGTGAATACATATCTGGAATGGAAAATGCTCAGGAGTTCACAACCTTGGAGGTTGTAGAGGAGTTTCCAAAAGTAAGGGACAGGGTAAACACTCCACAAACATGGAGCTCTGCTGGCCTAAAAACTTTTAGAGCAACTGCCTCTGAGTTTGGGAACGTGAAAATTATGTTGTTGTCAGGAGAATTGGCTTCCTTTGTAGTGAGACCATCAAAGCTGGGTCTGCCTCTATGTGACGTGGAGGACATGGTATCTTATTTTCCAATGAACATGAGGTAGCAGTGTTGATTTTCTTCTTTTTAGGTAAACTGTGGCCTCTGGGGACTAAGTGTCTCCCCGTTGGACTGTGAAGCCATTTGGTCCTCCTCCACTTTTTGTGGGGTTTTTGCTGCTGAACTGGGAGTTTGGTATTTGCTTCATGAAATTCAAGGAGTTCAACTGAGACACAGTGCTGGAGGGAGTTCTGCCATGTGCGGTGGTTAAGAGTCTGCAGAAGAACGCACCAACCACGCTTCTATCCCTCAAAGCTTGCCACATTGCATCCTTGTCCATAGCAACCTGATTCTGAACATTGCCCTGAATCCTCTTCATATAACAAGATGCCTTTAATTACAAGGGTCTGCTGGCTGCTTCATGTAATCCACAAGCCATTTGGAAGCCAATGGAAGATCCACATTGCTCCAACAGAGATGTTTTATCACACTCCTGCCCACCAAAGCTCTAGGCCCACTTCTCAGCAGGCTGCAACTTTCTGGCACCTCTGTTCTACACCATTTTCATGAAACCCAGTCAAGCAAGGCACTGTCTGGTACATCCATGATCAGCAACAGGACATCCAAAGGTTCTCCAGTGCCACCTGGTCATGGGAATTTCAAAAATTTCATGGTATTTATTTAGACATTTTTCAAGGATGAAGTTGGAGGCACTGTGGGTTTCAATTCATTCAGGAACCAGTAAATGGTGAGCAAGATTATTTCAATGAAAGCTCTGGAGAACCCTCACAGGCAAAGCTTCCCAAAGAATGGCCAAAAGGTCACATTAAGCCAGGCCCATTGAGGTCTACAATATGAGGTCCATGTGTGTTTTCACTCTCAACTATGGCTGCCAAGTCTTTCGAATGAAATCATGTGATATCTTGGCTGAAATTTCCAGAGCTCTGTGGAAAGCCACTCTGGGGCTAGATCTCAGTTTCCAAGGGTGACTCTCATACATGGCCTCTTAAATCACAACACAATACATGGCAATACTTCTCTGAGATCAGTTCCTGAACTCAGTCTATAAGGGGAATCACACCAGAGTTCAAGCCCAGGTAGACCTTGTTATGTCTTCCAACTGTCACACAAATATCCACAATTAAATCCAAAACACTTCCACATGGCACTCATCTTCTTCCATTTACACAATCATCATAACCTCTGGCTGGAGGTTTCCATGAGGGGTGCAGCCCAAGACAGTGTCCAATATACCCTCCCTTGTCCCTCTTTTGCCTAAAATCAGGGTGGCCAGGACATCCTTCCAGTGAACCAAGAGTGATCAAATAGGCCTGCCATTAATATGGCACTGCTTCTCCAATTTGAGGCCTACTGACTGTGTGTTTTAGATTCTTTATGTGAATTGGAGTCTCGAGAAAAACCAAGCACTTATGGGCTAGCCTCTGCAGGGTTTTGAGGAACACATTTGAACCAAATGATCACTGTTCTCACATGATGGAGAACAGGACACTTACAGAGGAATGCGAGAGACTTCATCCACACTGACTGCTCTTTTGTCCATTTTCGTTTTGGATGCACACATGGGATCCTTCTTTAGATCCATCAGGTGCTGAGAATCTAAGCCACAGTCTCACACAGGGCCAAAAGACTGATTCAGACACATCCCTTTCCAAAGCAATTAAGCAAAGAGCCACAGGTGATGCCCTTTCATTTCCATTTGAAAACTGTTTCTTTAGGCTCTACAATGGTGTGGCCTGAGGCAAAGGCCTTCCTGACATTCAGGACAACAGAACAATTGGTGAGCAAAAGGCCCAAAGCAGGGTTTCTTCACTTAGAATTTCCTGGTCAAACTGATATCTGAGTTTTCTGAGATGCTCCCATTTCTTTCAGCTATCCAGTACATGGCCATGTCACAGAGCTTGGAGGTGGTACATATTTTGGACACAAAACCATGAGCCTATTCTGGAGAGTGGCCAGAATTCAGGAAGAAAACCGGAACTTAGGAAGATTGTTGGAGTTGTCCACCCATAAGTCAAGCCGCAGTCCATTCATAAATTGGGCAGAATTCAGGAAGAAAACAGGAACTTAGGAAGATTGTTGGAGTTGTCCACCCATAAGTCAAGCTGCAGTCCATTCATAAATTGGGCAAGTTGAGTCTAGACAGGACACATCCAATGATTCATTCTCTTTTCTAATATCTAAAACCAAGGACACAGTGGGATACACAGACAAAGAAACACTGGCCTTGTCAAACGACTTACCAGAAACAGTTCACTCCAAACCAAACAAACCGCCTTTCCTACCTATTCTCAGAACATGAGACAAAATCTCAAACCCACACCCACACACACAAAGGAAGCTCCTTCCCCCAAGTAGGTCTGTGACTATTGGGAGTGTCCTCTGACTGGTGGGCCAAACTATGTTCTGATGAAATCGCCTGTCCTGTGTCACATATGGTCTCCTTGGCCAAATCTGTGAAGTTGTCACTAGCCAGCGGTGAGCCACTACCTGCTTTCTCAGGAAAGGCCCCTCTTTAGAGCTTTCCTGACATTTGTTCATCCTCACCTTAGTAGGTACCAAGAAAGACTGACTCTGTCCTTGGTAAATCCAAAAAATACGACCACTGGGACTGGGACTGAGACTGGCTCTGGGTGCCTGGCTTCCCGGATTCCAAGTTCAGAGAGTTCCATCACCAAGGAAGTGAGGTGAGATTACTTCCTTCAGGAATTCTTTGAGGTCATTGCCTTGGCAACCACTTTGTCCTAACTGTTGCTTACAATACTCCTATGAGATGGAGGCTGCCCTTTCTTCCTGTGACACTTTTACAAGTTAGAATGGTATATCAACCATAGGGACCCCGGAATAGCTCTCCACACATGCCTGGTTTGGTCTATCTTCTCTACATTAACAAGAGAGAGGCTTATTCAGACACAACCCTTCATCCTGGGAAGGTTGTTTGCGATGGAAGATGACATTTGCTCTCTCAGGTCCTTCATAGCTGCCTACATCTTCTCCAGGGATCAAGTCTGCATGGACATTTGAGGTTCTCAGCAGGAGGAAGATACCCTACATTCCTGTATTGTAAGACGAACTCTGTCCCTGCTCTTCTGCAAAGTTAGATTAAGGTAAGAGTGTATGGTTAGGGTTAATAACATGTTCGATTTGGGTTACGAATCATTGCAAAGGATGATTAATAGTATTGGGAACCTGCGATATTTATAAGATTATAGAGGTGAAATATAAGTATGGAAACAGAAATCTAGGTAAGATTTGAAGCCCAGATGGGCATTAGGCCCTTGATTGGGATACTTAGCTTATAATTACGTTCTGCACAGATGTCTCAGATAAATTGATAATCAATGGCATAGGACCTTACACCTTGGATGATTGATTTTAGAAGAGAACATCCACTCAAATTGAGATAGTCGGTGGGATTAGGAAGGTAGTCAGTATCTTTAGGAAATAGAGTGAGTATAGGATTTGGGGCAAAAGTTCTGTAGCAATAGGGTTTTTGTTATAGAGTGAATGTAAATTTCAGCACATGTGAAGAGTCAGTCACATGATGAACTGGGGAAAATATGTAAAAAGGAAAATATCAATACAGACATTATGAAATGAGGCAATTATACAGTGAGTGATAGGATTAGACATTTTCAATAGGGTTGAGATTGAATACATAATCTTAGGAAGAAACAAATATGTCGTCACCAATAGGAATGACATTTGAAAGCATTAGGCAACCTGGACATTTATCGTTTTAGTAATCCATGTTCACTTTCCATTTAGGATTTGGTACAATCATAAGTGTGATCTTTGCATTTTGTGCCCAGAAAAATATTGTGATCAAATGTGTATGTAGATCATATGACATGAGTATTTCTTCCACCATTACTGGGAGCAATATTTGAAGACATATAAATTAGTATTGGGGGTACAAAGTGGTGTACCCTGTGTCTTTGAATATAGAGATAATGCATGAATAGACCATACTGTGAATAAATATTATAACTGGTTCCACTTTAAATAATGGATTGAATTGATATCTGAAAATATATAGGAAATCATATATTGACATACAATCATTCACTCCAACCAGTTATATATCTAATGGTAATCTTAGGGTTATTGTTTATCATGAAGTGTGTGTGAGTTTTGTTTCAAAAGTGATTATGGAAATCGAAAATAATATGTTTGGAAAAAAGTCTCATAAAAAGACCAATCAAGAAATATGGAGGAATTCATGTGTTCTGAAGCAGGAAGTGATTGAAAGTGAAACAAGTGCCTATAAATTTTCTAAATTGTGAATGAAATATATATCCTGTTATGTGCATAAACTGATGAAATAGTAATGTACCAGTGTTGAATAAAAGTGAACGTCAAAATACACATCATGTCCAATAGGAATCTACTTGCATTGATGTTAAACTGGGTCAGTTACTGTAGAAATATTAGAATTGCATGCATTATTCACCAAAGAGAGTTTTTTTTTATTTTTATTTATGGTTGTTCAAAACATTACATAGTTCTTGATATATCATATTTTACACTTTGATTCAAGTGGGTTATGAACTCCCATTTTTACCCTGTATACAGATTGCAGAATCACATCAGTTACACATCCATTGATTCACATATTGCCATACTAGTGTCTGTTGTATTCTGCTGCCTTTCGTATCCTCTACTATTCCCCCTGGCCTCCTCGCCCCTCCCCACTTCTCTCTCTACTCCCTCTACTGTAATAAATTTCTCCCCCTTGTATTATTTTTCCCTTTCCCCTCAATTCCTCTTGTATGTAATTTTGTATAACCCAGAGGGTCTCCTTCCAATTCCATGCAATTTCCCTTCTCCCTCCCTTCCTCCTCTCATCCCTGTTTAATGTTAATCATCTTGTCATGCTCTTCATCCCTATCTGTTCTTAGTTACTCTCCTTATATCAAAGATGACATTTGGCATTTGTTTTATAGGAATTGTGTAGCTTCACTTAGCATAATCTAGTCTAATGCAATCCATTTCCCTGCAAATTCTATGATTTTTTATTTTTCAATGCAAAGTAATAATCCATTGTGTATAAATGCCACATTTCTTTTATCCATTTTTCTATTGAAGGGCATTTAAGTTGGTTCCACAGTCTTGCTGTTGTGAATTGTGCTGCTATGAACATCGATGTAGCAGTGTCCCTGTAGCATGCTCTTTTTAGGTCTTTAGTGAATAGACCAAGAAGGGCAATAGCTGGGTCAAATGGTGGTTCCATTCCAAGCTTTCCAAGAAATCTCCATACTGCTTTCCAAATTGGCTGCACCAATTTGCAGTCCCACCAGCAATGTACAAGTGTACCTCTTTTCCCACATCCTTGCCAGCACTTCTTGTTGTTTGACTTCATAATGGCTGCTAATCTTACTGGAGTGAGATGGTATCTTAGGGTGGTTTTGATTTGCATTTCTCTGACTGCTGGAGATGGTGAGCATTTTTTCATGTACTTGTTGATTGATTGTATGTCCTCATCTGAGAAGTGTCTGTTGAGGTCCTTGGCCCATTTGTTGATTGGGTTATTTGTTATCTTATTGTCTAATTTTTTGAGTTCTTTGTATACTCTGGATATTAGGACTCTATCTGAAGTGTGAGTAGTAAAGATTTCATTCCAGTATGTAGGCTCCCTATTTACCTCTTATTGTTTCTTTTGCTGAGAAAAAACTTTTTTAGTTGAGTAAGTCCCATTTGTTGATTCTAGTTATTAACTCTTGTACTATAGGTGTCCTATTGAGGAATTTGGAGCCCAACCCCACAGTATGTACATCGTAACCAAATTTTTCTTCTATCAGACAGTGTGTCTCTGATTTGATATCAAGGTCCTTGATTCATTTTGAGTTAACTTTTGTGCATGGTGAGAAAAAGGGATTCAGTTTCATTTTGTTATATATGGATTTTCAGTTTTACCAACACCATTTGTTGAAGATGCTATCCTTCCTCCATTGCATGCTTTTAGCTCCTTTATCAAATATAAGATAGTTGTAGTTTTGTTGATTGGTTTCTGTGTCCTCTATTCTGTACCATTGGTCCACCTGCCTGTTTTGGTACCAGTACCATGCTATTTTTGTTACTATTGCTCTGTAGTATAGTTTGAAGTCTGGTATCGCTATACCGCCTGATTCACACTTCCTGCTTAGCATTGTTTTGCAATTCTGGGTCTTTTATTTTTTCATATGAATTTCATGATTGCTTTCTCTATTTCTACAAGAAATGCCTTTGGGATTTTGATTGGCATTGGATTAAACCTATAGAGAACTTTTGGTAATATCGCCATTTTGATGATGTTAGTTCTGCCTATCCATGAACAGGGTATATTTTTACATCTTCTAAGATCTTCTATTTCTCTCTTTAGGGTTCTGTAGTTTTCATTGTATAAGACTTTCACCTCTTTTGTTAGGTTGATTCCCATTTTTTTTTTTTTTTTAGGATATTGTGAATGGAGTGGTTGTCCTCATTTCCATTTCAGAGGATTTGTCACTGATATACAGGAATGCCTTTGATTTATGCGTGTTGATTTTATATCCTGCCACTTTGCTGAATTCATTTATTAGCTCTATTAGTTTCTTTGTAGAACCTTTTGGGTCTGCTAGGTATAGAATCATGTCATCTGCAATAGTGATAATTTAAGTTATTCTTTTCCTATTTATATGCCTTTAATTTCTTTCATCTGTCTAATTGCTCTGGCCAGTCTTTTGATAACTATATTGAACAAAAGTGGTGAGAGCAGGCATCCCTGTCTTGTTCCAGATTTTAGAGGGAATGTCTTCAATTTTTCTCCATTCAGAATGACGCTAGCCTGCGGTTTAGCATAGATTGTTTTTACAATATTGAGGAATGTTCCTGTTATTCCTAGTTTTTCGAGAGTTTTGAACATAAAGGGATGCTGTACTTTGTCGAATGCTTTTTCTGCATCTATCTAGATGATAATATGGTTTTTATTTTTAAGTCTATTGATGTGGTGAATAACACTTATTGATTTTCGTATATTGAACCCTCCTTGCATCCCAGGGATGAACCCTACTTGATCATGGTGCACATTTTTTTGATATGTTTTTGTATCTGATTTGCCAGAATTTAATTTAAGATTTTTGCATTTAGGTTCATTAGAGATATCGGTCTTTAGTCTTCTTTCTTTGAAGTGTCTATCTGGTGTAGGAATCAGGGTGATATTGGCCTCGTAGAATGAATTTGGAAGATCTCCCTCTTTTTCAATTTTCTGAAATAGCCTGAGTAATTTGTCTGCAACACAAAGGTGAATGGCATCCTGAAATTACCTGTTCTATAGCTGAATGAGCTTCGATCAGTCAAAAACAGGGATGGTGACATCAGCTCTCCAAGATAGTGGCCGCTGGCTTCCTCTGTGGTCTGACCGGTGTGGAGAACCGAATTGGACCGCATCCTTACCCATCTCAAACAAAGAATTCAGCACTTAGCACAGTGATTGCATACCTGGCAGGAGCCCACAGAATCCACACCGCTGTATATTTGCATTGCTATCTCTTCGTTTCCCAGTGCGCGCCGCAGACTCTAGCCACAGACCGATTTCCTGAATAAGCAGCATGACGCTCCATGCGGACAAATCACTCGTGTTTGAGCTCGCGTAGCTGATCCTCGTGAGATGGAAATATGTCCACTAGGTTTTGGAGCACCCCAATTTTGCTGGAAATTTCTAACAAGATATATTTTAGCCGTTATAACTCGTCATTCTCCCGCACAGTGATGCGGTACATGGGGGTGATGCACGCCCTTCACCACCATCATATGATCCCCCGAAGTTAGTTTTCAGTACTAAGAAACAAATATGTATTTCAGGTGGATGAATATTTCTGAGAATATTCTTGTGAAAACATGATTATAAATGCCCATACATGAATATGAATGAATTTAGGGAGTGTATAATAAGAAAAATATACTTCATATTTTGAAAAATATGGAGAGTGAATATATATATATATATATATATATATATATATATATATATATATACACTCACAGACATTAAAAAGTAGCATTATGTATGCCAATCGAAATTCACATGAAATAATATATCATCCACAGATCCAAAAATATTCATTTTAATGAACATGGATTTATGTTGTTCAAATAAGAAGCTCACTCATATGTTGTATTTTCAGTTCCAACAGCGTTTAGTAGGAGTGATCTCTTCTCACAATTTGCAGCTGCCATGCCAGCCACCTCACAAAATGTACGAGTGATACCAGGTAGAATTCTAAATGTGCATATGAAAATACATGTGATGAATAGGCTACAGAGAAAGGGAGACAGTTATTCACATATTTGTTAACTTTTAAAACACATGGAGAACTATTTCAATTAAAATTCGCTAGATTTATAACACCTACCATTTATCATACGAAAGGCAAGTCCAACTATACACCATGCCTCCTGTGAACCTCTTGTATTTCTATTCTGTTTGGGTTATTTTTCTCCACCATATTAGGATTAGAAGTCAAAGTCTAGTAGGGTATGTGTTAGTGTCAGGGATTCAGTATTTTGAATGGAAAATTGGAAAATGTATCCAATGTGTATGCAAATATGTGCTACACAAAAAATTCCCACTCTCATTCAGCACAATGCCTTGACATTACCTTCGCCCCACATAAGACACAATTAGAGGAGAAGAGTTAGAAAATCTGTGAATACATATGTGGAATGAAAAATGCTCAGGAGTTCACAAATTTGCAGGTGGTAGAGGAGTTTCCAAAAGTAAGGGACAGGGTAAAAACTCCACAAACATGAAGTTCTGCCAGCCTAACATCTGGAGAAACTGCCTCTGAGGTTGGGCAATGAAATATATGCTGTTGTCAGGAGCATTAGTTTCATTTGTTGTGAGACCATCATAGCTGAGTCTTCATCTATGTGATCTGGATGACATGGATTCTTATTTTCCAATGAACATGAGGCAGCAGTGCTGAATTTTCTATTTGTAGGTAACCTGTGGCCACTGGGTTCTAAATGTCTCCCCTTGTGGACTGTAATTCCATTTGGTCATCCTCCACTATTCGTGGTATTTCTTGCTGCTGCACTGGGAGTTTGGTATTTGCTTCATGAAATACAAGGAGTTCAACTGGGACACAGTGCTGAAGTGAGTTCTGTCAAGTGTGGTGGGTCAGGTTCGTCAGGAGAATGCACCAACCAGGCTTCTATCCCACATAGCTTGCCCCATTTTCCATAGCAACCTGATTCTGAACATTGCCCTAAAACCTCTCCATATAACAATATGCTTTTACATATAAGGGTCTACTGGCTGCAAAATGTCAGTCACAATCCATTTGGAAGCCAATGGCAGATTCACATGCCCCCACCACAGATGTTTTATTACACACCTGCCATCCACTACTCTAGTACAACTACTCAGCAGGATCCAACTTACTGGCATCTCTGTTAAACACCATTTTCATAAAACCCAGTCAATCAAGGCACTGTCTTGTATACTCATGATCAGCAACAGGACATTCAAATGTTCTCCAGAGCTACCCGGTGATGGGAATTTCAAAAATTTCATGGTATTGATCTAGCCAATTTTGAAGGATGAAGTTGGAGGCACTGTGGATTTCAATTCACTCAGAAACCATTAAATGGTGAGGAAGCTCATTTCAATGAAAACTCTGGAGAATTCTTACAGGCAAGGCTTCCAAAAGTGCCCAAAAGTCAGATTAAGCCAGGCCCATTGAGGTCTACAATGTATGTTCCATGTGTGTTTTGACTCTCAAATATGGCTGCCAAGTCTTTAAGAATAATATCATGTGATATCCTGGCTGAGATTCCCTGTGCTCTGTGGAAAGTCACCTTGGGCCTAGATGTCACTTTCCAAGGACAACTCTCATGCATGGCCATCTAAAATTCCAACACAATTCCTGGCAATAATTCTCTGAGATCAGTAAAAGAACTCAGTCTCTAAGGGGAATCACACCAGAGTGAAAGCCTAGGTGGACCCAGTGATCTCTTCCAACCGCCAGACATATGTCCACAATTAAAACCAAACACTCTCACATGGCCCTCATCTTCTTCCACATAGACACTCATCATATCCTCTGGCTGGAGGTTTCCATAAGGGACGCAGCCCACGACAGTGTCTAAAATAAGCTCCCTGCCCCTCATTTGCCTAAAGTCAGGGTGGCCTGGACTCTCTTCCTGTGAACCAGTAGTGATCAAATAGGCCTGCCTTTAATATTGCTTGGCTTCTCCAACTTGAGGCCTTCTAGCTTTGGGGTTTAGATTCTTTAAGTGAATTGGAGTCATAAAAATCAAGCACCTATGGCCTAGCCTCTGCAGGGCTTTGAAGAACTCATTTGACCCAGAGGATCCCTATTCTCACTTGATGAATATCAGGAACCTACCAGAGGAAGGCAAGAGAGTTCATCAACAATATCTGATCTTTTTGCCATTTTGGTTTTGGATGCACGCATGGGATCTATCTTTAGATCCATCAGGTGCTGAGAATCTAAGCCACAGCCTCACACAGGGCCAACAGGCTGATTCAGACATAACCCAATCCTAAGCAATTAAGCAAAGAGCCACAGGTGATGCCCTTTCATTTCCATTTGAAAACTCTTTTCTTCAGGCTTCACAAAGTGGTGGCTTGAGGCAAAAAACTTCCTGACATTCAACAGAACAATAGGTAAGCAGAAGGACCAAAGCAGGGTTTCTCCACTGAGACTTTCCTGGTCAACAGATATCTGAGATTTCTGAGATGCTAGCCATTTCCTTCAGCTTCCAGTACATAACAATGTCACAGATCTTGGAGGCGGTACAAATCTTGGACACAAAACCATGATACTATTCTGGAGAGTCGCCAGAATTGAGAGAGAAAACAGGAAATTAGGAAGCTTGTAGGTGTTGCCCATCCATAAGGCAAGCCAGAGTCCACTCATGAATTGGGCAGGATGAATTCTGGGAAGCTTTCTACTAGACAGAACACATCCATTGATGCATTGTCTTTTCTAATGTCTACAACAATGGACTCAGTGGGATACACACACACATAGGAACACTCGCCTTGTCAAAGGACTTAATACAAATATTCCACTCCATACCAAACAAACCGCCTTTCCTACCTATCCTCAGAACATGAGACAAAACCACAAACTCACACCCACACCCACAAACGCACCACCTTCCCCCTAGTAGGTCTGTGACTCCCCGGAGTATCCTCTGACTAGTGAGCCATACTATGTTCCTCCAAAATGACCTCTCCTGTCTCAGATCATGTCTGCTTGGCCAACTCTGTGAAGTTCTCAAGAGCCAGTGGTGAGGCACTACCTGCCTTCTCAGGAAAAGCCCCTCTTCAGAGGTTTCCTGGCATTTGGCCTTCCTCACATCTGTAGGTACCAAGAAAGACTGACTCTGTCCTTGGTAAATCCAAACATGTCAGACCACTGGGACTAGGACAGAGACTGTCTCTGGGTGCCTGGATTCCTGGATTTCAAGTTCAGAGAGTTCCATCACCAAGGAAGTGAGGTGAGATTACTTCCTTCAGGATCTGAATTATGTCACTGCCTTGGCAACCACTTTGTCCTAACAGTTGCTTCCAAAATACTATGAGGTGGAGGCTGCCCTGATTTTCATGGGACACTTTCTCTAGTTAGAATGTTATATCAACCGTAAGCACCCGGGAACAGCTTCCACACAGGACTGGTTTGGTCCATGTTCTATACATTAAGAAGAGAGAGATTGATTCAGACACAACCCTTCATCCTGACCAGGATGATTGCCATGGAAGATGACTTTTGCTTTCTGAGGTAATTCATAGCTGCCTTCATCTTCACCAGGGATCACTTCTGCATGAACATTTGAGTTTCTCAGCAGGTGAACATCCCCTAGATTCCTGTAGTTTAATACACACACTGTTCCTGCTCTCCTGCAAAGTTAGTGTATGGTTAGGGTTAATAATATGTTCGATTTGGGTTAGGAATCATTCTGCAGGATGAATAAAGAGATTGGGAACCTGCGATATTTATAAGAATATATAGGTGAAATATATGTATGAAAACGGGAATCTAAGAAGGATTTGAAGCCCAGAAGGGCATTGAGCCCTTGATTTGGATACTTAGTGTTGAATTATGTTCTGTACAATTGTCTCAGTTAAATCGAAATACAGTGGCATAGGACCTTGTACCTTGGATGACTGAATGTAGAAGAGAACATCCAGTCAAAAAGGAATAGTCAGTAGGATTAGGAAGATAGTCAGTAGGTTTAGGAAGAAGAGTGAGTATATGATTTGGAATAAAAAGCTTCTTTAGCAATAGGGTTTCATTGGGAGAGTGAATGTAAATGTCAGCACATGTGAAGAGTTAGTCACAATGATGAACTGGGGAAAATGTGTAGGAAAGCAGGTGTCAATAGAGACATTACGAAATCAGGAAAAGTATAAAGTGAGTCATAGGATTAGACATTTTCAACAGGGTTGAGTTTGAATACATAATCATAGGAAAAAACAAATATGTCGTCACGAATGGGAATGACATTTGAGAGCATTAGGCAACCTGGACATGGATGTTATTAGTTATCCACGTTCACTTTCCTTTTAGGCTTTTGTACAATCATAAGTGTTACATTTTTATGTTTTTTTTTTTTGTTCAGAATATTACTGTGATAAAATGTATATGTAGATCAGGTGACATGAGTATTTCTGTCACCATTTTTGGGGGCAATATTTTGAAGACGTATACATTAGTATTCGGGGTACAAAGAGGTGTACCCTGTGTCTATTAATATAGAGATAATGCATGAATAGACCATACTATGAATAAATAACGAAACTGATTCCACTTTAAATAATGGATTGAATTGATATGTGAAAATATATAAGAAATCTTATTTTGATATACAATCATTCATTCCAACCAGTTATATATCTAATGGTAATATTAGGATTATGGTTTATGAAGAATGGTGTTTGAGTTTTGCTTTATACGTGATGATGTTAAACAAACATAATGTGTTTGGAAAGAAGTCTCATGAAAAGACCAGTCAAGAAACATGGAGGGATACATGTGTTCTGAATCAGGAAGTGATTGATCGTGAAACAAATGCCTATAAATTTTCTAATTTGTGACAGAAATATATATCGCACGATTTGCATAAACTGAAGACATAGTAACGTACAAGTGTTGAATAAAAATGAAAGTCAAAATACACATCATGTCCCCTAGAAATCAACTTGCATTGATTTTAAACTGGCTAAGTAACTGTAGAAATATTAGGGTTTGTATGCACCATTCACTGAATTTAGTTTTCAGTACTAGGAAACAATATGTATTTCAGGTGGATGATTATTTCTGAAAATAATCTTGTGGAAAGTTGATTATAAATCCACAGATATGAATATGAATGAATTTAGGGAGTGCATAATAAGACACATATATTTCATATTTTGAAAAATCTAAAGAGTATATATATATATATATATATATATATATATATATATATATATATATACATATACATATATATATACACACACACGCAAAAGCACAGATATTAAAAAGTAGCAATACAGGAGATCCATTATGAAGGCAGGCATGGAGAAATCAAGTCTCTGATCTCTTCAGCTGCGCGGACATAGGGAGTCGTAAACTGTCTAAATGCTGTTTGCTCAGAATCACTAGGCAATATTGACCTGTTGTGAATCTGGGGTGAACAGTCTGGGCCCCTCAGAACACACACAAAGCCCGGATTGGCTGCATTCAAGCTTAGATTCGTCTGGTTTTTGTGACTCAGCACTAACATTCCCGCTGAAATAACTGGTCGGGCTTTCTGAATTGAGAGTTAAAAGCCAACTGAGCCTTCATAGGCAGTGGCCACAGGATTGAAATGGGGCTTGGGAGAGATAGTCAGGACCCACCTGTTGCATTGGTCACCCAGCAAAGGGAACGAACGGTCACCATTTGAATGGGATACCACCATGGCAGAGAACTGACGTCACAGGCGGAGGAGATAACTTCATTGAAACCAGCGCGACAAGTGTGTAATCCCATTGCCATATCTCTCAACAACGCAGGGAAACCTCAAGGGCCCTTCCCACCTCTGCCGTAATGGCCCCTCCCAGCTCTCCAAGGAGCGCGATACCCAGACCTAGGGAATCAAGATTGGCTCGGGACTCGCGGCGTGGAATTCCCTGCTACCGCTCCCACCAGTGCTGACAATTGAGGTCTCTTACACCACCTACCGGGGCCATGGCTCCTGAAGGGCAAGCAAATTCGCTGGAGGTTCTCAGCCCCAAGCTCTACAAACTTATTGTCTGAGGAAGGCAAACAAGGAGAGTGTGCCCAGGCGTTCATGGAAACAGGGCTACCAGGAGCAGAGGCCTGGTTTGTAACCAGTATTGTGGTGAGCATCACAGGTGAGTGGGGCCTGGCTTGAGGAAGCACAAGAGAAAGCCCTAGGCACTCAGAATTGGAGACCCGCCCAGTCTGGGAGGAAGAGCTGCTGCACAGTGATTGGTTCTCACTTTTTGAGAGGAAAAGCTTGGCCCAGTGAGCACAGCTCCACCTACTGGAAGAGAAGTTATTTGAACTCTAGGACTGCATGTATTATTATTATTTTTTTATTTGTTTTTTTTTCTTTCATTTTCATTTTTGTTATTGTTGTTCTTTAACTTTTTAAATGTTTTTATTTTTTAATTTTTTAATTTTATTATTATTATTATTATTTTAAATTTTAATTTTCAATTTTTTAATCATCATCATTACTTAAAACTTTCTTTCTTTATTTTCTATTTTTTTCTTTTGTCTTTTCATTTCTTTTCATTTTTCTTATTCCCCCTTCCTTGAATTCTACCTGCCTACTCTCATTCTCTTTAGTGACTTCTCCCTTCCCTTCTAATATCTTTCCTCCCAAGCATCAAATAAATTTATAAGAGTAAGCAGTAACTCAGTAGTCAAACAGAAGAAGAAGTAACATGAGCAGCATATAAAAACAAAGAAGAAAAGGATTACGAACAATGAAGGACAGCCTAAATATTCAAGAGCACCTAGAGTCATCAGAAAAATGGTCATATAAAGAACTCAAGTAATACCTTAGACAGATGGAATGGAACATTAAAGAGGATACGAGACAGCAAAAACAAACAGTGATAAAACGCATTGAAAATGAATTACATAAACAGATAAAATGAGAAATTAAGCATCTTTATCAGGAGATAGAGATTATTAGAAAAATCAAACAATAATTCTAGAAATCAAGGAAATGATAAACCAAATTAAAAACTCAATTGAGAGTATCACTAACAGAGTAGAGCAAGTAGAAGACAGAATGTCAGATAATGAAGACAAAATATATCATCTTGAAAAAAGTCTAGCCAACAAAGAAATGCTGTAAAAAATTATGAGAAAACATTCAAGAGATGTGGGATAACATAAAAAAAACAAACTAATGAGTCATATGTATAGAGGACGGTACAGAGATTAAAACCAAGGGAATGAGAAACCTGGTGAATGAAATAATTACAGAAAACTTTCCAGAAATAAAAATGGAAACGGATAAACAAATTGTAGATGCTTACAGGACACCGAGCACACAAAATCACAGTAGACCAATGCCAAGACACATTGTTATAAAGATATCCAATATACAGAACAAAGAGAAAATATTAAAAGCTACCAGAGAAAGGAGGCAGATTACAATCATTACAATCAGGGGTAAACCAAAAAGTTTAACAATGGATTTTTCATCATAGACGCTGGAAGTGAGAAGATCCTGGAACAACGTACTTCAAACACTGAAAGACAATGGATGCCAACCAAGAATTATGTATCCAGCAAAATTAAGCTTAAGATAAGACAATGAGATAAAAATATTTCATGATAAACAAAAGCTAAAAGAATTTCAGCCAGATAACCAGCATTGCAAAGCATCTTGAGCAAAACACTACACGAGGAAGAAATGAAAATCAACAACAAAAACCATCAGTGAGAAGTGCCTCAGTAATGACAGAGGGAAGAGGAAAAGCAAATCATGGAGAATCAAACTAATTAAAAAATATATATATAAAAACATGGGTGGCAGTACAAACCATATATCAATAGTAACTCTAAATGATAATGGCTTAAACTCTCGAATAAAGTGACATTGGCTTGTAACTTGAAATAAAAAAAAATCCAACAATATGTTGCCTCCAAGGGACACATCTGAATGGAAAAGACATACACAGGCTGAAGGTGAAAGATTGGGAAAATTTATACCATGCACACGGTCCTCGAAAGCAAGCAGGGGTGGCCATCCTCCTATCGAATAAAATCGACCTCAAGACTAATTTAATCAAAGGGATAAGGAAGGACTTTATATACTGTTAAAAGAAACCATTCACCGACAAGACATAACAATTATCAATATTCACGCAGCAAATAATGGTGCTGCGACGTTCATAAAACAATTTATCCTCAAGTTCAAGAATCAAATAGACCACAATACAATAATTATGGGTGACTTCAACTCACTTCTCTCACCATTGGACAGATCCTCCAAACAAAAGTTGAATAAAGAAACTATAGAACTCAATATCACAATCAATACCCTATACTTAACTGACATATATAGAATATATCAACCATCATCAAGTGGATATACTTTTTTCTCACCAGCACATGAATCCTTCTCAAAAATAGACCATATGTTATGCCATAGGGCAACCCTCAGTAAATATAAAGGGGTGGAGATAATACCATGAATTTTTTGTGATCATAATGGAATGAACCTGGAAACCAATGATAAAGAAGGAAGAAAAAATCATACATCACATGCAAAATGAAGAATATGTTACTGAATGATCAATGGGTTACAGAAGACATAAAGGAGGAAATCAAAAAATTCTTAGAGATAAATGAAAATACAGACACAACATATCAGATTCTATAGGACACAATGAAAAGAAGTTTTAAGAGGTAAATTCATCGCCTGGAGGTCATTCCTCAAAATAGAAAAACAAACAAACAAACAAATGAGCTCACACTTCATCTCAAAGCCCTAGAAGAAGAAGAGCAAAACAACAGAAAATGTAGCAGAAGGAAAGAAATAATTAAAATCATAGCGAAATTGAAACAAAAGAAACTATTGAAAAAATTAACAAAACTAAAAGGTGCTTCTTCAAAAAGATAAATAAGATCGACAGACCCTTAGCCATGCTAACGAAGAGAAGAAGAGAGAGAACTCAAATTACTAACATACGGGATGAAAAAGGCAATATCACAACAGATGCTACATAAATACAGAAGAAAATTAGAAATTATTTTGAAAAACTGTATTCCAATAAAATAGAAAATAGTGAAGACATCGATAAATTTCTTAAGTCATATGATTTGACCAGACTGAGTCAGGAGGAAACACACAATTTAAACTGACCAATATCAATGGATGAAGTAGAAGAAGCAATCAAAAGACTACCAACCAAGAAAAGCCCAGGAACGGATGGGTATACAGCAGAGTTTTACAAAACCTTTAAAGAAGAATTAATACCAATACTTTTCAAGTTATTCAGGAAATAGAAAAACTGGAAGCTCTGCCAAATTCATTCTATGAGGCCAACATCACCCAGATGCTGAAACCAGACAAAGACACCTCAAAGAAAGAAAACTACAGACCAATATCTCTGATGAACCTAGATGCAAAAATCCTCATTAAAATTCTGGCGAATTGGATACAAAGGCACATCAAAAAAATTGTGCACCATGATCAACTTGAATTCATCCCTGGGATGCAAGGAGGCTTCAATATATGGAAATCAATAAATGTTATTCACAACATCAATAGACTTAAAGATAAGAACCATATGATCATCTTGATAGATGCAGAAAAACCATTCAACAAAGTAGAGCATTCCTTTATGTTCAAAACATTTTAAAAACTAGGGATAACAGGAACTTACCTCGACATTGTAAAAGATAACTATGTTAACCCTCAGGCTAGCATCATTCTGAATGGAGAAAAATTGAAGGCATTCACTTTAAAATCTGGAACAAGGCAGAGATATCCTCTATCACCACTTCTATTCAATATAGTTCTCGAAAAACTGGCCAGAGCAATTAGAGAGATGAAAGACATTAAAAGTATAAAAATAGGAAAAGAAGAACTTAAATTATCACTATTTGTAGATGACATGATTCTATACATAGAAGACCCAAAAGGGTCTACAGAAAAAACTACTAGAACTAATAAATGAATGCAGCAATGTGGCAGGATATAAAATCAACATGCATAAATCAAAGGCATTTCTGTATATCAGCGACAAAACTTCTGAAACAAAAATGAGTCAAAACACTGCATTCCCAATTTGCTCAAAATAATTAAATACTTGGGAATCAACCTAACAAAAGAGGTGAAAGATTTATATAATGCAAACTACAGAACCCTAAAAAGAGAAATAGAATAAGATCTTAGAAGATGGAAAAATATACCCTGTTCATGGATAGGCAGAACTAACATCATCAAAATTGCTATATTACCAAAAGTTCTCTATAGGTTTAATACAATGCCAATCAAAATCCCAAAGGATTTTTTTTTGTAGAAATAGATAAAGCAATCATGAAATTCAAATGGAAAAATAAAAGACCCAGAATAGCAAAAGCAATTCTAAGCAGGAAGTGTGAATCAGGCAGTATAGTGATACCAGATTTCAAACTATATTACAGAGCATTCATAACAAAAACAGCATGGTACTGGTACCAAAACAGGCGGGTGGACCAATGGTACAGAATGGAGGACACAGAGACTAATCCAAAAATCTACAACTGTCTTATATTTGATAAAGGAGCTAATGGCCTGCAATGGAGGAAGGATAGCATCTTCATCAAATAGAGTTGGGTAATCTGGAAATCCATATGCAACAAAATGAAACTGAATCCCCTCCTCTCGCCATGCACAAAATTAACTCAATGTGGATCAAGGAGCTAGATTCAAATCAGAGTCTCTGCGTCTGATAGAATAAAAAGTTGGCTCCTATCTACATATTGTGTGGTCAGGCTCCAAATTCCTTAATAGGACACCCATAGAATAAGTGTTAATAATAAGAATCAACAAATGGGACTTACTTAAACTGATTTTTTTTTCTTAAAGAGAGAAACAATAAGAGAGGTAAATATGGAGCCTACATCATGGGAACAAATTTTTAGTCCTCACACTTCACATGGAGCCCTAATATCCAGAGTATACAAAGTATACAAAGAACTCAGAAAATTAGACAATAAGATAACCAATAACCCAATGGGCCAAGGACCTGAACAGAAACTTCTCAGAGGAGGACATAGAATCAATTAACAAGTACATGAAAAAATGCTCTCCATTTCTAGCAGTAAGAGAAATGCAAATAAAAACCACCCTAAAATACCATCTCAATCCAGTGAGATTGGCAGCCATAATGAAGTCAAACAACAACAAGTGCTGGCGAGGATGTGGGGAAAAGGGTACTCTTGTACATTGCTGGTGGGACTGAAAACTGGTGCGGCCAATTTGGAAAGCAGTATGGAGATTCCTGGGAAATCTGGGAATGGAAGCACCATTTGATCCAGCTATTGCCTTCTCGGACTATTCCCTGAAGACCTTAAAAGAGCGTACTACAGGGATACTGCCACATCGATTTTCATAGCAGCACAATTCACTATTGCTACACTGTGGAACCAACCCAGATGCCCTTCAATAGATGAATGGATAAAAAAATGTGACTTTTATATACTATGGAGAATTACGCAGCACTAAAAAATGACCAAATCTTGGAATTTGCAGGGAAATGCATGGCACTGAGCAGATTATGGTTAGTGAAGCTAGCCAATCCCTAAAAAACAAATGCCAAATGTCTTGTTTGATATAATGAGAGCACCTAAGAACAGAGCAGGGAGGAAGAGCATGAAGAAAAGATTAACATTAAGCAGAAACATGAGGTGGGAGGGAAAGGGAGAGAAGAGGGAAATTGCATGGTAATGGAGAGAGACACTTATTGTTACACAAAATTACATATAAGAGGTTGTGGGAAAATAAACAAGGAGAGAAATGATTTAGAGTAGGTATGGTAGAGAGAGAAGATGGGAAGATAGGGGAGTGGGGATAGTAGAGTATAGGAAAGGTAGCAGAATACAACAGTAACTAATAGGGCATTATGTAAAAATATGGATGTGTAACTAATGTGATTCTGCAATCTGTATTTGGAGTAAAAATGGGAGTTCATAACCCACTTGAATCTAATGTATGAAATATGATATGTCAAGAGCTTTGTAATGTTTTGAGCAACCAATAAAAGAAAAAAAAGTAGCAATATATATGCCAATAGAAATTCATCATGAAATGTATATAATCCACAGATCGAAAAATATTCATTTTACTGAACATGGATTCATGTATAATGTTTTTCAACTAGGAAGCTCACCCATAGGTTGAATTTTCAGTTCCAACAGCGTTTAGGAGGAGTGATCTCTTCTCTCAATTTGCATCTACCAATTCAGCCACCTCACAAGTGTATACGAGTGATATCAGGTAGAATTCTATATGTGCATATAAACATACATGTGCTGAATAGGCTACAGAGAAAGGGAGATAGGGATTCACATATTTGCTAATTTTAAAAACACATGTAGAACTATTTCAACAAAAAATTGACTAGACTTATAACTCCTACATTATATAATGCAAAAGGCAATTCCAACTATACACCATGCGTCCTTTGAACTGCTTGTGTTTCTTCTCTTTTTGTCTTATTTTTCACCATCATATTAGGATTATTAGTCAGAGACTAGTAGGGTATGGGTTATAGTGTCAGGGATTCAGTATTTCAAATGGAAATTGAAAAATGAATCCAATGTGTATGTAAATATGTGCTACACAAAAATCTTCCCACTCACATCCAGAACAATGCCTTGACATTACCTACGCCCCAAGTAAAACACAATTAGAGTAGAAAAGTGTGAAAATCTATGAATACAAATATGGAATGGAATATGCTCGGGAGTTCACAACCTTGGAGGTGGTAGAGGAGTTTCCAAAAGTAAAGGACAGGGTAAACACTCCACAAACAAGGAACTCTGCTGGCCTAAGAATTCTTGGGAAACGGCTTCTGAGGTTGGGCACTTGAAATATATGTTGTTGTCATGAGCTTTAGCTTACTTTGTAGTGAGACCATCAAAGCTGGGTCTGCATCTATGTGACCGAAAGACATGGTTTCTTATATTCCAATGAACATGAGGCAGCAGTGCTCAATTCTCTCTTTGTAGCTAAACTGTGTCCATTGGAAGCTAAGTGTCTCCCGGTGGGGACTGTGAAGACATTTGGTCATCCTCCACTTTTCGTGGTATTTCTTGCTTCTGCACTGGGAATTTGGTATTTGCTTCACAAAACATAAAAAGTTCATCTGGGATACAGTGCTGGAGGGAGTTCTGTCACGTGTGGTGGGTCAGGGTCTGCAGGAGAATGCACCAACCAGGCTTCTATCCCACATAGCTTGCACCAATAACCATAGCAACCTGATTCTGAATATTGCCCTGAAAACTCTCCATTTAACAAGATGCCTTTACATATAAGGGTCTGATGTCTGCACTATATCAGTCACAAAAAATTTGGAAGCCAATGGCAGATTCACATGGCCCCAACATGATGTTTTATCACACACCTGCCCACCACTGCTCTAGCCCCCCTACTCAGCAGGCTCCAAATTACTGGCTTCTCTTGTTCTACACCATTTTAATGAAACCCAGTCAAAAACAAAGCACTGTCTGGTATACACATGATCAGCAACAGGACATCAAAAGTTTCTGCAGTGCCACCTGGTCATGGGAATTTCAAAAATTTCATGGTATTTATCTAGCAATTTTTCAAGGGTGAAGTTAGAGGCACTGTGGGTTTCAATTCATTCAGGAACCATTAAGAGTTGAGAAAGTTCATTTCAATGAAAGCTCTGGAGAACTCTCACAGTCAATGCTTCTCAAACAGTTGCCAAAAGGTCTCCTAAAGCCAGGCCAATTGACATCTACAATGTGAGGTCCATGTGTGTTTTGACTCTCAAATATGGCTGCTAAGTCTTTCAGAATAAAATCATGTGATATCCTGGCTGAGATTCTCAGGCCTCTGTGGAAACCACCCTGGGCCTAGATCTCAGTTTCCAAGAGTGAGTCTCATGCGTGGCCTCCTAAAATCCCAACACAATTCATGGCAATACTTCTCTGAGGTCAGTTTCAGAACTCAGTCTCTAAGGGGAATCACACCAGAGTTCAAGCCCAGGTGGCCCCATCATCCCTTCCATCCCCCAAAAAATGACCACAATTAAAATCAAAACACTACCACAGGGCCATCATCTTCTTCCATGTAGACACTCATCATAACCTCTAGCTGGAGGTTTCTATGAGCCCAAGGTAGTGTCCGAATAAGCTCACTTGCCCCTCATTTGCCTAAAATCATGATGGCCTGGACACTCTTCCTGTGAACCAGGAATGATCAAATATTCCTGCTGTTAAAGTGTTCCACTTCTCCAATTTGAGGCCTACTGGCTGTAGGGTATAGATTCTTTATGTGATTTGGAGTCATGAGAAAACCCAAGCAAATATGGGCTAGCCTCTGCAGGGATTTCAAGAACTCATTTGACCCAAAGGATTCCTATTCTCACTTGATGGAGGTCAGGAACCTAAAACAAGAGGGCAAAAATATTCACCCACAATGACTGCTCTTTTGGCCATTTTAGTTTTGGAAACACATGGGATCTTTCTTTAGATCCATCAGGTGCTGAGAATCTAAGCCACAACCTCATACAAGGACAAGAGGCTGATTCAGACACATCCCAATCCAAATCAATTAAGCAAAGAGCCACTGGTGATGTCCATACATTTCCATATGAAAACAGTTTTCTTCAGGCTACACAAAGGGGTGGCCTGAGGCAACGACCTTCCTGACATTCAGGGTAATAGAAATAGAAGTAAGCAAATGGCCCAAAGAAGGGTTTCTCCACTGAGACTTTACTGGTCACACTGAAATCTGAGTTTTCTTAGATGCTCCCATTCCCTTCAGCTATCCAGTACATGACCATGTCACAGAACCTTGTGGTGTTACATATTTGGGAAACAAAACCATGAGTCTATTCTGGAGAGTGGCCAGAATTCACGAAGAAAACAGGAACTTTAGAAGATAATAGATGTTGCCCATCCATAAGGCAAGCTGCAGTCCATTCATTAATTGGGCAGTATGAATGCGGGGAAGCTTTCAACTAGAGACAACACATCCATTGATGCATTCTCTTTTCTAATGTCTACAACCACGGATACAGTGGGATACACAGACTTAGAAACACTCACCATGTCAAACGACTTACTAGAAACAGTCCACTCCAAACCAAACAAACCACCTTTCCTACCTATTCTCAGAACATGAGAAAAAACCACAAACTCACACCTACAACGGCAAAGGCACTTCCTTCCCCCAAATAGGTCTGTGACTATCCGGAGTGTCTTCTGACTGGTGGGCCATATTATGTTCCCCCAAAATGTCCTGTCCTGTTTCAGATCTGGTCTCCTTGGACAACTCTGTGAAGTTGTCAGGAGCCAACGGTGAGCCACTACCTGCTTACTCAGGAAAGGCCCCTCTTCAGAGCTCTGCTGGCATTTGGCCATCCTCACATCAGTGGGTACCAAGAAAGACTGACTATGTCTTTGGGAAAAGCAAACAAGTTAGCACACTGGAACTGGGAGTGGGACTGGCTCTGCGTGCCTTCCTTCCTGGATCCCAGGTTCAGAGAATTCCATCACCAAGGAAGTGAAGTGAGGTCACTTCTTTCAGGAACAGAATATGCTCACTGCCTTGGTAACCACTTTGTGCTAACAGTTGCTTCCAGGGTTCCCATGAGATGGAGGCTGCCCCAACATCCTGTGACACATTCAGAAGTTAGAATGGTATATCAACCATAGGCACCAGGGAACAGCTCTCCACAGAGGCCTGGTTCAGTCCATCTTCTCTTTATTAAGAAGAGAGAGGCTGATTCAGACCATCAATTAATCCTGACCAGGTTGTTTGCCATGGAAGATGACTATTGCTCTCTCAGGTCCTACATAGCTGCCTATATCTTCTGCAAGGATCATTTCTCCATGGATCTTTGATATTCTCAGCAGGTGGAAGATCATCTACATTCCTATATTGTAAGACCCACACTGTCCCTGCTCTTAAGTAAGTTATACTGAGGGAACAGTGTATGGTTAGGGTTAATAACTTGTTCAATTTGGGTTACAAATAATTCTGCGGGATGAATAATGGTATTGGCAAAATGCGATGTTTACAAGAGTATATATGTGAAACATAAGTATGAAAGCAGAAATCTAGGTAAGATTTGAAGCCCAGAAGGACATTGGGGACTTGAGTGGGATACTTAGCTTTGAGTAATGTGCAGCACAGATGTCTCAGATAAATCAATATACACTGGCATCGTACATTGTACCTTGGATATTGAATGTTGAAGAGAACATCCAGTCAAAAACCGATAGTCGGCAGGATTAGGAAGGTAGTTGGTAGGTTTAGAAAAAAGAGTGAGTATAGGATTTGGACCAAAAGTTCTTTAGCAATAGAATTTACTGTAGAGAGTGTATGTAAATGTAAGCACATGTGAACAGTCAGTCACAATGATGAACTGGGGAAAAATATAGGAAATCAGATATCAATAGAGACATTAGGAAATCAAGCAAAGTATGAATTGTGTGTTAGGGTTAGACATTTTCAACAGGTTTGAAGTTGAATATATAATCTTAGGAAGAAACAAATATGTAGTCAAAAATAGAATTGATATTTGAGAGCATTAGGCAACCTGGACATGGATGTTTTTAGTAATCCATGCTCAATTTCCATTTACGCTTTGGTACAATTGTAAGTGTGACCTATGCTTTTTGTGTCCAGAATATTTCTGTAATAAAATGTGTATGTAGATCAGGTGACAATCGTATTTCTTCCACCAATTCTGGGAGCAATATTTTGAAGACTTACAAATTAGTATGGGGGTACAAATAGGTGTACCCTGTTTCTATGAATATAGACATAATGCATGAATAGACCATACTGTGAATAAATAATATAACTGGATCCACTTTAAATAATGAATTGAATAAATATCTGAAAATTTATAAGAAATTTTATATTGATATGCAATCATTCATTCCAACCAGTTATATATCTAACGATCATCTTAGGGTTACGGTTTATCATGAAGGGTGTGTGAGTTTTGGTTCAAAATTGATTATGGAAATAGAAAATAATATATTTGGAAAAAAGTCTAATGAATAGACCAGTCAAGAGACATAGAGGAATACATGTGTTCTGGAGCAGGAAGTGATTGAAAGTGAAACAAATGCCTATAAATTTGCTAACTAGTGAATAAAATATATATACTATGATGTGCATAAACTGATGAAATAGTAATGTACCAGTGTGGAATAAAAATTAACGTCAAAATACACATCATGTCCCATAGGAACCTACATGCATTAATGTTAAACTGGGTCAGTTAATGTACACATATTAGGATTTGTATGCACCTTTTACTGAAGTTAGTTTTCAGTACTAGGAAACAAATATGTATTTCGGGTGGATGAATATTTCTAAGAATAATCTTGTGAAAAGTTGATTATTAATCCACATACATGAACATGAATGAATTTAGGGAGTGTATATAAGACACATATATTTCATATTTTTAAAAATATGGAGAGTATATATATATATATATATATATATATATATATATATATATATATATATACACACACACACACACACAAACACAGACATTAAAAAGTAGCGATATATATGCCAATCAAAATTCATCATGAAATATATATCATAAAGATGCAAAAACATTCATTTTAGTGAACATGGGTTTATGTATAATGTTGTTCCACTGGGAAGCTCACCCATAGGTTGAATTTTCAGTTCCAACAGCGTTTAGGAGGAGTGATCACTTCTCACAGTTTGTATCTGCTAAGTCATATATCTTACAAGGATGTACGTGTGATACCTTGTAGGATTCTATTTGTGCATATAAAAATACATGTGCTGAATAGGCTCCAGAGAATGGGAGACCGTAATTCACATATTTGTTAACTTTAAAACACATTGAGAACTATTTCAATTAAATATTGAATAGATTTATAACACCTACCCTTTATCATGCAAAAGGCAAGTCCAACTCTGAACTGCAAGTATTTATGTACTGTTTGGGTTACTTTCTTCCATCATATTAGGATTAGTAGTCAAAGTCTAGTAGAATATGGGTTAGTGTCAGGGATTCAGAATTTCAAATGGAAAAAAGGAAAATTAATCTTCCAACTCTCATCCAGAACAATGCCTTGTCATTACCTTCGCCCCAAGGAAGACACAATTAGAGTAGAAGAGTTACAAAATCTGTGATTACATTTCTGGAATCGAAAATGCTCAGGAGTGCACAAACTTGGAGGTGGTATAGGAGTTTCCAAAAGTAAGGACAGGGTACACACTCCACAAACATGAAGCTCTGCTTGCCTAAAACTTTTTGAGAAACTGCCAGTGAAGTTGGGCACTGAAATATAGGTTGTTGTCAGGAGTTAAGCTTCCTTTGTAGTGAGACCCTCAAAGCTGGGTCTTCATCTATGTGACCTGGAGGACATCGTTTCCTATTTTCCAATGAACACGAGGCAGCAGTGCTCAATTCTCTCTTTGTAGGTAAACTGTGTCTCCCTGTGTGGACTGTGAAACAATTTGGTCATCCTCCACTTTTCGTGGTGTTTCTTGCTGCTGCACTTGGAGTTTGGTTCATGCTTCACAAAATACAAGGAGTTCAACTGGGAAACAGTGCTTGAGGTATTTCTGTCACGTGTGGTGGGTCAGGGTCTGCAAGAAAATTCACCAACCAGGCTTCTATCTCTCAAAGATTGCCCCCTTGTCCATAGCAACCTGATTCTGAACATTGCCCTGAAACTACGCCATATAACAAGATGGCTTTACATATAAGGGTCTGATGTCTGCACTCTGTCAGTTACAAGCCATTTGGAAGCCAATGGCAGATCCAAATGGCCCCACCATGATGTTTTATCACACACCTGTCCACCACTGCTCTAGGCCCACTACTCAGCAGGCTCCAAAATACTGGCATCTCTGTTCTAAACAATTTTCATGAAACCCTGTCAATCAAGGCACTGTCTGGTACACTCATGGTAAGCAACAGGACATCGAAAGTTTCTGCAGTTCCACCTGGTCATGGAAAATTCAAAAATTTCGTGGTATTTATCTAGCCATTTTTCAAGGATGACTTTGGATGCACAATTATTCAGGAACCATTAAATGTTGAGAAAGTTCATTTCAAAGAAAATTCTAGAGAACTCTCACAGGCAAGGCTTTCCAAAGAGTGGACAAAAGGTCACTTGAAGCCAGGACCATTGAGATCTACAATGTGAGGTCCTATGTCTTTTGACTCTCAACTATGGCTGCCAAGTCTTTCAGAATAAAATCATGTGATATCCAGGCTGAGATTCCCAGTTCTTTGTGGAAAGCCACCCTGGTCCTAGATCTCAGGTTCCAAGGGCGACTCTCATGTGTGGCATCCTAAAATCCCAACACAATTCATGGCAATTCTTCTCTGAGATCAGTTTCAGATCTCAGTCTCTAAGTGGAAACACACCAGAGTTCAAGCCCAGTTGACCCAGTCATCTCTTCCAACCGCCACACCAATGACCAGAATTAAAACCAAAACACTCCCACATGGCCCTCATTTTCTTCCATATAGACACTCATCATAACCTTGGCTGGAAGTTTTTATGAGGCACACAGCCCAAGACAAAGTCAAAATAAGTTCCCTTGCCCTTCATTTGTCTAAAGTCAGTGTTTCCTGGACAACGTTCCTGTGAACCAGGACTGATCAAAGAGGTCTGCCATTAATACTGTTCTGCTTTTCCAATTTGAGGCATACAGACTGTCGGGTATAGTTTCTTTATGTGATTTGCAGTCATGAGAAAACCCAAGCACCTATGGGCTAGCCTCTGCATGGCTTGAAGAACTCAGTTGACCCAAAGATCCCTGTTATCACTTGATGGAGATCAGGAACCTTACAGAGGAAGGCAAGAGACTTCATCACAATGACTTCTCTTTTGGCCATTTTGGATTTGGATGCACACATGGGATCTTTCTTTAGATCCATCAGGTGCTGAGAATCTAAGCGATAATCTCACACTGCACTAAGAGGCTGATTCAGACATATCCCTTTGCAAAGCAATTAAGCCAGGGGCCACAGGTGATGCCCATTTATTTCCATTTGAAAACTGTTTTTTTCAGGCTTTGGAAATGTGTGGCTTTAGGCAAAGTCCTTCCTTTCATTCAGGGCAACAGAACAATAGGTAAGCAAAATACCAAAGCAGATTTTCTCCACTGAGACTTTCCTGGTCACACTGATATCTGAGTTTTCTGAGATATTCACCATTCTCTTCAGCTATCCAGTACATGGCCATGTCCCAGATTGTGGAGGAGATACATATCTTGAACACAAAACCATGAGCCTATGGGAGAGTGACCAGATTCAGGAAGATATCAGGAATGTAGGAAGGTAATAGGTGTTGCCCATCCATAAGGTAACCTGCAGTCCATTCATAAATTGGACAGGATGAATTCTGCGAAGAATTCTACTAGACAGGACACATCTATTGATGCATTCTCTTTTCTATTGTCTACAACCACAAATACAGTGGGATACCCAGACATAGAAACACTCACCTTCTCAAAGGACTTACTAGAAACAGTCCACTCCAAACCAAACAAACCGACTTTCCTACATTTTCTCAAAACTTGAGACAAAAATCACAAACACACAAACACACACACACACACCCACAAAGGCACCTTCTTTCCCCAAATAGGTCTGTGACTATCCGGAGCGTCCTCTGACTGGTGGGCCATACTATGTTTCCCCGAAATGGGCTGTCCTATGTCAGATCTGGTCTTCTTGGCCAAAACTGTGAAGTTATCAGGAGCCAGCGGTGAGCCACTGCCTGTTTTCTCAGGTAAAGCCCCTATTCAGAGCTTTCCTGGCATTTGTCCATCTTCAATTTAGTAGTTGCCAAGAAAGACTTACTCTATCCTTCTTAAATCCAAAAATTTGAGACCACTGGGACTTAGACTGGGACTGCTTCAGGGTGCCTGGCTTCCTGGATTCCAAGTTCAGAGTGTTCCATCAACAAGAAAGTGACATGGGTCACTTCGTCTAGAACTGAATGAGGTCACTGCCTTGGCAACCACTTTGTCCTAACAGTTGCTTCCAAGGGTCCATGAGATGGATCCTGCCCCTACTTCCTATGACACTTTCACAAGTTAGAATGGAATATCAACCATAGGCACCCGGGAACAGCTCTCCACACAAGCCTGGTTTGGTCCATCTTCTCTACATTAACAAGAGAGAGACTGCTTCAGACACACCCCTTCATCCTGACCTGTTTGTTTTTTTTTTTGTCATGAAAGATGACTTTCGCACTCTCAGGTCCATCATAGCTGCCTACATCTTCTTTAGGGATCATTTCTGCATGGACCTTTGAAGTTCTCCGGAAGTTGAAGATCTCCTACATTCCTGTATTGTAAGACCAACTCTGTCCCTGCTCTTCTGTAAAGTTAGATTGAGGGAACAGTGTTTGGTTACAGTTAATAACATGTTTGATTTGGGTTAGGATCATTCTGCTGGATGAATAATGGTATTGGGAACCTGCAATATTTATAAGATTATATAGGTGAAATATATGAATGAAAACAGAAATCTCGGTAACATTTGAAGCCCAGAATGGCATTGGGTCCTTGATTGGGATACTTAGCTTTTAATTATGTTCTGCACAGATGTCTCAGATAAATCTATACACAATGGCATAAGATCTGATACCTTGGATGATTGAATGTTGAGGAGAACAACCATTCAAAGAGGGAGAGTCGGTAGGATTAGGAAGATAGTTGGTAGGATTATAAAAAAGTGTGAGTATAGCATTTGGACAAATAGTTCTTTAGCAATAGGTTTTCAGGCAGACAGAAAATGTAAATGTCAGCATATGTGAAGAGTCAGTCACAGTGATGAACTGGGGAAAATATGTAGGAAAGCAGATATCAATAGAGACATTAGGAAATCAGGCAAAGTATAAAGTGAGTGATAGCAAAAGACATTTTCAACAGGCTTGAGATTGAATATATAATCTTAGGAAGTAACAAATATGTAGTCACCAATAGGATTGACATTTGAGAGCATTAGGCAACCTGGACATGGGTTATTTTCATAATCCATACTCACATTCCATTTAGGCTTTGGTACAATCGTAAGTGTGACTTTGCATTTTGTGGCCAGAATATTACTGTGATAAAACGTATATGTAGATCAGGTGACATGAGTATTTCTTGCACCATTTCTTGGAGCAACATTTTGAAGGGGTATAAATTAGTATTGGGGGTACATATAGGTGTACCATGTATGTATGAATATAGAGATAATGCATGAATAGACCATACTGCGAATAAATAATATAACTTGTTCCAACTTTAAATAATGGATTGAATTGATATCTGAAAATACACAGGAATCATATATTGATATACATACATTCATTCCAACCAGTAATACATCTAATGGTAATATTACGGTTGTGGTTTATCACCAAGAGTGTGTGAATTTTGCTTCAAATTTGATTATGGAAATCGAAAATAATGTGTTTGGAAAGAAATCTCATGAAATGACCACTCAAAAACAAGGAGGAATACATATGTTCTGAAGCAGGAAGTGATTGAATATGTTACAAATTTCTTTAAATTTGTGAACTTGTGGATGAAATGTATATTCTATAATGTATAAAAACTGCAGAAATAGTAATGTACCAGTGTTTAATAAAAATGAACGTCAAAATACACATCATGTTCCATAGGAATCTACTTGCATTGATGTTAAAGTGGGTCAGCTACTGTAAAAATATAAGGATTTGTTTGCACCATTCATTGAAGTAACTTTTTAGTACTAGAAAACAAATATGTATTTCAGGTGGATGAATATTTTTAAAATAATCTTATGAAAAGTTTAATATAAAACCACATACATGAACAAGAATGAATTTAGGGAGTGTATAATAGGACACATATATTTTATATTTTGAAAAATCTAGAGAGTATATATATATATATATATATATATATATATATATATATATATATACACACACACACAAAACACACACAGAGACATTAAATAGTAGCAATATATATGCCAATTAAAATTCATTGTGAAATATATATCATCCACAGATCCAAAATATTAATTTTAATGAACATGGATTTATGTATAATGTTTTTCAACTAAGAAGCTCACTCATAGTCTGAATTTTCAGTTCCAAAAGCATTAATGAGGAGTGATCTCTTCTCACACTTTGTATCTGCCAAGTTAGCCACCTCTCAAGAATATACGTGTGATACCAGGTAGGATTCTATATGTGCATATAAAAATACATGTGCTGAATAGGCTACAGAAAAATGGAGACAGGAATTCACATATGTGTTAACTTTAAAAACACATGCAGAACTATTTCAACAAAAAATTGACAAGATTTATAACTCCTACCCTATATCATGCAAAAGGCAAACCAACTATCCACCATGCCTCCTCTGAAGTGCTAGTATTTCTATTCTGTTTGGGTTACTTTTCTCCATCATATTAGAATTAGTAGTCAGAGTCTAGTAGGGTATGGGTTAGTGTCAAAGATTCAGCATTTCGAATGGAAAATTGAACAATGAATCCAATGTGTATGTAAATATGTGCTACACAAAATTATTCCCACTCTCATCCAGAACAATGCCTTGACAATTCCTTCACCCCAAGTAAGACACAATTAGAGGAGAAGATTTAGAAAATCTGTGAATAAATTTGTGGAATGCAATATGCTCAGGAGCTCACAACCTTTGAAGTGGTAGAGTAGTTTCCAAAAGTATGGGACAGGGTAAAAACTCCACAAACATGGAGGTCTGCTGGCCTAGAGATTTCTAGAGAAACTGCCTGTGAGTTTGGGCACTTGAAAAATATGTTGTTGTCAGGAGCTTTAGCTTCCTTTCTAGGGAGACCATAAAAGCTTGGTCTGGATCTATGAGACCTGGAGGACATGGTTTCTTATTTTCCAATGTACATGAGGCAGCAGTGCTGAATTCTCTTTTTAGGTAAACTGTGGCCACTGGGGAATAAATGTGTGCCAGTGTGCACTGTGAAGCCATATGGTCATCTTCCATTTTCGTGGTGTTTCTTCCTGCTGCACTGGGTGTTTGGTATTTGCTTCACGAAATACAAAGAGTTCAACTGGGTCACAGTGCAAGAGGAAGTTCTGTCATGTATGGTTGGTCAGGTTTTGCAGGAGGATCCAAGAACTAGGATCCTATCCTACATATCTTGCCCCCTTGACCATAGCACCCTGATTCTGAACAATGTCCTGAAACCTCTCCAAATAACAACTTGCCTTTACATGGAAGGTTCTGCTGGCTGCACCATGTCAGTCACAAGGCATTTGAAACCAATGGAAGATACACATGGCCCCACCACAGATGTTTTATCACATACCTGCCCACCACTGCTCTAACCTACTACTCAACAGAGTCCAACTTACTGGCATCTCTGTTCTACACCATTTACATGAAACCCAGTCAATCAACGCACTGTCTGGTATATTCATGATCAGCAACAGGACATCAAAAGTTTTTCCAGTGCCACCTGGTGATGGGAAATTCAAAAATTTCATGGTATTTATCTAGCCATTTTTCAAGGATGAAGTTGGAGGCACTGTGAGTTTCAATTCTTTCAGGAACCATTAAATGGTTAGGAAGCTCATTTCAATGAAATCTCTGGAGAACACTCACAGGTAAGGCTTCCCAAAGAGTGGCCAAAAGATCATATGATGTTATGCCCATTTAGGTCTACAATGTGAGGTCCATATGAGTTTTGACTCTCAACTATGGGTGCCAAATCTTTCAGAATAAAATTTGTGGTATCCTGGCTGAGAGGCTCAGTGCTCTGTGGAAAGCCACCCTGGGCCTAGAACTCAGTTTCCAAGGGCAACGCTCATGCCTGGCTTCCTAAAATCTCAACACTATTTATGGCAATACTTCTCTGAGGTCAGTTCCAGAACTCAGACTCTAAGGGAATCACACCAGAGTTCAAGAACATGTGGACCAAGTCATCTCTTCCAACCGCAACCCAAATGACCACAATTTAAACCAAAACACTCCAACGTGGCGCTCATCTTCTTCCATATAGACACTCACAATAACCTATGGCTGGAGTTTTCCATGAGGGGCACACCCCAAGACCGTGTCCAAAATAAGCTCTCTTACACCTAATTTGCCTAAATTCAGGGTGGCCTGGACACCCTTTTGTGAACCAGGAGAGATTAAGTAGGCCTCCCGTTAATACTGCTCCGCTTCTTCAATTTGAGGCCAAATGACTGTGGGGTTTGGATTCTTTATGTGAATTGGAGTCTTGAGAAAACCCAAGCAAATATGGGCTAGCCTCTGCAGGGATTTGAAGAACTCATTTGACCCAAAGGATCCCTAATCTGACTTGATGGAGGTCAGGAAAGTTACAGAGGAAGGCGAGAGACTTCATCCACAAGGACTGCTCTTTTGGCCATTTTGGTTTTGGATGTAAACATGGGATCTTTCTTTAGATCCATCAGGAGCTGAGAACCTAAGTCACAGCCTCACACAGGGTAAATAGGCTGATTCAGACACATCCTTTCCAAAGCAATTAAGCAAAGAGCCACAGGTAATGCCCATTCATTTCCATTTGAAAACTGTTTTCTTCAGGCTTCAAAAAGTGGTGGACTGAGGAAAAGACCTTCCTGACATTCAGGGCAACAGAAGAATAGGTAAACAAAAGGCCCCAAGCAGGGTTTCTCCACTGAGACTTTCCTGGTCACACTGATATCTGAGTTTTCTGAGATGCTCACCATTCCCTTCAGTACATGGTCATGTCACAGAGCTTCGAGGTTGTACATATCTTAAACAGAAAACCATGAACCTATTCTGGAGAGTGGCCAGAATTCAGGAATAAAACAGGAACTAAGGAAGATAGCAGGTGTTGCACATCAATAAGGCAAGCTGCAGTCCATTCATAAATAGGGCAGGATGAATGCTGTGAAGCTTTCTACTAGACAGGACATATTCATTGATGCATTCTCTTTTCTAATGTCTACAACCACGGACACAGTGGGATACACAGACATAGAAATTCTCGCCTTGTCAAACGACTTACAAGAAACAGTTCACTCCAAACAAAACAAACTGCCTTTCATACCTATTCTCAGAACATGAGACAAAACCACAAACCCACACCCACACAACAAAGGCAGCTCCTTTCCCCAAGTAGGTCTGTGACTATCCGGAGTGTCCTCTGACTGGTGGGCCTTACTATGTTCCCTGGAAATAGCCTGTTCTGTCTCAGATCTGGTCTTTTTGGCCAACTCTGTGAAGTTGTCAGGAGCCAGCGGTGAGCCACTGCCTGCTTTCTCAGGAAAGGCCCCTCTTCATAGCTTTCCTTGCATTTGGCCATCCTTACATCAGTAGGTCCCAAGAAAGACTGAGTCTGTCCTTGGTAAATCAAAATAAGTTTGACCACTGGGACTGGGACTGGGACTGGCTCTGGGTGCCTGGCTTCCTGGATTCCAAGTTCAGAGAGTTCCATCACCAAGGAAGTTAGGTGTGGTCACTTCCTTTTGGAACTGAATGAGGTCACTGCCTTGGCAACAACTTTGTCTTAACAGTTGCTTCCAAGGTCACCATGAGAAGGATGCTGCTCCTACTTCCTGTGACACTTTCACAGGTCAGAGTGGTATGTCAACCATAGGCATGCAGGAGCAGCTCTCAACACATGCCTGCTTTGGTACACCTTCTCTACATTAAGAAGAGAGTGGCTGATTCAGACACATCCCTTCATCCTGAGCAGGTTGTTTTCCATGGAAGACTTTTGCTCTCTCAGGTCCTTCGTACTTGCCTACATCTTCTCCAGGGATCATTTCTGCGTGGACCTTTGAGGTTTTCAGCAGGTGGAAGATCCTCTATAATTCTGTATTTTAATACCAATTCTGTCCCTGCTCTTCTGTAAAATTAGATTGAGAGAACAGTGTATGGTTAGGATTAATAACAGGTTCGATTTGGTTTAGAAAGGAAACTACACGGTTGAGCAAACAGGGTCCTACAGTTAGCAATAATATGAGGATTTTTAATGGACCGGCCATGGCAGATAAAAGCGTAGTTAATCAGGTCACTATGTGAACCAAGACTCAAAGCTCCCTTTTGGGGCCTCTGTCTCTCTTTGACGCTCTTCAAGTCGTTTTCTTAATTTACTCATAGATTCTTTTACAACTCCAGTATTGTCGGCATAAAAACAACATTCTTCCCTCAATGCAAGCAAAAAGGCACCTTTCTCTCATAAAGAGGAGGTCCAACACTCGCCTGCTTTGTAAAACAGCTTCAGAAAGAGAGAGGTTAAAATTCCTGTAAAGCTGTGATGTCGGTTTTTAATGTCTTTAAACTTTGGCATATTTCTGCTTCTAATTGTGTCTTTGTTGTGTCTCATGGACTAGCCCACCCCTTCAGCAACTATTATTTCTAATAGGATGGCTAAAGTGAGGGATACAGGTTCCCAGTGGAACCGGGTTGTATGCCCCCCTAGTTGATCTTTAAATGAACCTAAGTCATGATAGAGAACTCTGGAAAACATCTGCATCATTACATAATTAATCACATATATTGACCATTTTATGAAAACATAAATAATGTTAAAGTGTATAGAATTATACTGTTGTAGGGACGGACAAGGAAAGGGACCTAAGATAGCACCAAACACAGGAAAAAAGTCTTATTTGGTTGCATCCGGATTTAGAGGGCATTGCTTCTGTTGTAATCAATTAATCCCCTGAAGCCCAAGTTTCGGTAGTTTTAGAATTTGTAAGGGAAGTGGCTCAGAAGTTCACAGTCTGTAGAAATTCACAGAAATCAGTTTTTGTTTTTGTTTTTGTTCCTCTGTTCTGGGCAAGTTAACTTTTCAAAGACACCTTGGAAAGGGAGAGCTTTTTGTCTCTTTTTTTCTCCCTGCCAGCTGTCACCATGAAGCCCAATTGGTAACTTTTTTATCTTAGAAATCTAGCCATCTCTGTGAATCCCCAGCTCAAGGCCAGAGGCCTTGTTCACATATTTTGTGAAAATCTAGTAAGGCGGTGTCAAGCTTAGGGGTGGTGATTTTTTCAGCGAGTGGCCAAGTAGAACAGGGCAACAGGAAAAGTGGAAGTTCATCTACATTGAACTCTTTCAGAGGGACTCTTTTGCTGAAAGACCTAATGTAAGCCTCGGTGAAGACTTCTGGAGAAGGTTATTTAAGACATATCTATGGACCTGGTACAGAGGGGGAAGACTGGGAAGGCGAGGCTGAGAGCAGCTCCGTGGATCTGAGAATGAGGAAGATGAGATGTAAAAGAATAATGGAAAAGGGGTTTGGGATTTTCCTAGAACAAAACTTGAGCAGTAGAACGGGTAGAGCAGAGGTGAAGATGGGAGTGAGTATTCCAAAAAGCCTGTGAGGGACTTTAAATTCTTAGTAACCTGTTTTCAGTGATGACAAAGCAACTTTAAAGGCTATTTTTATTACATCTTGGATAGGGGTCTGAGGGCTCTTCTCAGCTGGTTTGAGCTTTGGTTTAGCTTCTTAGAGGACTTGGTGGGACCTAGTGCAGGCACAGACAGAAAAAGAGAGGAGTGAGTGAGTGGAGGGGTACCTCGGTACCTGCTACCTCAGCAAGGGGGCAATGGTCTGAGAACTGGCAGAGGTTTGGGTTTTTGATGTAGTAATTGGAGGGAAGAAATCAGGTTGCTGAGGTGGGAGTGACAGCAGAGAGTCTAGAGCAGAAGGCTGAGGGTGAGGAACTATTGGAGAAGCATAGTACAGGATGTGAGTGAAGGAGGGAAAAGGATTCCACATAGGGGAATTTTCCCCTTTTGAGCACTTGCCGAAGTTAAAAATGTCACGCAGAATTTGAGGATCTAGAGAACCCTCTGGGGACCATAGTTTTTGGTTGTCTAATTGGTTATATGGCCAATGCTGTGTACTGAATTTGATGAGGAGTTTGGGTTCCACCAGGCAGCCCCGGTATGCTCACATCCCCATGAATTACACAAGAAGTTTCCTTTCCCCCCACACAGCCATGGCTGTTTGTGGCTTTGATAGTCCGTCGGGCATATATAGTAATCTAGGCTAACCAACCTGAATCTGGCTCGCGTTTCCGTGCATCCATAATGTTTGTTTCAATTATCTATGGTATGGAAGGGATTTAATGGAACTTTAGTGGGATCCTCTTCATTGGGGTTATCTCAATAGGAAAGACCTATACCAAGCTGAAAAATGTCTGGGTGGAGAGATAGCCACCAGGTCCCTAAGGGGGCTGTATGCGAGATAGACCATACTTCTTGTCTAGTAGGATTTCAGATCAGCCTTCACTGCTGAACAGGCTGATGAGGGTTAGGAGTACTGGTGGCCAAGGGGAGAGTCTATAGTCTTGTCCACATAGCGAATACGAAATTTGAAATGGTTACCAGTTTTTTCCAGTTTCCAACCAGAGTCTGGACACAGCGAAGGCTTGAGATGAGAGGCATGGATCCAAAAAGTGATTCTGTCTACTTTTATGCCTGTAGGTGTTATAAGTAGCACCTGGTATGTTCCTTTCCAGCGGGGTTCTAGGGATAACACCTGATGTTGTCTTATGTTGACGAAGTCTCTTACTTGACATTGATGTGGAATCCCCTCGTCCCCAGGTTGGTAGGCAGTGGCCAGCTGTTTCCACAGTTATCACTGAGTTCTTTCAATGGCTTTAAGTCTGTCAAGCAAGGGGTGTGGAAGGGATTGTTAGGCCTTAGAGTTGGGGATTAGGTCCCTTACTGGATGATGGGCATCATAGAGAATTTCATAGGGGGTGAGGTTACACAAAGAAACTGAGGGAGTATTTCTCGCATGAAACAGTGCATAAGGCAGGAGCATAGTCCAATCTTTTATGCCGGTTTCTAAGCTTAATTTTGTTAAGGTCTGTTTAATGGTTCTATTTATTTTTTCTACCTCTCCTGAGCTCTGTGGTATATAAGCATAATGTAACTTACAATTAATCCACACCTGACTTACCTGGGCCATGAACACAAGTCCATTATTAGACCCTATTATCTTAGACAGACCGTATCTTGGAAAAATATCTTCCAGGATCTTCTTGAGAACCATTTGCGCCGTTTTTTTTTTTCTGTGTGTGTGTGTGTGTGTGTGTGTGTGTGTGTGTGTGTGTGTGTGTAAGGCTTCAATCCATCCTGAGAATGTATCCACAAAGACTAGGAGATATTTAAGTCCATACCTTGCTGGCTTAATTTCAGTAATGTCCACTTCCCAGAATTGTCCTGGTCTGGTTCCTCGTAGGTGCTTTCGTCTAAGAAACTTGGAAGGGTAAGCATTAAACAATTGACTGACCCGACAGGCTTTTGTTACCAGTTCAATTATTTCCTTTCGCTGTGCGTCAGTTAGTGGAAAACTCTGTTCTTAATCCTACAGGAATGCCTGCAGTTTCTTTGAACCAAGGTGAGTGAGTTGATGTACATTTTTAACGTAGTGTAGGGCTTTCTGTAATTGCAGGCTGAGCTCAGTAAAGTTGAGGCGTTCAATGTCAGTGTCCTTAGATGTTATCTAAAACTTCCTGGTACTTAGGGGTCCATTGGAATTGGGCATCTCCCTTTAACAGCGGGTATAAAGGAGCAGCTAAGGACTCAAACCCATTTATCCATAACCTGCAAAACCCAGCAATCCCAAGAAACTCTTAGTTGTCTGCTGTAAGATGGTCTTGGTATCTGCTCAATGGTTTGTTTTCTGGGCTCAGTGAGCCATCGTTTACCGCCCCTAAGGAAATAGTCGAGGAAGATTACTTCTTGCTGGCAAATTGGGCAATTTTGGCCGAAGCTCTATACCCGAGTTGAGCAAGCTCGGATAATAGTGCTTGGGTCCCAGTTCAGTTTTCCTTGGTGTTGGATGCCAGTAGCAGGTGATCCACATATTGAAGCTGGGTGAATTCGGGGTGTGTAGTTCTGAAATTGTTGAGATCTCTGTGAAGGGCTTCATCAAAGAGAGTGGGGGAGTTTTTGAACCCCTCTGCGAGTCTAGTCCAAGTTAGTTGACTAGACTTTCCGGTTTCTGGGTCTACCCACCCAAAAGCAAACAGCAACTGACTATCTTTATGCAGAGGCAAGCAAAAGAAAGCTTGTTTTAAGTCCAGAACAGTATACCATTTCTGCTCAGGGTTCAGAGTGCAAAGCAGATTGAACAGATTAGGTACCGTGGGGTAAATGTCCTGCACTCTGTTGTTGATCTCTTTTAGGTCTTTAACAGGGTGATAGTCCCTGGTTCCTGGCTTTTTCTTCTAATAGCAGGGGAGTGTTCCAGGCCAATTGACAGGGCCTTAGGACCCCTAAGGCCAGATATTTCTGAATATAGGGCCTTATCCCATCTTTAGCTTTTTATGCTTAGAAGATATTATTTGACATTGATTGGGGAGGCTGAGGTTTTTAAATCCACTGTTATTGGAGGTTGTTTCACGGCCAGGCCTAACACAGCAGTTTTTGCCCATGCATCTGGGGTAGCTTGCCTGTTTGATCAGTCTTGGGGGGTTTGAAGAGTGGACGTTCATCTTCTACTAATATAGTGAAAGCCGTGACTATAGGAGTTTTTACTGAAGGATTTAGAAATTTCATTTGGGGGCCTTCAGGGTTAAAAGTTATTTTGGCCCAGAGCTTGGTGAGCAGATCTCTGCCCATCAATGGGTGCGGGCATTCTGGGATTACTAGGAAGGAGTGATGGATTTTTCCTTTCCCCAGGTCCATGGTCCTCTTAGAAATCTAAGCCCGATATTTACTGCCGTTAGCCCTTTGAACTACAGACCTTTTATTTGATAGACGGCCCAATGGGGCCTTAAGGGCTGAGTATACTGCTCCTGTATTCACTTCAAAGTTTACTGGGGTCCCCTACACTTCAAATCTTACCCTGAGCTAGGGGAAAGAATCTGAGCCCCAACTTTCTTAGTCATCCCCCAGAGTCAGAATGGCTGGCTGGCATGTCTGTCTCTTTATAGGGCACTCTTTGGCCCAGTGTCCTTTTTTTTTACAGTAGGCACATTGATCTGAGGCCAGGGTGGCCTGTGGCACGGGCCCAGGTATCGCTTCCTGTCACCTTATGTCTTAATTTCTGGCCTCTTTCTTGTTGTGACCAGGATCTTAGTCAATGCCTTAGTCTTTCTTTTGCTTCTCTTATCCTCCCTCTGCTCCCTTTCTTTTTCCCTGTTTCTCTCTTATAGTATACTTTTTCGGCTTCTCTGACTAAATCTCTCTTTTAACTTTTTTTTTTTTTAATATCCATGGCAGCTTCAACAATTAAGGCCATCGTGACAGATGCCTTTTGATCTGCTGCCTGAGGATCGAAAGGAGTATATCTCTTATATGCCTCCATCATTCTCTCTAGAAACATAGAGGAAGATTAATCAGGCCTTTAAATAATTTCTCTTACCATGGCCAAATTAGTTGGTCACCTAGCGGCCCCTTGGATACCCGCAATTAGAGCCTGGCAATAATTGGACAGATGCTCCCTATCTTCAAAGGTGTTGGGGTCCCAGTTGGGTTGGTTAAAGGGGAAGGCAGCTTTTATTATGTTGGGAAGTTGTGTTGGTCGCCCATCAGGTCCGAGGATATTTTTTTCTAGCTTCCAGGAGGTTTTTCTCTCATTCCTCTGTCATGAAGAGAGTCCCTAGGAGTTGTTGGCAGTCATTCCAAGTAGGCAGGTGTGAAAACGTTGGCGAGTTCTCTGAGTTTTTTTAGCTGGGCCAGCTTCCTCCAGGGAAGGAGGCGCTGTGTGTGTCATGGGACAGTCATCTGGAGGGCGCTGGGCAATTCTGGCTTCCTCGAATGGTGGAGAGGCTGAGTCAGCAGCAGGGGAATTACTTACAGGGTTTTGGGGGTTGGGGGACAAGGGCAGAGGATAAGGACGAGTAGAGTCTTGAGACTCAGGGAGAACAGAGGGTGGAGGTTGAGGAACAGAGAGTTTGAGAGATAGAATCATAGGGGAAGGAGTAGGAGTGGGTGCAGGGACAAGGAAAGGCTTCACCCATGGAGGAGGAGATTTGCAGAGGTCCTGACAAGTTAAGATATATGGCTATTGATCTGGATGTCTATGTGGCCCCGGCTGAAAGACAATATCTCAGACTTTTCAAATTAGTGCGAAGTAGAAACATCTTTCTAGAGGCCATCCGACTACAAAGGTGGGTTATTCTGAGACACAGAATCTGCCAGGTCTGGTGTTTTAATGAAAAAGAAAGATTGTGAGCCCTTAAGCAGACTTTGGTCCAGTGATTAAGGGTCAGGGACAGAGGCATTGAAGTGCTCTGTCCCATAATGAAATATACACAGACAGTGAAAGCAACAACACATGACACAGACAAGACAAGACAATAAAGACAGGCAATGGACGTCCAATACTGAGAACAGGACTGAGTAGCCGGCAAAACCTGATGGGCTGGCAATTCCGAATCTGAAAGAAAATATCACTGAGTCGAGGAGACTATGGTTCCTTGATTTCCCGAGTCCATCCCCCAGGGACATGGCCTGTGGCTCTGTGACATGTGTGTCAGCCACCGTGGGAGAGAGCTCACGCTCTTTACCAATAGCCATTTTGTCAAACCCTAACCTGAATCCTGAAACCAGAAAGAGGGGCCTTATTTACCCCCAGAGCATCCCGTTGGGGGTCTTTCATCTGCAGCTGCCGGATCTCGCTGGGGCCACCAGAAGTAAAGGTCGGGTGAGCATCGATGAAAGAGACCACCAAGAGACTGTCTAATGCAACAGCAAAGGGTTTATTGGGAGTCCGGCATGCAAGGGCTCAGAGCTCGCTTGAACAGAGCAGAGAGCCCTGAGAAGAGCTTAAGAAGTGCTTATATATTTTCCTTGGAGAGGGCAGGGAGGGAAGTTTATTGATGGGTAAGGGCGAGTGGGCGGTTTGCGTGCAAATGGTTGATGGAGTACATTCTGCAGTTTGGCAGTTGGGGGCAGCACATTCTGGGAACAAGAAGAGCAAACAGTTCTCAAGATTTCAACAGTGTTTTATTAAGCATACAGAAAAACAGGAAGTGACAAGTACCTATTTTATTAACCTTTCAATATAAGTATGAAAACAGAAATCTAGGTTAGATTTGAAGCCCAGAAGTTCATTTGGCCCTTGATTGGTATACTTAGCTTTGAATTACGTTCCGTAGAGATGTCCCAGAAATATGGATATACAATGACACAGGACCTTGTACCTTCTCAGAGGTCAGTTCCAAAACACAGTCTCTAAGGGGAATCACACCAAAGTTCAAGACAAGATGGACTCAATTATCTCTACCAACCACCACACAAATGACCACAATTAAAACCAAAACACTCCCAAATGGCACTCATCTTCTTCCAAATAGACACTCATCATAACTTCTGGCAGGAGGATTCCATGAGAGGCGCAGCACAAGACAGTGTCCCAAATAATCTCCCTTTCCCCTCATTTGCCAAAAGTCAGAGTGGCCTGGACACCCTTCCTGTGAACCAGGAGTGATCAAATATGCCTGCCATTAATACAGCTCTGATCTTCAATTTGAGGCCTGCTGACGTTGGGGTTTAGATTCTTTATTTGAATTGGATTCATAAGAAAACCCAAGAACCTATGGGCTAGCATCTGCAAGGCTTTGAAGAACTCAATTGACCCAATGGATCCCTTTTCTCACTTGATTGAGGTCAGGAACCTTACAGAGGAATGCGAGAGACTTCATCAACAATGACTGATTTTTTGGCCATTTTGATTTTGGATCCACACATGGGATCTTTCTTTAGATCCATCAGGTGCTGATAATCTAAGCCACAGGCTCACACAGAGCCAAGAGGCTGATTCAGACACATCCCTTTACAATGCATTTAAGCAAAGAACCACAGGTGATGCCCATTCATTTCCGTTTGAAAACTGTTTTCTTCAGGCTTCACAAAAGCGTGGCCTGAGGCAAAGACCTTCCTGACATTCAGGGCAACAGAACAATAGGTAATCAAAAGGCCCTTCGCAGGGTTTCTCTACTGAGACTTTCTGGGTCACAGTGATATCTGACTTTTCTGAGATGCTTGCCATTCTCTTCAGCTATCCAGTACATGTCCATGTCACAGTGCTTGGAGGTGGTACATATCGTGGATGCAAATGCATGAACCTATTCTGGAGAGTGGCTAGATTTCAGGAAGAAAACAGGAACTTAGGAAAATAGCAGGTGTTGCCCATCGATAAGGCAAGCCCTAGTGCATTCATAAATTGGGCAGGATGAATGCTGGGAAGCTTTCTACTTGACAGGAAACATCCATTGATGCATTCTCTTTTCTAATGTCTACAAGCACGGACACAGTGGGATACACAGACATAGAAACACTCGCCTTGTGAAACAACTTACTAGAAACAGTTCACTCCAAACCAAACAAACCGACTTTCCTGCCTATTCTCAGAACATGAGACAAAACCACAAACACACATCCACACCCACAAAGGCACCTCCTTCCCCAAGTAGGTCTCTCACTCTCCAGAGTATCCTCTTACTGCTGGGCCATACTATGTTCCCCCGATATGGCGTTTCCTGTCTCAGATCTGGTCTCCTTGTCCAACTCTGTGAAGTGGTCAGGAGCCAGCTGTGAGCCACTACCTACTTTTTCAGGAAAGGCCCCTCTTCAGAGAACTCCTGGCATTTGGCCATCCTCACATCAGTAGGTACCAAGAAAGACTGACTCTGTCCTTGCTAAATCGAAGCAAGTGAGACACTGGGACTGGGACTGAGACTGACTCTGTGTGCCTGGCTTCCTGGATCCCAAGTTCAGAGAGTTCCATTACCAAGGGATTGAAGTGAGGTTACATCCTTCAGGAACTGAATGAGGTCACTGCCTTGGCAATCACTTTGTCCAAACAGTTGCTTTCAAGCGTACCATGAGAAGGAGGCTTACCCTATTTTCTGTAGCACTTTCACAAATTAGAATGGTATATCAACCATAGGCACCAAGGAACCGCTCTCCACACAGGCCTGATTTGGTCCATCTTCTTTATATTTGGAAGAGAGCCTTTAGTCCAGGGAGCACTGCAGTGAACCTCTGCACTAAAACTATTAGCAAGCACCTGATGGAGGACGCCTCCATAGGTAAGTGGCTCCTTTATAACATCTGATATCTGGTTAAGGGAGATCTCTTCTGATGACAGAGATGTGGCACGGGGAGGCTCACATATACTTCTGTCCAGGACAGTAACGAGAATCTTTCTGTCCTCTGTTCTGTTCTGTAGGGAATTCCTCTGGAACTGTAGAGAGGTGCCGACGGGCACGCATGCGCTCCTACCCTGGAGCTTTAGCAAGATGTTGCACTCTTGCCCTGTTTCTGTGTTTAGGCGCTGGGTTTCTGTTTTTTTGTGTTCTGTGTTCTATTTTTTGGTTTTTTGTTTGTTTGTTTTTGTTCGTTTTGTTGTGTGATATTGGTGGTAAAAACTTAAGTATATTGGACATGAAAATCAGAAATAAAGAGATTAAGCCTGACACCCCTTTGGACTGTGTTTTAAGGAACTGCAATGAACTTTATCCCCCATTGTAAAGCAGGATGATAGAAGCCCCTAGCTGGCTGCCTGGAGCACACCCATTGCAGAGGGCTATGCCTGCTGGGGACCTAAGAACTGAGTATCTCCCAGGTTAACAAGTGAAACTCCTTTAAAACCCCTTGTCCCTCCAGATAAAGAGAGTCACAACTTTGGCAGAGTCCCCTGTGTTTCTCCTTTGTTAGCCAAGCAATAAAACTCCTTTTTTCTTTTTCTCAAAACCCAGTCCTCATTATTAAATTTGTATTAATTGGCTTCAAGGTCAGGAACCAAACTTTAAGTTACAAATCTTGTACCCCCCCTCCGCCCCGGAACTTTGTGAGAGCTATCTACTGAAATGTTAGGAGATAGAGCATGCTTGAATCAGAGGAGCTAATCCTGTATGTAAAAGGGGAAACTGAGGGACTCCCAGCAGCTGCCAAAGCCCTGTTGATTCAGGGAATTACCTCCTTCCTTCCCTGCACTGTAAGGATTATGCCACCTCTGTCTTGTTAAAAAAAGAGAAAAAGAAAAAGGTGACACTAAATGCAGTAAAGTCACCATGGAGACACTTTATTTTACATTTCAGGTTGCCCTTCTGTGAAAACATCTGGTCCCCTTGTGGGGACATCTATGGTGCCACTGCTGTAGGAGATTTTTCTCTTATCTGCTCTGGTTTAAAGGGTTCTGTCTGACAGCCATAGTCTGGACCTCCTTTCTGTCTGTATTGTGTCTTAGTTTCTGGCCCTTTAAGACATCTGCAATAATGTGTTGATATTATAAATTGTTTTTGGGGAATGATCTTAGCTGAATGTGTGTCTAAATGATGATGTTTAATTTTAACAATCTGGTAACTGAATGGGTTTTTGAAGCATTGCACAATCTTGGAGTAAAAAGTCGGGTTTAGGTAATTGTTTAGTTTATGATTTCAGATAATTCATGCCAGAGAACTTAAATACTTAGGATGGATAACTGAAGAACTCTACTTCCAAGTTGGCAAGAAACTTCCCAATCATACGGTCTTTTTTTTTTTTTTTTCACCAATTTTGAATTGGGTAGCCTGGGAAAATGTCACTGTGTGTACCAGTGCATTAATTTGGACATAAATAGTAAATCATAGTATGGTGTCTGTTGACAAAACAAGATGTAAATTTATAAAATTTTGTGAATTGTATCTTAAACTTGTATCATAATTTTCAACATCTGAACCTGAAAATTATGGTTAAAATGCCTTAGTCCTGAGATGTCTGTTCAGAATAGCAGTTTTTTTGCTGCTCCTTCCAGACCTCAGCCATGACTTATGTTGAAATGCAAATGAAAGAAGCCTGCAAGCTTTGTAGGAGAGTGATTTGAGGTCTAAGGGAAAAAAAGGTAAATTGTATGTTATTTACTAATTACTGGCAAGTCATTTTTTCTAGGACTCTTATTTTTTTCTTAGATACTTTATGTTTTTTGACCTCATGATTTTGAGCATACAGACCTAGGTTAATGTTTTTCTGATCAGTTCTATCTTTGACCAACTGTGGACTTTTTGAAACATTGCAATAAAGATTTCAACTACGAAAAGCTACAAGGCCTTTACTATTATTATGTGTGCACAAATTGTTATGTGTTGTATGTCTATATATACACATATCCGTATATCATATATATGATACACAAATTAACATATATAAGGAGCGCTCATAAAAAAATAGCGCTCGTAAAAACAAATTTTAAAAAAGTGGATCCAAAGATCTTTAATTCACGTGATTTCAATGTTTCAATTTAAATTGGATAAAGAGATAAAAACAAATGTCTTTAAATTTAAGCTTACAAAGTTTTCTAGGTGTTCAAACATCTAACAAAATATTAACATCTACAAAATGTCTAATATGCCTTGGCTCTAGTACCTTTCCTTCAACATAAAAATGGTTTACACTGTTCAATACATTTCTCTAACTTTTTGATAAATAAGTAAAGTAAATTTGATATGGGATTACTCATTCATGAGTACTTTTGTTAGATATCTGATTGATTTACTAAGATCTGTATTTTTTTTAGTAAACTCTGTATAAGATTGTAAAAATCAGTCATGTGTTAATGAGACAAAAATTTCTTAAAACATAAGTTTACCCATAACATTGAGTTTATTAAGATTTATGTTTTCTAGAGCAAGCAACCATAAAAATTAAACAACTGATTAAATAAAAACTGTTATTTTAGAGCACTGTACTGCCATTTCTTTAAAAGCCAAACTTGATTAATGTAGAAACATAAATGTAATTGTTATGCTATTAATGTTTTCATATCTTACAGGTATGGAAGTCTGTAAGGTAGAAACGTTTAAAGAGTATTATATCAAGCTGGTGCTCTGAAGTTGTGTGGTAAAAAATATATTGTGGATTTATTTACCTGTTATCAATAAGATATGTAAATTTTTATGTTACTTTTTACATTGGGGAACAATTTAAATGTATTTTTAAGTTAATTAGAGCCTAATCTTTGTAAAGGTTAAAAACTTTCAGCCTTTCTTTAATTCATGTTTTAAATGTGATATCATATGGTGTTAGCTAATGTTCATGTGACCTCAAACAATTTATTTAAACATTGTCAAATGATATTTAAAAATAAAGATCAGCTTTAGAACTAAAATAGTTAAGATTTATAAAGAGCCCTGCCTTTCCTGAGATAAGGCTGTGTGTCCCAACTTACTACATGTGAGAATGACTATGAAATGATTAGGTCAGATAATATTTCTTTAAAGTTATGTTAAAAAGTTTTTTTTTATTGTCAATATTCCTAGGATCTCAAACATGGGATATAATGTATAACTCAGCCAAAAAATTCAGGGAAGATATTACACGAACTAAGTATTTTTACTTTTGTTAATTTTAGTTTGAAATTTTCTTATAAGTGATCTAAAGATTCCCTGTTAGTGTTTTACAAATGCGTTGCTATAAGAACACAACATGGGTTTATTCAAGATAATAAGTCATCAACTACAATACAGACAGAATAATACAGATCCCAATTAATAAAAAGGTAATTATAAAGTTATAGACATTAAAGCCCAGTACTCTTAATGTAAGGCTGTTAAAATTTATTTGCTGGATTTTTAGATTAGGATTTCAATGAGTTAAATGAAAAGGGCCAAGAAAACCAATATTTGGCTCTTGCCCTCTGAGTCAGTCTGAATCCAGGGAACAGGGGACTTCTCTAAAGAGCTTTGCAACTCTGGGCCACATAACCTCCTGATCAGGGAGATTAATGAGACCACTGGAGAACAGAAAGCCAATCAGTGCATTTGTTACAAAGAGGAGAGTCATCAGAGAAAGGAGACATCCCTGATGCTTCTGAGGGAAGCCAAATGGTCAAGCAAGACCTGGACCCACCTAGCGCAAATGGCACTAGCAGAACTGAGAATCTCCTCTCAAGTTTCCCCAGAATTGATTCCCACAAAAGCTCAGCTGACTGTTAACAATAGATAGAAACAAAAGTCAGTTTGACTGCTTCATCTTAAACACTTAGCAAAGACAGTTAAGACCAAAATACAGCCACTCCTGGGCATTTTAAATAATAATAATAATAATAATAATAATAATAATAATAATAATAATAATAAAATTTTAAGGTATGCACTTTATCTTATCCTCCCAAAATAAGTAAGACTGGAGGCTACAAAGAAGGATTCTCACACAGGAATGCCTAATACTTATAAAAAGAGACTATCAAGAAGAGCTGCCACAGGCAGAAGTTTTCAGTTTAAGACCTACAGATATTCCTAACCTACACAGGTAGGCTTGGTGTTTGCTAGTACGATTATCCAGCCCTGAGTAACAGAATTAAAGGTTTCTCTATTAGACGCAGAGGTCATACTAGTAAAAGGATTTTTACAAGATCAGATGACATTAAATTATTAAACTGTGTCTTATTGGGAGGGCCAACTGTAACACTTAAAGTTAAATATTAAGTTGACAGTCCTGATAATTGGGGATATTAAAGACTGGTGAGGGAATTTCTATACAGTGACATGTTCCAGCTGCTGCAACATTTATTCAGTACTCATGGTTTTTGTTTCACTCATAGAAGAATCCATTCACAGATGACTTTACAACCTGTTCTTCCCCAACCTGACTTCAAACCGAACTGACTTCTAAAGGGCAACTCATGTCTCTCAACTGACTTCTAATAGTCAACTCATGTCCCTCATGATGAGCCCACTCACGTCACCCTGTCTCAGGAGAGAAGAAGAAAAAATTAGTGATGCCACTCTTTTTACAACAATGGAGAGAAAGATAAATAGACTATCAATATAAATAATTAATTAAGTCAGGTAAAATCAGGGAGATCGGTTTTGGGTGAGTTGTAAAATTTTGGAGACTCTTATCTGAGGGATAAAAATTTCCTCAGTGTTCTTCCCATAATCTATCAAAGATTTGAAAGGGACACAGAGAAAAGGGGGAAATTGTAGACCCAACCTGATCTTTTATTAAAATTGGGAGCCATCATGCCACAAAGCCATGAAAAGATAATTTTGGCTTTACCATAAATTACTTCAAATTCTGAACCTGCGTGGAATGCCTGCCCACGTCTTGAACTCACGCACGCCCAGCTCTCTGACCAGATAGCAGCCCTCTCTGAAACTTTAGTGACACATCATAAATATTTGCCTTCTCTGGCCAGACAACAACCCTCTCTGAGGCTCTAATGGTCCTCATGAATTCTGATGTAGGGACAGCAAAAAAATTGTAAACTACCTTTAATGTGATGTTTATCAGAGTTCTGTTATCTGTAACCCCCCTTTTGTGTAACTTTCTGGGCTATAAAACTGGGCTGTAGGAAAGCTGGGGATGCTGTCTTGTTTTCACCATTTTGGGAGGGAGAGGCAGCACGGCCGGTGGAAATAATAAGCTTAATTTTATTTGATTTTAATTTGAGTCAGTGGTCTTTTCTAGCGTCCTGGTCTAACAGGTAAACACTCCAAAGACGTGGAGCTCTGCCGGCCTAAAGACTTCTTGAGAAACTTCCTCTGAGGTTGGGCACTTGAAATATATGTTGTTGTAAGGAGATTTAGCTTCCTTTCTAGTGACACCATAAAAGCTGGATCTGCATCTACGTGACCTGGAGGACATGGTTTTTTGTATTCTAATGAACATGAGGCAGCAGTGCTGAATTTTGTATTTATAGGTAAACTGTGGCCACTTGGTGCTCAGTGTCTCCCCGTGTGAACTGTGAAGCCATTTGGTCATCCTCCACTTTTCGTGGTGTTTCTTGCTGCTGCACTGGGAGTTTGGTACTTGCTTCATGAAATACAACGAGTTCAACTGGGACCCAGTATTGGAGGGAGTTCTGTCACTTGTGGTGACAGAGAATGCACCAACCAGGCTTCTATCTCACAAAGCTTGCCCATTTGTCCATAGAAATCTGACTCTGAACTTTGCCCAGAAACCTCTCCATGTAACAAGAAGGGTCTGCTGGCTGCACCATATCAGTCACAAGCCATTTTGAAGGCAATGGAAAATCCTCCTGGCCACACCACAGATGTATTATCACACACCTGCCCACCACTGCAATAGGCCCACTACTCAGCAGGGTCCAACTTACTGGCATCTTTGTTCTACACCATTTTCATGAAACCCCGTCAATCATGGCATTCTCTTGTACACTCATGATCAGGAAAAAGACATCCAAAGGTTCTCCAGTGCCACCTGGTTAAGGGAATTTCAAAAATTTTATTGTATTTATTTAGCCATTTTTCATGGATGAAGTTGGAGGCATTGTGGGTTTCAGTTCATTCAGGAACCATTAAATGGTGAGGAAACTCATTTCAATGAAATCTCTGGAGAAATCTCACAGGCAAGTCATCCCATAGAGTGGTCAAAAGGTCACATGAAGCCAGGCCCATTGAGGTCTTCAATGTGACGTCCATGGGTGTTCTGACTGTCAACTATGGCTGCCACATCTTTCAGAATAAAATCATGTGATATCTTAGCTGAGATTCCAAGGCTCTGTGGAAAGTCACCCTTCTTTTTTGATCTCAGTTTCCAAGGGGAAATCCAATGTGTGGCCTCCTAAAATCTGAACACAGTTCATGGCAATATTTCTCTGAGATCAGTTCCAGAACTCAGACTCTAAGGGGAATCACACCAGAGTTCAAGCCCAGGTAGACCCTGTCATCACTTCCAAGCACTACACAAATGACCACAATTAAAACCAAAACACTCCCACAAGGCCCTCATCTTCTTCCATATAGACACTCATCATAACCTGTGGCTGGAGGTTTCCATGAGGGGCTCAGCCCAAGACAGTGTACAAAATAAACTCCCTTGCCCATAATTTGCCTAAAGTCAGGGTTGCCTGGATACCCTTCCTGAGAACCAGGACTGATCAAATAAGCCTGCCATAAATACTGCTCTGCTTCTCCAATTTGAGGCCTACTGACTCTCGGGTATAGACTCTTTATGTGAATTGGAATCATGAGAAAACCCAAGCACATATGGGCTATCATCTGCAGTGTTTTGAGAACTCATTTGACACAAAGGATCCCTATTTTCACTTGATGGAGGTTAGGAACGTAACAGAGGAAGGCGAGAGACTTCGTCCACAATGACTGCTTTTTTGGCCATTTTGGTTTTGGAAGCACACGTGGGAACTTTCTTTAGATCCATCAGGTGCTGAGAATCTATGCAACAGCCTCACACATGGCCAAGAGTCTGATGCAGACACATTCCTTTCCAAAGCAATTAAGCAAAGAGCAACAGATGATGCCCATTAATTCCCCTTGAAAACCGTTTCCTTCAGGCTTCACAAAGGAGTGGCCTGAGGCAAAGACCTTTCTGACATTCAGGGCAACAGAACAATAGATAAGCAAATGGCCCATTGCAGGGTTTCTGGAATGATATCTGAGTTTTCTGAGATGATCCCATTCCCTTCAGCTATCCAGTACATGGCCATGTCACAGAGCTTGGAGGTGGTACATATCGTGGACACAAAACCCTGAACCTATTCTGGAGAGTGGCCAGAATTCAAGAAGACATACAGGAACTTAGGAAGATAGTAGTTGTTGCCCATCCATTAGGAAAGCCACAGTCCATTCATAAATTGGGCAGGATGAATGCTGTGAAGGTTTCTACTAGACAGGACACATCCATTGATGCATTCTCTTTTCTAATGTCTACAACCACGGACACAGTGGGATAAACAGACATAGAAACACTCGCATTGTCAAAAGACTTACTAGAAACAGTCCACTCCAAATCAAACAAACCGACTTTCCTATATATTCTAAGATCATGAGACAAAACCACAAACTCACACGCACACCCACAAAGTCAACTCCTTCCCCCAAGTAGGTCTGTGACTATCCGGAGTGTCCTCTGACTGATGGGACATACTACGTTTCCCCGAAATGGGCTGTCCTATGTCACATCTGGTCTCCTTGGCCAACACTGTGAAGTTGTCAGGTGCCAGTAGTGAGACACTACCTGCTTTCTCAGGAAAGGCCCCTCTTCAGAGCTCTCCTGGAATTTGGCTATCCTCACATCAGTAGTTACACAGAAAGACCGATTCTGTCCTTGGTAAATCCAAACATGTGTGGCCACTGGGACTGGGACTGGGAATGACTCTGGGTACCTGGCTTCCTGGATCCCAAGTTCAGAGAGTTCCATCACCAAGAAAGTTATATAGGTCACTTCCTTCAGGAACTGAATGAGGTCACTGCCTTGGCAACATCTTTGTCCTAACAGTTGCTTCCAAGTGTCCCAATAGATGGAGGCTGCCCCTACTTCCTGTGACACTTTCACAAGTAAGAATGGTATATCAAACATAGGCACCCGTAAACAGCTCTCCACACAAGCCTGGTTTGGTCCATCTTCTCTACATTAAGAAGAGAGAGACTGCTTCAGACACACCCCTTCATCCTGACCTGTTTTTTTTTTTTTTTTTTTTTGTCATGAAAGATGACTTTCGCTCTCTCAGGTCCTTCATAGCTTTCTATATCTTCCCCAGGGTTCACTTCTGCATGGACCTTTGAGGTTCTCAGCAGGTGGAAGATCTCTTACATTTCTATATAAGAACAACTTTGTCCTTGCTTTTCTGTAAAGTTAGGTTGAGGAAACAAAGTATGGTTAGGATTAATAACATGATTGATTTGGGTTAGGAATCATTCTGCTGCATGAATAATGGTATTGGGAACCTGCAATATTTATAAGGATATATAGAGGTGAAATATATGTATGAAAACACAAATCTAGGTAAGATTTGAAGCCCAAAAGGGCATTGGATCCTTGATTGGGATACTTTACTCTGAATTATGTTGTGCACATGTGTCTCAGATAAATCTATACATAATGGCATAGGACCTTGTACCTTGGATAATTGAATGTTGAAGAGAACATCCAGTCAAAAAAGGATAGTTGGTAGGATTAGGAAGATACTTGATAGGATTAGAAAAAATAGTCAGTATAGGATTTGGACAAAAACTTCCTTAGCAATAGGGTTTCAGGTAGACAGAAAATGTAAATGTCAGCACATTTGAAGAGTCAGTCACAATGATGAACTGGGGAAAATATGTAGGAAAGCAGATATCATTAGAGACATTAGGAAATCAGGCAAATGATGAAGTGATTGATAGGATTAGACATTTTCAACAGGCTTCAGGTTGAATACATAATCTTAGGAAGAAACAAATATGTAGTCACCAATAGGATTGACATTTGAGAGCATTAGGCAACATGGACATGGGTGATTTTCATAATCCATACTCACATTCCATTTAGGCTTTGGTACAATTGTAAGTGTGACTTTGCATTTTGTGGCCAGAATATTACTGTGATAAAATGTATATGTAGATCAGGTGACATGAGTCTTTCTTGCACCATTTCTGGGAGCAATATTTAGAAGAGATATAAATTAGTATTGGGGGCACAAATAGGTGTACCATGTGTGAATATATAATATAACAGATTCCAACTTTAGAAATTGGAATAAATTGATATCTGAAAATACACAGGAAATGTCATATTGACATACATACATTCATTCCAACCAGTTATACATCTAATGGTAATATTAGGGTTGTGGTTTATCATAAAGTGTGTGTGAGTTTTGCTTCAAAATTGATTATGAAAATCGAAAATAATGTGTTTGGAAAGAAGTCTCAATAAATAACCAGTCAAAAGCAAGGAGGAATACATGTGTACTGAAGCAGGAAGTGATTGAATGTGTTTCAAATGTCTTTAAATTTGTGAACTTGTGGATGAAATGTATATACTTTGATGTACAAAAACTGAAGAAATAGTAATGTACCAGTGTTAAATAAAAATGAACGTCAAAATACACATCATGCCCCTTTGGAATCTACTTGCATTGATGTTAAATTGGGTCAGTTACAGTAGAAATATAAGGATTTGTTTGCACCATTCAGTGAAGTGAGTTTTCAGTACTAGAAAACAAATATGTATTTCAGGTGGATGAATATTTCTGAAAATAATCGTATGAAAATTTGATTATAAAACCACATACATGAGCATGAGTGAATTATTTAGGGAGTGTATAATAGGACACATATATTTTATATTTGGAAAAATCTAGAGAATATATATATATATATATCTCACAGAGAAACATTAGAAAGTAGCAATATATATGCCAATCAAAATTCATCGTGAAATATATATCATCCACCGATCCAAAAATATTAATTTTACTGAACATGGATTTATGTATAATGTTGTTCAACTAAAAATCTCACTCATAGTTTGAATTTTCAGTTCCAAAAGCGTTTAGGAGGGGTGATCTCTTCTCATACTTTGTTTCTGCCAAGTTAGCCACCTCACAAAAATGTACGTGTGATTTTATATGTGCATATAAAAATACATGTGCTGAATTGGCTACAGAAAAAAGGAGACAGAAATTCACATATGTGTTAACTTTAAAAACACATGGAGTACTATTTCAACAAACAATTGACAAGATTTATAACTCCTACACTATATCATGCAAAAGGCAAGACCAACTATACACCATGCCTCCTCTGAACTGCTTGTATTAATATTATGTTTGGGTTATTTGTCTCCATCATATTAGGATTAGTAGTCAGAGTCTATTAGGGTATGGGTTACTGACAGGGATTCAGTATTTCGAATGGAAAATTGGAAAATGAATCCAATGTGTATGTAAATATGTGCTACACAAAAATCTTCCCACTCTCATCCAGAACAATACCTTGACAACACCTTCACCCCATGTAAGACACAATTAGAGGAGAAGAGTTAGAAAATCCATGAATACATATCTGGAATGGAATGCGATCAGAAGTTCACAACCTTGGAAGTGTTAGAGGAGTTTCCAAAAGTAAGGGACAGGGTAAACACTTCAAAAACATGGAGGTCTGTTGTCCTAGAGACTTCTTGAGATACTGCCTGTGAGGTTGGGCACTTGAAATATATGTTGTTGTCACGTGCTTTAGCTTCCTTTCTAGTGAAATCATCAACCTGGTTCTGCATCTATGTGACCTGGAGGACATGGTTTCTTATTTTCCATCCGTGGGTGGGCCCCTTGCTTAAGAGCTCTGGCTACTGGACAAATTTTACACAAAGAAGCCTCTAATCTGACTTTTGGGGCCCCTTGAACTATCTACTCCCCACATCACTTGAAAGATCTTTTACCTTAAAAGGGTCTTCAAACCCTCCCTACATCCAGAGTTCTGTCGCTCCTCACTTCCTTTCTGGAAAACCCTAATATTATTTTCCTCCCCTGCTCTGCACTGAACCCTGCCTCACTGCTCCCAATAACTCCCATGTCTCACACACCAACTCAAAATTGCTTGGAAAACTTAGATGATTTCCTCCCCTGTCATTCTTCCATTTTTGAGAGACCACTCACCAAGCCTGACCTTATCTGGTTTACTGACAGCAGTTCCTTTAGGCAGAATGGAACTCATTACTCTGGATACGCTGTATTTTCAGCCACTGAGATTATAGAGGCCAAAGTTTTGCCTTCAGGAACTACAGACCAGCAGGCTGATTTTATAGCATCCACTCGTGCCTGCCTTCTAGCACAAGGCAAATCCCTCACCCTCTAAAATGATTCAAAATATGTCTTCCATATCTTATTATCCCATGCTGCAATTTGAAAGAAGCGAGGCCTACTTACCACCAAAGGTAATGCGATCACTAATTCAGCTCTTATAACCAATCTGATAGAGGCCTCCCACTTACCCACCCAGTTGGGAGATGTCCATTGTAGGTCCCATCAGAAGGACGGCTCTCTTATCACTGAGGACAATGCCAAAGCTGACCAGGTGGCACGAATGGCTGCTACCACTTCCAATCATGGCCCCCATGGTGGACATATAATGGCCACTTTAGACAGCTCATCTGAAGCCCCTACTTCTTTCAGTAAGAACAAGCATCTTTTCAAGTTCCTTCATACTCTATTCCTTTCCAATTCTCAGTCTTTGACCCTCTTTTTACAGAGTTTCTTCTTCCTCACTCCCTCTGACAAGCCATGCTACAGAATATAGCCTCTAATTGTCAGATCTGTCAGCGGACCAACCCTCATACTCCTTTAAGGCCCAAACGTATCCCTTCCCAACAAGCCCGGGGACACATTCCCTTTGCTGACTGGCAGGTAGACTTCACCAACATGCCCACAGTATGGCACACTAAATACCTCCTTGTCTTTGTGGACACTTTCTCTGGTTTGGTTGAGGCATTTCCCACTTCCAATAAAAAGGCTTCCACTTTAGCTTCAATCTTACTGACAGACATCATCCCCAGGTTTGGTATGCCCACTTCCCTACAATATGACAATGGCCCTGAGTTTACTTCTAGGATCACACAAAAGGTCTCTCAAGCCCTCTCCTTCAAGTGGCATTTCAACTGTCCATATTTCCCCCAGGCTTCAGGGAATGTGGAAAGGGTAAATCGTACTCTAAAGGAAGTCCTTACCAAATTGACAATGGAATTAAACATAGACTGGGTCAAACTCCTTCCCTTGGCTTTGCTTCGAATCAGAGCTCTCCCTAAGAAACCATCTTTACTGTCTCCTTTTGAGATAATGTATGAAAGACATCTTATAACCCCTGCGTTGGTCATTTCACAAGGACCTCTCACCCGAGATTTGTCTTTGCCTCTCTTGCTTCATCTCCGCTCGGAACTCTGGAAATATCAGGACTGGCTTCTTCCGGACCCAGTCTCCTCTCCAAACACTCCTCCCTTAACACCTGTTAGTCTAGTCAATTATAATACCCCAGAGGAGAAAGGGACTCTTGCCCCCAAATGGGAAGGCCCCTATCCTGTCATTCTCTGTACCCCCACCGCCGCCAAACTCTCCTTACCAGACAACCGTCTCACTCCCTGGAATCACATGTCTAGATTGAAGCCACATCACCAGGAGGCCCCACATGCTGACGACAAGGCCACCCCAGAGGAACTCCAAGAATCACCTCCTGAACCTCCCCTTTACTCCTGCTCTCCACACCCATCTCACCCATTTAAGTTGCGGCTCACACGGTTTTCCTTGCAGCCCAATTCCTCTTAAAGAAGGCACAATGAGCTCTCCCAACACCCTAGTCTTCTCTAACTGCTTGTTTTTTGTGCTCTGCTTATTTTCTGTGCTCTGTCAGGACTGGTCTTTACCCTCCTCACCTACCATGCATTTATTCACTCTTCGGGAACGATACTCAGAACATGGCATGCAGACGGTCCGCGGAGTGGATGCAACTACTTGCTTCATCCACAACTGCACCTCTATTTCCCTAAAATTGTCACCTTCAAGGACCTTCGTCCCTGGTAGCTGGAACTGGCCTTTCATTTGCTTCCTTTTTGATCAAACAAAAGATTATTGTCATTGGTGGCCTGAGATATATAATGGGTGCCCCTATTGGTCATGCAGGTTCCATGATGAACGTGGTAGCTATTCTTACCACTCACTCGGTTACCCTGAAGGGTGGACTTCTAGTTACATAAAGTGGCATAAAGGCTCTTCATCCAATAACAATGGATGGTATACTTTAGATAAACCTGACCCCAAGGCCAAACGTTGGGGCTATGTTGAGTTTGCTGTCTATGCTCAGACAACCTCAGTCAGACCCACAGGGTGGATGACTATTGGCCGCACCCTGATTACGCCACCTAAGGCAACCATCCAGGTAGTCGAACACATTAAGGACTCAGAATCAAAACTTCGAGATCGTATCCATAGCTCATCCAAAGAGGATTCAGAGCCTTCAACCCCCTCAGGTCCCTCTCCCACATGGCTCAATTTGCTACACCAAACGTTTTGATTATTAAACTCCACCCGTCTTTCTTTGCCTACTTCTCAGTGCTTTCTCTGTGCTTCACTTAGTCATCCACTTCTAGCAGCAGTCCCATTAGCGGCAGAAAATATTCCAGCAAAACCCTACATTTCTCTAAAAAGGACAAACCCTACATGTGACACGTAACCCACTGTGGGAAAGTTATTCCACCAATACCTTATTTCCTTTCATCTGTTTCCACCTGCCAATAATGAATCCTTTACCCGTTTGTTCCTTGAGCTACAACACCCCATAGAGCCCTGTGTTTAGGCAACCTGAACATTTCCTCTGGTGTAATGGGTCTTTAAGTACCTCAACGATCAATGTCTCTGGCACCTGTTTCTTGGTTACTGTAGTTCCTCAGCTATCTTTGTATACCCCCACCGAATTCCGACAGTTGGCCCTACCTTCCCACACCCGTAAGGTAGTCTTTCTGCCGGTTCTGGTAGGCCTCATTTTAACAACCTCAGTGACGAGTCTCGGACTCTCTGGTGGAGCTATAGGTCATGCTCTATGGGCATCCAATGACCTTCAACAAAAACTGCAGGAAACACTCAATACCATGGCTGAGTCTCTGGGTTCCTTGCAGCGGCAGGTTACATCATTGGCACAAGTGGCTTTACAGAACCAAAGGGCAATTTATCTTCTCACTGCAGAAAAAGGGGTTACATGCCTATTCCTCAGAGAGGAATTTTGCTATTATGTTAATGAATCTGGGCTAATAAAAAAAATGTTGTTAAATTGCAGGAATTATCGACCGAATTTCTCAAACATACCTCCTCCAATCCCATCATAGGGTTCTTCCAATCCTATCTTGCCATGTACTTACTACATATCTTGGGGCCCCTTATTGGGATGCTCCTTTTTGTGCTCTCTTGCCCTGCAAAATGAAGTGCCTTCAAACCCAACTGCAAAAAATTCCTAATCAAACTTTCAACCAGCTTTTGCTTAGGCACTACCAGCCTCTGATGACCGATGAACCCCCAACATCTCCAAGAGAACAGTAACTAGTGATGAAGCTCACTACCAGGCATGATGGAATGCAATGGGTATCAGACAGCGGGAGACAACGAGCTTTGAGAACCTCTTAATCTGCCATCCTGGATTCATGAGTCTTTACCACCTTCTAAGATTTCTCATGGCCCTTGGCCTCTTCTATGTCAGTCCCCCAACATGGAACTTCTGCCAAAAAATGACATTTCCTTTAATTTTTATCTTCATTCTGTTTTTATTTGCTCTGATCTTCTTCAGGTGCTGGTGACGCCATGTCCAGACAACGCTTCCAGTATTTCCTAGAGTCTCTGTTACAGGACCAGTGGCTGATACCAACAATCTCTTCCATCCAGGACTAGTTCCATGCCATCGACAACTTTGGCTTCAGGGAACATTCATTGACTTCACCCCTACGAAAGTAGCTGTCTATAGCCACTGGGTTTTATTTCTGGCTGCCATGATAATCCCAAACCTGCTCCATGAGCATTCCTCCACTTCTCTTTCTAGGCCCCACACCACCCCCACACAGCAGGAAGCAGCCGGATCTGACAAATGACGCCCCACTTCCTAAGAAAACAAAAAGGGTGGAATGTTGGGAAAAGAATAAATGGCAGCCATACCCCAGAGAAAAACCTCAACATGGCGCCTAAGGACTTCTTCTTCCTACCTTCTTCATTTCTGCAGTGGCGCAAAAAGTTCCCACCCTTGTGAACTCTCACGTCAGCGCCAATTTCAAATCTCACTTGTGGGGAACCTTAGCCCCAATGAGAACTAATTCCTGGGCTCTGGAGCTGATATCTGAAAGAACTTGCCAATAAACGGGTTGCTGCCATTTATCTAAGCCCTACCATCTCCCCCTTAGTTCTATATAAGCACACAGCTTTGAGCAGTAAAATTGGAATTCTCCCGGTGAAGTGTCATTGCGTGGGGAATTATTTCACTCATGATCAGCAACAGGATATCCAAAGGTTCTCCAGTGCCACCTGGTCATGGGAATTTCAGAAATTTGATGGTATTTATTTAGCCATTTTTGAAGGATGAAGTTGGAGTCACTGTACGTTTCAATTAATGCAGGAACCATTATGTGGTGAGGAAGCTCATTTAAATTAAAACTCTGGAGAAATCTCACAGGCAAGGCTTCCCAAAGAGTGGCCAAAAGGTCTCATGAAGCCAGGATCATTGAGGTCTACAATATGAGTTCCATATGTGTTTAGATTCTCAACTATGGCTGCCAAGTCTTTCAGAATAAAATCATGTGATATCCTGGCTGAGATTCTACTGCACTGTGGAAAGACACCCTGGCACTCGATCTCAGTTTTCAAGGGAGGCTTCTCATGCGTGGCCTCCTAAAATCCCAACACATTTCATGGCAATACTTCTTTGAGGTAAATTCCAGAACTCAGTCTCTAAGAGGAATCATGCCAGAGTTCAAGCCCAGGTGGATCCAGTTATCTCTTCCAACCGCCAAACAAATGACCACAATTAAAACCAAACACTCCCACATGGCCCTCATCTTCTTCCATATAGACACTTATCATAACCTCTGGCTGGAGTTTTTCATGAGGGATGCAGCCCAAGACAGTGTCAAAAATAAGCTCCCTTGCCCCTCATTTGCCTAAAGTCAAGGTGGCCTGGACACCCATCCGGTGAACCAGGAGTGATCAGATAGGCTAGCTGTTAATACTGCTCTGCATCTCCAATTTGAGGCCTACTGACTGTCAGGTATAGATTCTTTATATGATTTGGAGCCATGAGAAAACCCAAAAACCTATGGGCTAGCCTCTGCAGGGCTGTGCATAACTCATTTGACCCAAAGGATCCGTATTCTCACTTGATGGTGGTCAGGAACCTTACAAATGAATGCGAGAGACTTTATTCACAATAATTGCTCTTTTGGCCATTTTGGTTTTGGATGCACACATGGGATCTCTCTTTATATCCATCAGGTGCTGAGAATCTAAGCCACAACCTCACACAGGGCCAAGAGGCTGATTTAGACACATCCCTTTCCAAAGCAATTAAGCAAAGAGCCACAGGTGGTGCCCATTCATTTTCATTTGAAAACTGTTTTCTTCAGGCTTCACAAAGGGGTGGCCTGAGGCAAAGACCTTCCTGACATTCAGGGAAACAGAACAATTGATAAGCAAAAGGCCGAAAGCATGGTTTCTCAACTGAGACTTTCTTGGTCACACTGATATCTGTGTTTTCTGAGATGCTCGCCATTCTCTTCAGCTATCCAGTACATGGCCATGTCACAGAGCTTGGCAGTGGTACATATTTTGGACACAAATCCATGAGCCTATTCTGGAGAGTGGCCAGAATTCAGGAAGAAAACTACAACTTAGAAAGATAGCAGGTGTTGCACATCGATAAGACAAGCTGCAGTCCATTCATATATTGGGCAGGATGAATTATGGGAAGATTTATACTAGACAGGACACATCCATTAATGCATTCTCTTTTCTAATGTCTACAACAACGGACACAGTGGGATACACAGAAACAGAAACACTCGCCGTGTCAAATGACTTACTAGAAACTGTCCACTCCAAACCAAACAAACCGCCTTTTCTATCTATTCTCAGAACATGAGACAAAACAACAAACCCACACCCACTCCCACAAAGGCACCTCCTTCCCCCAAGTACGTCTGTGACTATCCGGAGTGTCCTCTGACTGGTGGGCCATACTATGTTCCCCCGAAATGGCCTGTCTTCTCTCAGATCTTGTTTCCTTGACCAACTCTGTGAAGATGTCAGGAAAAAGTGTTTAGCCACTACCTGTTTTCTCAGGAAAGGTCCATCTTCAGAGCTCTCCTGGCATTTGGCCATCCTCACATCATTAGGTACCAAGAAAACTGACTCTGTCCTTGGTAAATCCAAACAAGTGAGCCCACTGGGACTGGGACTGGGACTGCCTCTGGGTGCCTGGCTTCTTGGATACCAAGTTCAGAGAGTTCCATCACCAAGGAAATGAGGTATGTCACATTCTTTGGAACTGAATGAGGTCACTGCCTTGGCAACCACTTTGTCCTAACAGTTGCTTCCAAGGGTTACATAAGATGGAGGTTGCCCCTACTTCCTGTGACACTTTCATAAGGTAGAATGTATATCACCATTGGCACCCGGGAACAGCTCTCCACTCAGCCCTGGTTCGGTCCATCTTCTGTACAATAAGAAGAGAGAGAGGCAGATTCAGACACATCCCTTCATCCTGACCAGGTTGTTTGCCATGGAAGATGACTTTTGCTCTCTCAGGTGCTTCATACCTGCCTACAACTTCTCCAGGTATCATTTGTGCATGGACATTTGAGGTTCTCATCAGGTGGAAGGTCCCCAACTTTCCTGTATTGTAAGAACCACTCTGTCCTTGCTCTTCTGTAAAATGATTGAGGGAACAGTGTATACATGGGGTTAAAAACAGGTTTGATTTGGGTTACGAGTGATTCTGTGTGATGAATAATGGTATTGGGAACCTGCAATATTTACAAGAATATAGAGGTGAAATATAAGTAGGAAAACAGAAATCTAGGTATGATTTGAAGCCCAGAAGGGTTTTGCCCTTGATTGGGATACTTAGCTTTGAATGATGTTCTGCAAAGATGCCTCAGGTAATTCGATATACAATGGCATAGGACCTTGTACATTGGATGATTGAATTTAGAAGAGAACATCCAGTCAAAAAGGGATATTTAGTAGGATTAGGAAGATAGTCTGTAGGTTTAGGAAGAAGAGTGAGTATAGGATTTGGACCAAAAGTTCTTTAGCAATAGACTTTCTGTTGTTGAGTGAATGTAAATGTCAGCACATATGAAGAGTCAGTCACTATGTTGAACTGGGGAAAATATGTAGAAAAGCAGATATCAATAGAAACATTACGAAATCAGGCAAAGTATAAAGTGAGTGATAGAATTAGACATTTTCAACAGGGTTGAGTTTGAATATATAAATTAGGAAAAAAACAAATCTTTAGTCACCAATAGGATTGACAATTGACAGCATTAGGCAACCTGGACATGGATGTTTTTAGAAATCCATGTTCACTTTCCATTTAGGCTTTGGTACAATCATAAGTGTGACCTTTCCATGTTTTGTCCAGAATATTACTGTGATAATGAGGTGACATGAGTATTTCTTTCACCATTTCTGGGAGCAATATATTGAAGATGTAAAATGAGAATCGGGGGTACAAAGAGGTGTACCCTGTTTCTAGGAACATAGAGAAAAAGCATGAATAGACCATACAGTGAATAAAAGATATAACTTTTTTGAACTTTAAATAATGAATTGAACTGATATCTGAAAAATTAAAGGAAATCGTATATTGATATACAATCATTCATTCCAACCAGGTATATATGTAATGGAAATATTTGTGTTTTGGTTTATCATGAAGAGTGTGTGAGTTTTGCTTCAAAATGATTATGGAAATTCAAAATAATGTGTTTGGAAAGAAGTCTCACGAAAAGACCAGTCAAGAAACCCTGACAATACATGTGTTCTGAAGCAAGAAGTGGTGAAAGTTGAAACAAATGCTTATTAATTTGTGAACTTGTGGATGAAATGTATATCCTGTGATGTGCAAAAACTGAAGAAACAATAATGTACCAGTGTCGAATACAAATGAATGACAAATTACATATCATGTCCCATTGGAGTCTATTTGCATTGATGTTAGACTGGGTCAGTTACTGTAGAATAATTAGGATTTGTATGCACCATTCACTGAAGTTAGTTTTCAGTACTAGGAAACAAATATGTATTTCAGGTGGATGAATATTTCTGATTATCATCTTGTGAAAAGTGGATTATAAATCCACATACATGAACATGAATGAATTTAGAGAGTGTATATTAGACACATATATTTCATATTTTGAAAAATTTGGAGAGTATATCTATATCTATATCTATATCTATACACACACAGACACACACACACACACACCCACACAACTCACAGACATTAAAAAGTACCAATATAAATGCCAATCGAAATTCATCAGTAAATATGTATCATCCACAAATGCAAAAATATTGATTTTACTGAACATGAGTTAATGTATAATGTTGTTCTACTAGGACGCTCTCCTATAAGTTGAATTTTCATTTCCAACAGCATTTAGGAGGAGTGAACTCTTCTCACAATTTGTATCTGCCAAGACAGCCACCTCACAAAAATGTACGTGTGATACCTGGTAGGATTCTATATATGCATATAAATATACGTGTGTGAAGAGTCTACAGAAAAAGGAAACAAGAATTCACATATTTGTTAAGTTTAAAACACATGGAGAATATTTCAAATAAATTTGACTAGATTTATAACTCCTACCTTATATAATGCAAATGTCAAGTCCAACTATACAACATGTCTCCTCTGAAGTACTTGTATTTCTAATGTGTTGGGTTAATTTTCTCCATTATATTAGGATGAATAGTCTGAGTCTACTAGGTATGGGTTAGTGTCAGGGATTCAGTATTTTGAATGGAAAATTGGAAAATGAATCCAATGTGTGTGTAAATATATGCTGCACAAATATCCTCCCGCTCTCATCCAGAACAATGCCTTGACATTACCTTCACCCCAAGTAAGACACAATTAGAGGAGAAGAGTTACAAAATCAGTGAATACATATCTGGAATGGAAAATGCTCAGGAGTTCACAACCTTGGAGGTGGTAGAGGAGTTTCCAAAACTAAGGGACAGGGTAAACACTCCACAAACATGGAGCTCTGCTGGCCTAAAAACTTTTTGAGAAACTGCCTCTGAGCTTCCACACTTGAAATATATGTTGTTTTCAGGAGATTTGGCTTCCTCTGTAGTGAGAACATCAAAGCTGGGTCTGCATCTATGTGACCTGGAGGACATGGTTTCTTATTTTCCAATGAACAAGATGAAGCAGTGCTGAATCCTCTCTTTGTAGGTAAACTGAGGCCACTGGGGACTAAGTGTCTCCCCGTGTGGACTGTGAAGCCATTTGGTCCTCTTCCACTTTTTGTGGTGTTTTTGCTGCTGCACTGTGAGTTTGGTATTTGTTTCACGAAATACTAGGAGCTAAACTGGGACACAGTGCTGGAGGGAGTTCTGTCACGTGTGGTGGGTCAGGGTCTGCAAGAGAATGCACCAACTAGGCTCCTATCTCTCACAGCTTGCCCCATTGCCCCCTTGTCCATATCAACCTGATTCTTAATTTTCCTCTGAAAACTCTCCATATAACAAGATGCCTTTACATATAAGGGTCTGTTGGCTGCACCATGTCAGTTACAAGCCATTTGGAATCCAATGGTAGATCCACATGGCCCTACCACGGATGTTTTAGCAAACACCTCCCCACCACTGCTCTAGACCCACTACTCAGCAGGCTCCAAATTTCTGGCATCTCTGTTCTACACCATTTTCATGAAACTCAGTAAATCAAGGCACTGTCTGGTATACTCATGATCAGCAACAGGACATCCAATGTTTCTCCAGTGCCACCTGGTCATAGGAATTTCAAAAATTTCATGGTATTTATCTAGCCATTTTTCAAGCATGAAGTTGGAGGCACTGTGGGTTTCAGTTCATTCAGCAAACATTAAATGGTGAGGAAGCTCATTTCAATGAAATCTCTGGAGAACTCTCACAGGCATGGCTTCCCAAAGAGTGGACAAAAGGTCACATTAGGCCAGGCCCATTGAGGTCTACAATGTGAGGTCCATGTGTGTTTTGACTCTCAACGATGGCTGCCATTTCTTTAAGAATAAAATCATGTGATATCCTTGCTGAGATTCCCAGGCCTCTGTGGAAATCCACCCGGGGCCTAGGTCTCAGTTTCCAAGAGCGACTTTCATGCGTGGCCTCTTAAAATCCCAACAAAATTCATGGCAATGCTTCTCTGAGTTCAGTTCCAAAACCCAGTCTCTAAGGGGAATCACACCAGAGTTCAAGCCCACGTGGACCCGTCATTTTTTCCAATGCCACACAAATGACCAAAATTAAAACCAAAACACTCCCACATGGCCCTCATCTTATTTCATATAGTCAATCATCTTAACCTCTGGCTGGAGTTTTCCATGAGGGGCGCAGCCCAAGACAGTGTCCAAAATCAGCTCGTTTGCCCCTCATTTGTCTAAAGTCAGGGTAGCCTGGACACCGTTTCTGTGAACCAGGAGTGAACAAATAAGCCTGCCGTTAATACTTCTGTGTTTCTCCAATTTGAGGCCTACTGATTTTAGGTATCGATTCTTTAGGTGATTTAGAGTCATGCGAAAACACAAGTACCTCTGCAGGGCTTTGAAGAACTCATTTGACCCAAAGAATCCCTATTGTCATTTGATGGAGTGCAGGAACCTAACAGAGGAAGGCAAGAGACTTCATCCACAATGAATGAAATTTTTTTCCATTTTGGTTTTGGAAGCTGACATGGGATCATTCTTAAGATCCATCAGGTGCTGAGAATCTAAGTCACAGCCACACACAGGCCCAAGAGACTGATAAAGACACATCCCTTTCCAAAGCAATTAAGTAAAGAGCCACAGGTGAGGCCCATTCATTTCCATTTGAAAACTGTTTTCTTCAGGCTTCACAAAGGGGTGGCCTGAGGCAAAGACCTTCCTGACATTCAGTGCAACACAACAATAAGTAAGCAAAAGGCCCAAAGCAGGGTTTCTGCACTGAGACTTTCCTGGTCACACTGATATCTGAGTTTTCTGAGATGCTCGCCATTCTCTTCAGCTATCCAGTACATGGCCATGTCACAGAGCTTGGAGGTGGTACATATTTTGGACACAAATCCATGAGCCTATTCTGGAGAGTGGCCAGAATTCAGGAAGAAAACTACAACTTAGAAAGATAGCAGGTGTTGCACATCGATAAGACAAGCTGCAGTCCATTCATATATTGGGCAGGATGAATTATGGGAAGATTTATACTAGACAGGACACATCCATTAATGCATTCTCTTTTCTAATGTCTACAACAACGGACACAGTGGGATACACAGAAACAGAAACACTCGCCGTGTCAAATGACTTACTAGAAACTGTCCACTCCAAACCAAACAAACCGCCTTTTCTATCTATTCTCAGAACATGAGACAAAACAACAAACCCACACCCACTCCCACAAAGGCACCTCCTTCCCCCAAGTACGTCTGTGACTATCCGGAGTGTCCTCTGACTGGTGGGCCATACTATGTTCCCCCGAAATGGCCTGTCTTCTCTCAGATCTTGTTTCCTTGACCAACTCTGTGAAGATGTCAGGAAAAAGTGGTTAGCCACTACCTGTTTTCTCAGGAAAGGTCCATCTTCAGAGCTCTCCTGGCATTTGGCCATCCTCACATCATTAGGTACCAAGAAAACTGACTCTGTCCTTGGTAAATCCAAACAAGTGAGCCCACTGGGACTGGGACTGGGACTGCCTCTGGGTGCCTGGCTTCTTGGATACCAAGTTCAGAGAGTTCCATCACCAAGGAAATGAGGTATGTCACATTCTTTGGAACTGAATGAGGTCACTGCCTTGGCAACCACTTTGTCCTAACAGTTGCTTCCAAGGGTTACATAAGATGGAGGTTGCCCCTACTTCCTGTGACACTTTCATAAGGTAGAATGTATATCACCATTGGCACCCGGGAACAGCTCTCCACTCAGCCCTGGTTCGGTCCATCTTCTGTACAATAAGAAGAGAGAGAGGCAGATTCAGACACATCCCTTCATCCTGACCAGGTTGTTTGCCATGGAAGATGACTTTTGCTCTCTCAGGTGCTTCATACCTGCCTACAACTTCTCCAGGTATCATTTGTGCATGGACATTTGAGGTTCTCATCAGGTGGAAGGTCCCCAACTTTCCTGTATTGTAAGAACCACTCTGTCCTTGCTCTTCTGTAAAATGATTGAGGGAACAGTGTATACTTGGGGTTAAAAACAGGTTTGATTTGGGTTACGAGTGATTCTGTGTGATGAATAATGGTATTGGGAACCTGCAATATTTACAAGAATATAGAGGTGAAATATAAGTAGGAAAACAGAAATCTAGGTATGATTTGAAGCCCAGAAGGGTTTTGCCCTTGATTGGGATACTTAGCTTTGAATGATGTTCTGCAAAGATGCCTCAGGTAATTCGATATACAATGGCATAGGACCTTGTACATTGGATGATTGAATTTAGAAGAGAACATCCAGTCAAAAAGGGATATTTAGTAGGATTAGGAAGATAGTCTGTAGGTTTAGGAAGAAGAGTGAGTATAGGATTTGGACCAAAAGTTCTTTAGCAATAGACTTTCTGTTGTTGAGTGAATGTAAATGTCAGCACATATGAAGAGTCAGTCACTATGTTGAACTGGGGAAAATATGTAGAAAAGCAGATATCAATAGAAACATTACGAAATCAGGCAACGTATAAAGTGAGTGATAGAATTAGACATTTTCAACAGGGTTGAGTTTGAATATATAAATTAGGAAAAAAACAAATCTTTAGTCACCAATAGGATTGACAATTGACAGCATTAGGCAACCTGGACATGGATGTTTTTAGAAATCCATGTTCACTTTCCATTTAGGCTTTGGTACAATCATAAGTGTGACCTTTCCATGTTTTGTCCAGAATATTACTGTGATAATGAGGTGACATGAGTATTTCTTTCACCATTTCTGGGAGCAATATATTGAAGATGTAAAATGAGAATCGGGGGTACAAAGAGGTGTACCCTGTTTCTAGGAACATAGAGAAAAAGCATGAATAGACCATACAGTGAATAAAAGATATAACTTTTTTGAACTTTAAATAATGAATTGAACTGATATCTGAAAAATTAAAGGAAATCGTATATTGATATACAATCATTCATTCCAACCAGGTATATATGTAATGGAAATATTTGTGTTTTGGTTTATCATGAAGAGTGTGTGAGTTTTGCTTCAAAATGATTATGGAAATTCAAAATAATGTGTTTGGAAAGAAGTCTCACGAAAAGACCAGTCAAGAAACCCTGACAATACATGTGTTCTGAAGCAAGAAGTGGTGAAAGTTGAAACAAATGCTTATTAATTTGTGAACTTGTGGATGAAATGTATATCCTGTGATGTGCAAAAACTGAAGAAACAATAATGTACCAGTGTCGAATACAAATGAATGACAAATTACATATCATGTCCCATAGGAGTCTGTTTGCATTGATGTTAGACTGGGTCAGTTACTGTAGAATAATTAGGATTTGTATGCACCATTCACTGAAGTTAGTTTTCAGTACTAGGAAACAAATATGTATTTCATGTGGATGAATATTTCTGATTATCATCTTGTGAAAAGTGGATTATAAATCCACATACATGAACATGAATGAATTTAGAGAGTGTATATTAGACACATATATTTCATATTTTGAAAAATTTGGAGAGTATATCTATATCTATATCTATATCTATATCTATACACACACACACACACACACACACACACACACACCCACACAACTCACAGACATTAAAAAGTACCAATATAAATGCCAATCGAAATTCATCAGTAAATATGTATCATCCACAAATGCAAAAATATTGATTTTACTGAACATGAGTTAATGTATAATGTTGTTCTACTAGGACGCTCTCCTATAAGTTGAATTTTCATTTCCAACAGCATTTAGGAGGAGTGAACTCTTCTCACAATTTGTATCTGCCAAGACAGCCACCTCACAAAAATGTACGTGTGATACCTGGTAGGATTCTATTTATGCATATAAATATACGTGTGTGAAGAGTCTACAGAAAAAGGAAACAAGAATTCACATATTTGTTAAGTTTAAAACACATGGAGAATATTTCAAATAAATTTGACTAGATTTATAACTCCTACCTTATATAATGCAAATGTCAAGTCCAACTATACAACATGTCTCCTCTGAAGTACTTGTATTTCTAATGTGTTGGGTTAATTTTCTCCATTATTTTAGGATGAATAGTCTGAGTGTACTAGGTATGGGTTAGTGTCAGGGATTCAGTATTTCGAATGGAAAATTGGAAAATGAATCCAACGTGTATGTAAATATATGCTGCACAAATATCCTCCCGCTCTCATCCAGAACAATGCCTTGACATTACCTTCACCCCAAGTAAGACACAATTAGAGGAGAAGAGTTACAAAATCAGTGAATACATATCTGGAATGGAAAATGCTCAGGAGTTCACAACCTTGGAAGTGGTAGAGGAGTTTCCAAAACTAAGGGACAGGGTAAACACTCCACAAACATGGAGCTCTGCTGGCCTAAAAACTTTTTGAGAAACTGCCTCTGAGCTTCCACACTTGAAATATATGTTGTTTTCAGGAGATTTGGCTTCCTCTGTAGTGAGAACATCAAAGCTGGGTCTGCATCTATGTGACCTGGAGGACATGGTTTCTTATTTTCCAATGAACAAGATGAAGCAGTGCTGAATCCTCTCTTTGTAGGTAAACTGAGGCCACTGGGGACTAAGTGTCTCCCCGTGTGGACTGTGAAGCCATTTGGTCCTCTTCCACTTTTTGTGGTGTTTTTGCTGCTGCACTGTGAGTTTGGTATTTGTTTCACGAAATACTAGGAGCTAAACTGGGACACAGTGCTGGAGGGAGTTCTGTCACGTGTGGTGGGTCAGGGTCTGCAAGAGAATGCACCAACTAGGCTCCTATCTCTCACAGCTTGCCCCATTGCCCCCTTGTCCATATCAACCTGATTCTTAATTTTCCTCTGAAAACTCTCCATATAACAAGATGCCTTTACATATAAGGGTCTGTTGGCTGCACCATGTCAGTTACAAGCCATTTGGAATCCAATGGTAGATCCACATGGCCCTACCACGGATATTTTAGCAAACACCTCCCCACCACTGCTCTAGACCCACTACTCAGCAGGCTCCAAATTTCTGGCATCTCTGTTCTACACCATTTTCATGAAACTCAGTAAATCAAGGCACTGTCTGGTATACTCATGATCAGCAACAGGACATCCAATGTTTCTCCAGTGCCACCTGGTCATAGGAATTTCAAAAATTTCATGGTATTTATCTAGCCATTTTTCAAGCATGAAGTTGGAGGCACTGTGGGTTTCAGTTCATTCAGCAAACATTAAATGGTGAGGAAGCTCATTTCAATGAAATCTCTGGAGAACTCTCACAGGCACGGCTTCCCAAAGAGTGGACAAAAGGTCACATTAGGCCAGGCCCATTGAGGTCTACAATGTGAGGTCCATGTGTGTTTTGACTCTCAACGATGGCTGCCATTTCTTTAAGAATAAAATCATGTGATATCCTTGCTGAGATTCCCAGGCCTCTGTGGAAATCAACCCGGGGCCTAGGTCTCAGTTTCCAAGAGCGACTTTCATGCGTGGCCTCTTAAAATCCCAACAAAATTCATGGCAATGCTTCTCTGAGTTCAGTTCCAAAACCCAGTCTCTAAGAGGAATCACACCAGAGTTCAAGCCCACGTGGACCCAGTCATTTTTTCCAATGCCACACAAATGACCAAAATTAAAACCAAAACACTCCCACATGGCCCTCATCTTATTTCATATAGTCAATCATCTTAACCTCTGGCTGGAGGTTTCCATGAGGGGCGCAGCCCAAGACAGTGTCCAAAATCAGCTCGTTTGCCCCTCATTTGTCTAAAGTCAGGGTAGCCTGGACACCGTTTCTGTGAACCAGGAGTGAACAAATAAGCCTGCCGTTAATACTTCTGTGTTTCTCCAATTTGAGGCCTACTGATTTTAGGTATCGATTCTTTAGGTGATTTAGAGTCATGCGAAAACACAAGTACCTCTGCAGGGCTTTGAAGAACTCATTTGACCCAAAGAATCCCTATTGTCATTTGATGGAGTGCAGGAACCTAACAGAGGAAGGCAAGAGACTTCATCCACAATGAATGAAATTTTTTGCCATTTTGGTTTTGGAAGCTGACATGGGATCATTCTTAAGATCCATCAGGTGCTGAGAATCTAAGTCACAGCCACACACAGGCCCAAGAGACTGATAAAGACACATCCCTTTCCAAAGCAATTAAGCAAAGAGCCACAGGTGAGGCCCATTCATTTCCATTTGAAAACTGTTTTCTTCAGGCTTCACAAAGGGGTGGCCTGAGGCAAAGACCTTCCTGACATTCAGTGCAACACAACAATAAGTAAGCAAAAGGCCCAAAGCAGGGTTTCTGCACTGAGACTTTCCTGGTCACACTGATATCTGAGTTTTCTGAGATGCTCGCCATTCTCTTCAGCTATCCAGTACATGGCCATGTCACAGAGCTTGGAGGTGGTACATATTTTGGACACAAATCCATGAGCCTATTCTGGAGAGTGGCCAGAATTCAGGAAGAAAACTACAACTTAGAAAGATAGCAGGTGTTGCACATCGATAAGACAAGCTGCAGTCCATTCATATATTGGGCATGGGAAGATTTATACTAGACAGGACACATCCATTAATGCATTCTCTTTTCTAATGTCTACAACAACGGACACAGTGGGATACACAGAAACAGAAACACTCGCCGTGTCAAATGACTTACTAGAAACTGTCCACTCCAAACCAAACAAACCGCCTTTTCTATCTATTCTCAGAACATGAGACAAAACAACAAACCCACACCCACTCCCACAAAGGCACCTCCTTCCCCCAAGTACGTCTGTGACTATCCGGAGTGTCCTCTGACTGGTGGGCCATACTATGTTCCCCCGAAATGGCCTGTCTTCTCTCAGATCTTGTTTCCTTGACCAACTCTGTGAAGATGTCAGGAAAAAGTGGTTAGCCACTACCTGTTTTCTCAGGAAAGGTCCATCTTCAGAGCTCTCCTGGCATTTGGCCATCCTCACATCATTAGGTACCAAGAAAACTGACTCTGTCCTTGGTAAATCCAAACAAGTGAGCCCACTGGGACTGGGACTGGGACTGCCTCTGGGTGCCTGGCTTCTTGGATACCAAGTTCAGAGAGTTCCATCACCAAGGAAATGAGGTATGTCACATTCTTTGGAACTGAATGAGGTCACTGCCTTGGCAACCACTTTGTCCTAACAGTTGCTTCCAAGGGTTACATAAGATGGAGGTTGCCCCTACTTCCCGTGACACTTTCATAAGGTAGAATGTATATCACCATTGGCACCCGGGAACAGCTCTCCACTCAGCCCTGGTTCGGTCCATCTTCTGTACAATAAGAAGAGAGAGAGGCAGATTCAGACACATCCCTTCATCCTGACCAGGTTGTTTGCCATGGAAGATGACTTTTGCTCTCTCAGGTGCTTCATACCTGCCTAGAACTTCTCCAGGTATCATTTGTGCATGGACATTTGAGGTTCTCATCAGGTGGAAGGTCCCCAACTTTCCTGTATTGTAAGAACCACTCTGTCCCTGCTCTTCTGTAAAATGATTGAGGGAACAGTGTATACTTGGGGTTAAAAACAGGTTTGATTTGGGTTACGAGTGATTCTGTGTGATGAATAATGGTATTGGGAACCTGCAATATTTACAAGAATATAGAGGTGAAATATAAGTAGGAAAACAGAAATCTAGGTATGATTTGAAGCCCAGAAGGGTTTTGCCCTTGATTGGGATACTTAGCTTTGAATGATGTTCTGCAAAGTTGCCTCAGGTAATTCGATATACAATGGCATAGGACCTTGTACATTGGATGATTGAATTTAGAGAGAACATCCAGTCAAAAAGGGATATTCAATAGGATTAGGAAGATAGTCGGTAGGTTTAGGAAGAAGAGTGAGTATAGGATTTGGACCAAAAGTTCTTTAGCAATAGACTTTCGGTTGTTGAGTGAATGTAAATGTCAGCACAATGAAGAGTCAGTCACTATGTTGAACTGGGGAAAATATGTAGAAAAGCAGATATCAATAGAAATATTAGGAAATCAGGCAAAGTATAAAGTGAGTGATAGAATTAGACATTTTCAACAGGGTTGAGTTTGAATATATAAATCAGGAAAAAAACAAATATGTAGTCACCAATAGGATTGACAATTGACAGCATTAGGCAACCTGGACATGGATGTTTTTAGAAATCCATGTTCACTTTCCATTTAGGCTTTGGTACAATCATAAGTGTGACCTTTCCATTTTTTGTCCAGAATATTACTGTGATAATGAGGTGACATGAGTATTTCTTTCACCATTTCTGGGAGCAATATATTGAAGATGTAAAATGAGAATCGGGGTTACAAAGAGGTGTACCCTGTTTCTAGGAATATAGAGAAAAAGCATGAATAGACCATACTGTGAATAAATAATATAACTTTTTTGAACTTTAAATAATGAACTGAACTGATATCTGAAAAATTAAAGGAAATCGTATATTGATATACAATCATTCATTCCAACCAGGTATATATGTAATGGAAATATTTGTGTTTTGGTTTATCATGAAGAGTGTGTGACGTTTGCTTCAAAATGATTATGGAAATTCAAAATAATGTGTTTGGAAAGAAGTCTCATGAAAAGACCAGTCAAGAAACCCTGACAATACATGTGTTCTGAAGCAAGAAGTGGTGAAAGTTGAAACAAATGCTTATTAATTTGTGAACTTGTGGATGAAATGTATATCCTGTGATGTGCAAAAACTGAAGAAACAATAATGTACCAGTGTCGAATACAAATGAATGACAAATTACATATCATGTCCCATTGGAGTCTACTTGCATTGATGTTAGACTGCGTCAGTTACTGTAGAATAATTAGGATTTGTATGCACCATTCACTGAAGTTAGTTTTCAGTACTAGGAAACAAATATGTATTTCAGGTGGATGAATATTTCTGATTATCATCTTGTGAAAAGTGGATTATAAATCCACATACATGAACATGAATGAATTTAGAGAGTGTATATTAGACACATATATTTCATATTTTGAAAAATTTGGAGAGTATATCTATATCTATATCTATATCTATACACACACACACACACACACACACACACACACACACAACTCACAGACATTAAAAAGTACCAATATAAATGCCAATCGAAATTCATCAGTAAATATGTATCATCCACAAATGCAAAAATATTTATTTTACTGAACATGAGTTAATGTATAATGTTGTTCTACTAGGACGCTCTCCTATAGGTTGAATTTTCATTTCCAACAGCATTTAGGAGGAGTGAACTCTTCTCACAATTTGTATCTGCCAAGACAGCCACCTCACAAAAATGTACGTGTGATACCTGGTAGGATTCTATATATGCATATAAATATACATGTGTGAATTGGCTACAGAAAAGGGAAACAAGAATTCACATATTTGTTAAGTTTAAAAACACATGAGAATATTTCAATTAAAATTTGACTAGATTTATAACTCCTACCTTATATAATGGAAATGTCAAGTCCAACTATAAATAATGTCTCTGGAGAACCTTTGGATGTCCTGTTGTTTATCATGAGTATACTAGACAGTGCCTTGATTGACTGTGTTTCATGAAAATGATCTAGAACAGACATGCCAGTAAGTTGGTGCCTGCTGAGTAGTGTGCCTAGAGCAGTGGTGTGTATGTGTGTCATAATACATCTCTGATGTGGCCATATGGATTTGCCATTGGCTTCCAAATGGCTTGTGACAGACATGGTGAGGCCAGCAGACACTAATATGTAAGGGCGTCTTGTTATATGGAGACTTTTCATGGCAATGTTAAGAATCAGGTTGCAATAGACAAGGGAAAAAGCTATGTGGGATAGAAGCCTGGTTGGTGCATTCTCCTGCAGACCCTGACCCACCACATGTGGCAGAACTCCATCCAACACTGTGTCCCTTTTGAACTCCTTGTATTTCGTGAAGCAAATACCAAACTACCAATGCAGGAGAAAGAAAAACCATGAAAAAGTGGAGGATGACCAAATGGCTTCACAGCCCAGATGGGGAGAGACTTAGCACGCACTGGTCACATTTTACTTAAAAGAGAGAATTCACCACTGCTGCCTCATGTTCATTAGAAAATAAGAAACCATGTCCTCCAGGTCACATAGAATCAGACCCAGCTTTGATGGTCTCACGACAAAGGAAGCTAAAGCTCCTGAAAACAACATATATTTCAAGTGCCCAACCTCAGAGGCAGTTTATCAAGAAGTCCTTTAGGCCAGCAGAGCTCCATGTTTGTGGAGTTTTTAACCTGTCACTTACTTATGGAAACTTCTCTACCACATCCAAGGTTGTGAACTCCTGAGCATTTTCCATTCCAGTTATATATTCACAGATTTTATAACTCTTCTCCACTAATTGTGTCTTACTTGGGGTGAAGGTAATGTCAAGGCATTGTTCTGGATGAGAGAGGTAAAATATTTTGTGTAGCACATATTTGATAGACATTGGATTCTTTTTCCTATTTTCCATTCAAAATACTGAATCCCTGACACTAACACATACCCTACTAGACTCTGACTACTAATCCTAATATGATGGAGAAAAATAACCCAAATAGAACAGAAATACAAGCAGGTCAGAGGAGGCATGGTGTATTTTTGAACTTTTCTTTTGCATAATAAATGGTAGGTGTTATAAATCTAGTGAATTTTTATTTGGAATAGTTTTCATGTGTTTTTAAAATTAACAAATATGTGAATCCCTGCCTCCCTTTCTCTCTAGCCTATACAGCACATGTATTTTTATATGTACATATAGAATCCTACCTGGTATCACACGTACATTTTTGTGAGGTTGCTGACTCGGCAGATATAAATTGTGTGAAGAGACTACCCCTCTTAAACGCTGTTGGAACTAAAAATTCAACCTATGGGTGAGCTTCCTAGTACAACAACATTATACATAATTTCATGTTCAGTAAAGTATATATTTTTGCATCAGTAGATGTTATATATTTCATTATAAATTTCATTTGGCATATATTGCTACTTTTTTATGTTTCTCTGTGTGTTTTTCTGGTATATATATATATATATATATATATATATATATATATATATATATATATACTCTCCTGATTTATCAAAACATGAAATATATGTGTCTTATATACACTCTCTACATTCATACATTCATTCATGTTCATGCATGAGGAAATATAATCAACTTTTCTCAAGATTATTATTGGAAATATTCATCCACCTGAAATACATATTTGTTTCCTTGTACTGACAACTCACTTCTGTGAATGGTGCATACAAATCCTAATAATTCTACAGTATCTGACCCAGTTTAACATCAATGCAAGTAGATTCCTATGGGACATGATGTGTATTTTGACGTTCATTTATATTCCACACTGCTACATTAATATTTCTGCAGTTTTTGCACATCATAGGATATATATTTCATCCACAAGTTCACAACTTTATAGGTATTTTTTCACTTTTAATCATTTCCTGCTTCAGAACACATGTATTCCTCCCGGTTTCTTGACTGGTCTTTTCATGAGACTTCTCTGCAAACACATTTTTTTTAATTTCATAATCAGTTTTGAAGCAAAACTCACACACTTTTCATGATAAACCATAAATCTAATATCACCATTAGATGCATAACTGTTTGGAATGGATGATTGTATATCAATATTAGGTTTCCTCTATATTTTCAGAAATCAATTCAATCCATTATTTAAAGTTCGAACCAGTTATATTATTTATTCACAGTATGGTCTATTCATGCATTATCTCTATATTCATAGGCACAAGGTACACCTATTTGTACCCCCAATTAATTTATACGTCTTCAAAATATTGCTTTCCTACATATTTTACCCAGTTCATCATTGTGACTGACTCCACATGTGCTGACATTTACATTCACTCTCTACCTGAAACCCTATTGCTAAAGAACTTTTGGTCCAAATCCTATACTCACTCTTTTATCTAAACCCACCGACTATTTTCCTAATCCTACCGAATATCCCTTTTTGACTGGATGTTCTCTTCCACATTCAATCATCCAAATTAGAAGGTCCTATGCCATAGTATATTGATTTAACTGAGACAACTGTGCAGGACATAAATCAATGCTAAGTATCCCAATCAAGGGCCCAATGCCCTTCTGGGCTTCAAAACTTACCTAGATTTCTGTTTTCATACTTATATTTCACCTATATATTCTTATAAATATCGCAGGTTCCTAATACAAATATTCATTCCAGAGAATGATTCCTAACCCAAATTGAACATGTTATTAACCCTAACCATACACTTTTCCCTCAATCTAATTTTACAGAAGAGCAGGGACAGAGTTGGTCTTACAATACAGGAATATAGGCGATCTTCCAGCTGCTGAAAACCTAAAAGGTCCATGCTGAAATGATCCTTGGAGAAGATGTAGGCATCTATGAAGGACATGAGAGAGCAAAAGTCATCTTCCATGGCAAACAATCTGGTCAGGTTGATGGGATGTGTCTGAATTAGCCTCTCTCTTCCTAATGTAGAGAAGATGGACCAAACCATGCCTGTGTGGAGAGCTGTTCCCTGGTGCCTATGGTTGATATACCATTCTAACATATGAATGAGTCACAGCAAGTAGAGGCAGCCTCCATCTTTTGGGAACCATGTAAGCAACTGTTAAAACAAAGTGGTTTCCAAGGCAGTGACTTCATTCAGATCTTGAAGAAAGTGACATCACCTTACAGTTTTGGTAATGAAAGTCTGTGATCTTGGGATCCAGGAAACCAGGCACACAGAGTCAAACCCACTCCATGTCCCAGTGGGCTAACTTGTTTGGATTTAACAAGACAGAGTTACTCTTTCTTTGTACCTACTGATGTGAGGACAGCCAAATGCCTGGAAACTATGAAGACTGGCCTTTCCAGAGAAAGCAGGTAGTTTCTCACCATGGGCTCCTGACAACTTCACAGAGTTGGCCAAAGAGAACAGATTGGAGACAGGACACGCCATTTTGGGGGAACATAGTATGGCCCACAAGTCAGAGGACACTCCGGATAGTCACAGACCTACTTGGGGAAAGGAGGTGACTTTTTGGGTGTGAGTGTGAGTTTGTGGTTTTGTCTCATGGTCTGAGAATAGTTAGGAAAACTGGTTTGTTTGTTTTGGAGTGGACTGTGTCTAGTAAGTCCTTTGACAAGGTGAGTGTTTCTGTGTCTATATATCATACTGTGTCCGTGATTGTAGACATTAGAAAAGAGAATGCATCAATGGATGTGTCCTGTCTACAAGAAAGCTTCAAAGCATTCATCCTGTGCAATTAATGAATGGACTGCAGGTTGCCGTATGGATGGGCAACTCCTGGTATCTTTCTAAATTCCTGTTTTCTTCCTGAATTCTGGACACTCTCCAGAATACGCTCATGATTTTGTGTCCAAGATATGTACCACCTCCATCTCTGTGACATGGCCATGTACTGGATAGCTGAAGGGAATGGCGAGTATCTCAGAAAACTCAGATATCAGTATGCCCAAGAAAGTCTCAGTGGAGAAACCCTGCTTTGGGCCTTTTGCTTACCTATTCTGTTGCCCTGAATGTCACGAAGGTCTTTGCCTCAGGCCACACTTTGTGAAGCCTGCAGAAAATAGTTTTCAAATGGAAAAGAATGGTCATTACCTGTGCCTCTTTGCTTAATTGCTTTGGAAATGGATGTTTCTGAATCAGCCTCTCAGCCCTATGTGAGGCTGTGGCTTAGATTCACAGCACATGATGGGTCTAAAGAAAAATCCCATGTGTGCATCCCAAACCAAAATGGGCAAAAGAGCTGTCAGAGTGGTTCTTACAATACAGGAAAGTTGGGGACCTTCCACCTGATGAGAACCTCAAATGTCCATGCACAAATGATACCTGGAGAAGTTGTAGGCAGGTATGAAGCACCTGAGAGAGCAAAAGTCATCTTCCATGGCAAACAACCTGGTCAGGATGAAGGGATGTGTCTGAATCTGAATCTCTCTGTTCTTATTGTAGAGAAGATGGACCTAACCAGGCCTGAGTGGAGAGCTGTTCCCGGGTGCCAATGGTTGATATACATTCTACCTTATGAAAGTGTCACAGGAAGTAGGGGCAACCTCCATCTTATGTTACCCTTGGAAGCAACTGTTAGGACAAAGTGGTTGCCAAGGCAGTGACCTCATTCAGTTCCAAAGAATGTGACATACCTCATTTCCTTGGTGATGGAACTCTCTGAACTTGGTATCCAAGAAGCCAGGCACCCAGAGGCAGTCCCAGTCCCAGTCCCAGTGGGCTCACTTGTTTGGATTTACCAAGGACAGAGTCAGTTTTCTTGGTACCTAATGATGTGAGGATGGCCAAATGCCAGGAGAGCTCTGAAGATGGACTTTTCCTGAGAAAACAGGTAGTGGCTAACCACTTTTTCCTGACATCTTCACAGAGTTGGTCAAGGAAAGAATGTCTGAGAGAAGACAGGCCATTTCGGGGGAACATAGTATGGCCCACCAGTCAGAGGACACTCCGGATAGTCACAGACCTACTTGGGGCAAGGAGATGCCTTTGTGGGAGTGGGTGTGGGTTTGTTGTTTTGTCTCATGTTCTGAGAATAGATAGGATAGGCGGTTTGTTTGGTTTGGAGTGGACAGTTTCTACTAAGTCATTTGACACGGCGAGTGTTTCTGTTTCTGTGTATCCCACTGTGTCCGTTGTTGTAGACATTAGAAAAGAGAATGCATTAATGGATGTGTCCTGTCTAGTATAAATCTTCCTATGATTCATCCTGCCCAATATATGAATGGACTGCAGCTTGTCTTATCGATGTGCAACACCTGCTATCTTTCTAAGTTGTTGTTTTCTTCCTGAATTCTGGCCACTCTCCAGAATAGGCTCATGGATTTGTGTCCAAAATATGTACCACTGCCAAGCTCTGTGACATGGCCATGTACTTGATAGCTGAAGAGAATGGCGAGCATCTCAGAAAACTCAGATATCAGTGTGACCTGAAAAATCTCAGTGCAGAAACCCTGCTTTGGGCCTTTTGCTTACTTATTGTTGTGTTGCACTGAATGTCAGGAAGGTCTTTGCCTCATGCCACCCCTTTTTGAAGCCTGAAGAAAACAGTTTTCAAATGGAAATGAATGGGCCTCACCTGTGGCTCTTTGCTTAATTGCTTTGGAAAGAGATGTGTCTTTATCAGCCTTTGGACCTGTGTGTGGCTGTGACTTAGATTCTCAGCACCTGATAGATGTTAAGAATGATCCCATGTGAGCTTCCAAAACCAAAATGGCAAAAAATATCATTCATTGTGGATGAAGTCTCTTGCCTTCCTCTGTTAGGTTCCTGCACTCCGTCAAATGAGAATAGGGATTCTTTGGGTCAAATGAGTTCTTCAAAGCCCTGCAGAGGTGCTTGTGTTTTCACATGACTCTAAATCACCTAAAGAATTGATACCTAAAATCAGTAGGCCTGAAATTGGAGAAACAAAGAAATATTAAAGGCAGGCTTATTTGTTCACTCCTGGTTCACAGAAACGGTGTCCAGGCTACCCTGACTTTAGGCAAATGAGGGGCAAAGGAGCTGATTTTGGACACTGTCTTGGGCTGCGCCCCTCATGGAAACCTCCAGCCAGAGGTTAAGATGATTGACTATATGGAATAAGATGAGGGCCATGTGGGAGTGTTTTGGTTTTGATTTTGGTCATTTGTGTGGCATTGGAAAAAATGACTGGGTACACGTGGGCTTGAACTCTGGTGTGATTCCCCTTAGAGACTGGATTTTGGAAGTGAACTCAGAGAAGCATTGCCATGAATTTTGTTGGGATTTTAAGAGGCCACGCATGAAAGTCGCTCTTGGAAACTCAGACTTCGGCCCCGGGTGGATTTCCACAGAGGCCTGGGAATCTCAGCAAGGATATCACATGATTTTATTCTTAAAGAAATGGCAGCCATAGTTGAGAGTCAAAACACACATGGACCTCACATTGTAGACCTCAATGGGCCTGGCCTAATGTGACCGTTTGCCCACTCTTTGGGAAGCCGTGCCTGTGAGAGTTCTCCAGAGATTTCATTGAAATGAGCTTCCTCACCATTTAATGTTTGCTGAATGAACTGAAATCCACAGTGCCTCCAACTTCATGCTTGAAAAATGGCTAGATAAATACCATGAAATTTTTGAAATTCCTATGACCAGGTGGCACTGGAGAAACACTGCATGTCCTGTTGCTGATCATGATTATACCAGAGAGTGCCTTGACTTACTGAGTTTCATGAAAATGGTGTAGAACAGAGATGCCAGTAAGTTGGAGCCTGCTGAGTAGTGGGTCTACAGCAGTGGTGGGGAGGTGTTTGATAAAAGATCCGTGGTAGGGCCATGTGGATCTACCATTGGATTCCAAATGGCTTGTAACTGACATGGTGCAGCCAGCAGACCCTTGTATGTAAAGGCATCTTGTTACATGGAGAGTTTTCAGAGGAAAATTAAGAATCAGGTTGATATGGACAAGGGGGCAATGGGGCAAGCTGTGAGAGATAGGAGCCTAGTTGGTGCATTCTCTTGCAGACCCTGACCCACCACACGTGACAGAACTCCCTCCAGCACTGTGTCCCAGTTTAGCTCCTAGTATTTCGTGAAACAAATACCAAACTCACAGTGCAGCAGCGAAAACACCACAAAAAGTGGAAGAGGACCAAATGGCTTCACAGTCCACACGGGGAGACACTTAGTCCCCAGTGGCCTCAGTTTACCTACAAAGAGAGGATTCAGCACTGCTTCATCTAGTTCATTGGAAATAAGAAACCATGTCCTCCAGGTCACATAGATTCAGACCCAGCTTTGATGGTCTCATTACAAAGGAAGCCAAATCTCCTGAAAACAACATATATTTCAAGTGCAAAACTCAATGGCAGTTTCTCAAAAAATTTTTAGGCCAGCAGAGCTCCATGTTTGTGGAGTGTTTACCCTGTCCCTTAGTTTTGGAAACTGCTCTACCACCTCCAAGGTTGTGAACTCCTGAGCATTTTCCATTCCAGATATGTATTCACTGATTTTGTAACTCTTCTCCTCTAATTGTGTCTTACTTGGGGTGAAGGTAATGACAAGGCATTGTTCTGGATGAGAGCAGGAGGATATTTGTGCAGCATATATTTACATACACATTGGATTCATTTTCCAATTTTCCATTCGAAATACTGAATCCCTGACACTAACCCATACCTAGTAGACTCAGACTATTCATCCTAATATAATGGAGAAAATTAACCCAACACAATAGAAATACAAGCACTTCAGAGGAGACATGTTGTATTGTTGGACTTGACATTTTCATTATATAAGGGAGGAGTTATAAATCTAGTCAAATTTTAATTGAAATATTCTCCATGTGTTTTTAAACTTAACAAATATGTGAATTCTTGTTTCCCTTTTCTGTAGCCTATTCACACATGTATATTTATATGCATATATAGAATCCTACCAGGTATCACACGTACATTTTTGTGAGGTGGCTGTCTTGGCAGATACAAATTGTGAGAAGAGTTCACCCCTCCTAAATGCTGTTGGAAATGAAAATTCAACCTATAGGAGAGCGTCCTAGTAGAACAACATTATACATTAACTCATGTTCAGTAAAATAAATATTTTTGCATTTGTGGATGATATATATTTACTGATGAATTCGATTGGCATTTATATTGGTATTTTTAATGTCTGTGAGTGTTGTGTGTGTGTGTTTGTGTTTGTGTGTGTGTATATATAGATATAGATATAGATATAGATATAGATATAGATATAGATATACTCTCCAAATTTTTCAAAATATGAAATATATGTGTCTAATATACACTCTCTAAATTCATTCATGTTCATGTATGTGGATTTATAATCCACTTTTCACAAGATGATAATCAGAAATATTCATCCACCTGAAATACATATTTGTTTCCTAGTACTGAAAACTAACTTCAGTGAATGGTGCATACAAATCCTAATTATTCTACAGTAACTGACCCAGTCTAACATCAATGCAAGTAGACTCCTATGGGACATGATATGTAATTTGTCATTCATTTGTATTCGACACTGGTACATTATTGTTTCTTCAGTTTTTGCACATCACAGGATATACATTTCATCCACAAGTTCACAAATTAATAAGCATTTGTTTCAACTTTAACCACTTCTTGCTTCAGAACACGTGTATTGTCAGGGTATTCTTGACTGGTCTTTTCATGAGACTTCTTTCCAAACCCATTATTTTGAATTTCCATAATCATTTTGAAGCAAAACTCACACACTCTTTATGATAAACCTAAACACAAATATTTCCATTACATATATACCTGGTTGGAATGAATGATTGTATATCAATATACGATTTCCTTTAATTTTTCAGATATCAGTTCAATTCATTATTTAAAGTTCAAAAAAGTTATATTATTTATTCACAGTATGGTCTATTCATGCTTTTTCTCTATGTTCCTAGAAACAGGGTACACCTCTTTGTACCCCCGATTCTCATTTTACATCTTCAATATATTGCTCCCAGAAATGGTGAAAGAAATACTCATGTCACCTCATTATCACAGTAATATTCTGGACAAAAAATGGAAAGTTCACACTTATGATTGTACCAAAGCCTAAATGGAAAGTGAACATGGATTTCTAAAAACATCCATGTCCAGGTTGCCTAATGCTGTCAATTGTCAATCCTATTGGTGACTACATATTTGTTTTTTTCCTAATTTATATATTCAAACTCAACCCTGTTGAAAATGTCTAATTCTATCACTCACTTTATACTTTGCCTGATTTCGTAATGTTTCTATTGATATCTGCTTTTCTACATATTTTCCCCAGTTCAACATAGTGACTGACTCTTCATATGTGCTGACATTTACATTCACTCAACAACCGAAAGTCTATTGCTAAAGAACTTTTGGTCCAAATCCTATACTCACTCTTCTTCCTAAACCTACCGACTATCTTCCTAATCCTACTGAATATCCCTTTTTGACTGGATGTTCTCTTCTAAATTCAATCATCCAATGTACAAGGTCCTATGCCATTGTATATGGAATTATCTGAGGCATCTTTGCAGAACATCATTCAAAGCTAAGTATCCCAATCAAGGGCAAAACGCTTCTGGGCTTCAAATCATACCTAGATTTCTGTTTTCCTACTTATATTTCACCTCTGTATTCTTGTAAATATTGCAGGTTCCCAATACCATTATTCATCACACAGAATCACTCGTAATCCAAATCAAACCTGTTTTTAACCCCAAGTATACACTGTTCCCTCAATCATTTTACAGAAGAGCAGAGACAGAGTGGTTCTTACAATACAGGAAAGTTGGGGACCTTCAACCTGATGAGAACCTCAAATGTCCATGCACAAATGGTACCTGGAGAAGTTGTAGGCAGGTATGAAGCACCTGAGAGAGCAATAGTCATCTTCCATGGCAAACAACCTGGTCAGATGAAGGGATGTGTCTGAATCTGCCTCTCTCTCTTCTTATTGTACAGAAGATGGACCAAAACAGGGCTGAGTGGAGAGCTGTTCCCGGGTGCCAATGGTGATATACATTCTACCTTATGAAAGTGTCACAGGAAGTAGGCTCAACCTCCATCTTATGTTACCCTTGGAAGCAACTGTTAGGACAAAGTGCTTGCCAAGGCAGTGACCTTATTCAGTTCCAAAGAATGTGAAATACCTCATTTCCTTGGTGATGGAACTCTCTGAACTTGGTATCCAAGAAGCCAGACACCCCGAGGCAGTGCCAGTCCCAGTCCCAGTGGGCTCACTTGTTTGGATTTACCAAGGACAGAGTCAGTTTTCTTGGTACCTAATGATGTGAGGATGGCCAAATGCCAGGAGAGTTCTGAAGATGGACCGTTCCTGAGAAAACAGGTAGTGGCTATCCACTTTTTCCTGACATCTTCACAGAGTTGGTCAAGGAATCAAGATCTGAGAGAAGACAGGCCATTTCGGGGGAACATAGTATGGCCCACCAGTCAGAGGACACTCCGGATAGTCACAGACGTACTTGGGGGAAGGAGGTGCCTTTGTGGGAGTGGGTGCGGGTTTGTTGTTTTGTCTCATGTTCTGAGAATAGATAGAAAAGGCGGTTTGTTTGGTTTGGAGTGGACAGTTTCTAGTAAGTCACTTGACATGGCGAGTGTTTCTGTTTCTGTGTATCCCACTGTGTCCGTTGTTGTAGACATTAGAAAAGAGAATGCATTAATGGATGTGTCCTGTCTACTATAAATCTTCCCATAATTCATCCTGCCCAATATATGAATGGACTGCAGCTTGTCTTATCAATGTGCAACACCTGCTATCTTTCTAAGTTGTTGTTTTCTTCCTGAATTCTGGCCACTCTCAAGAATAGGCTCATGGATTTGTGTACAAAATATGTACCACCTCCAAGCTCTGTGACATGGCCATGTACTGGATAGCTGAAGAGAATGGCGAGCATCTCAAAAAACTCAGATATCAGTGTGACCAGGAAAGTCTCAGTGCAGAAACCCTGCTTTGGGCCTTTTGCTTACTTATTGTTGTGTTGCACTGAATGTCAGGAAGGTCTTTGCCTCAGGCCACCCCTTTGTGAAGCCTGAAGAAAACAGTTTTCAAATGGAAATGAATGGGCCTCACCTGTGGCTCTTTATCAGCCTCTTGGACCTGTGTGTGGCTGTGACTTAGATTCTCAGCACCTGATGGATCTTAAGAATGATCCCACATGAGCTTCCAAAACCAAAATGGCAAAAAATATCATTCATTGTGGATGAAGTCTCTTGCCTTCCTCTGTTAGGTTCCTGCACTCCATCAAATGACAATAGGGATTCTTTGGGTCAAATGAGTTCTTCAAAGCCCTGCAGAGGTGCTTGTGTTTTCGCATGACTCTAAATCACCTAAAGAATCGATACCTAAAATCAGTAGGCCTCAAATTGGAGAAACAAAGAAGTATTAACGGCAGGCTTATTTGTTCGCTCCTGTTTCAGAAAAACGGTGTCCAGGCTACCCTGACTTTAGGCAAATGAGGGGCAAACGAGCTGATTTTGGACACTGTCTTGGGCTGCGCCCCTCATGGAAACCTCCAGCCAGAGGTTAAGATGATTGACTATATGGAATAAGATGAAGGCCATGTGGGAGTGTTTTGGTTTTAATTTTGGTCATTTGTGTTGCATTGGAAAAAATGACTGGGTCCACGTGAGCTTGAACTCTGGTGTGATTCCCCTTAGAGACTGGGTTTTGGAACTGAACTCAGAGAAGCATTGCCATGAATTTTGTTGGGATTTTAAGAGGCCACGCATGAAAGTCGCTCTTGGAAACTGAGACCTAGGCCCCGGGTGGATTTCCACAGAGGCCTGGGAATCTCAGCAAGGATATCACATGATTTTATTCTTAAAGAAATGGCAGCCATAGTTGAGAGTCAAAACACACATGGACCTCACATTGTAGACCTCAATGGGCCTGGCCTAATGTGACCTTTTGTCCACTCTTTGGGAACCCGTTTCTGTGAGAGATCTCCAGAGATTTCATTGAAATGAGCTTCCTCACCATTTAATGTTTGCTGAATGAACTGAAACCCACAGTGCCTCCAACTTCATGCTTGAAAAATTGCTAGATAAATACCATGAAATTTTTGAAATTCCTATGACCAGGTGGCACTGGAGAAACATTGGATGTCCTGTTGCTGATCATGAGTATACCAGACAGTGCCTTGATTTACTGAGTTTCATGAAAATGGTGTAGAACAGAGATGCCAGAAATTTGGAGCCTGCTGAGTAGTGGGTCTAGAGCAGTGGTGGGGAGGTGTTTGCTAAAACATCCGTGGTAGGGCCATGTGGATCTACCATTGGATTCCAAATGGCTTGTAACTGACATGGTGCAGCCAACAGACCCTTATATGTAAAGGCATCTTGTTATATGGAGAGTTTTCAGAGGAAAATTAAGAATAAGGTTGATATGGACAAGGGGGCAATGGGGCAAGCTGTGAGATATAGGAGCCTAGTTGGTGCATTCTCTTGCAGACCCTGACCCACCACACGTGACAGAACTCCCTCCAGCACTGTGTCCCAGTTTAGCTCCTAGTATTTCGTGAAACAAATACCAAACTCACAGTGCAGCAGCAAAAACACCACAAAAAGTGGAAGAGGACCAAATGGCTTCACAGTCCACACGGGGAGACACTTAGTCCCCAGTGGCCTCAGTTTACCTACAAAGAGAGTATTCAGCACTGCTTCATCTTGTTCATTGGAAAATAAGAAACCATGTCCTCCAGGTCACATAGATGCAGACCCAGCTTTGATGTTCTCACTACAGAGGAAGCCAAATCTCCTGAAAACTACATATATTTCAAGTGTGGAAGCTCAGAGGCAGTTTCTCAAAAAGTTTTTAGGCCAGCAGAGGTCCATGTTTGTGGAGTGTTTACCCTGTCCCTTAGTTTTGGAAACTCCTCTACCACCTCCAAGGTTGTGAACTCCTGAACATTTTCCATTCCAGATATGTATTCACTGATTTTGTAACTCTTCTCCTCTAATTGTGTCTTACTTGGGGTGAAGGTAATGTCAAGGCATTGTTCTGGATGAGAGCGGGAGGATATTTGTGCAGCATATTTTTACATACACATTGGATTCATTTTCCAAATTTCCATTCGAAGTACTGAATCCCTGACACTAACCCATACCTAGTAGACTCAGACTATTCATCCTAATATAATGGAGAAAATTAGCCGAACACATTAGAAATACAAGTACTTCAGAGGAGACATGTTGTATAGTTGGACTTGACATTTGCATTATATAAGGTAGGAGTTATAAATCTAGTCAAATTTATTTGAAATATTCTCCATGTGTTTTTAAGCTTAACAAATATGTGAATTCTTATTTCCCTTTTCTGTAGCCTATTCACACATGTATATTTATATGCATATATAGAATCCTACCAGGTATCACACGTACATTTTTGTGAGGTGGCTGTCTTGGCAGATACAAATTTTGAGAAGAGTTCACTCCTCCTAAATGCTGTTGGAAATGAAAATTCAACCTATAGGAGAGCGTCCTAGTAGAACAACATTATACATTAACTCATGTTCAGTAAAATAAATATTTTTGCATTTGTGGATGATACATATTTACTGATGAATTTCGATTGGCATTTATATTGGTACTTTTTAATGTCTGTGAGTGTTGTGTGTGTGTGTGTGTATATACAGATATAGATATAGATATACTCTGCAAATTTTTCAAAATATGAAATATATGTGTCTAATATACACTCTCTAAATTCATTCATGTTCATGTATGTGGATTTATAATCCACTTTTCACAAGATGATAATCAGAAATATTCATCCACCTGAAATACATATTTGTTTCCTAGTACTGAAAACTAACTTCAGTGAATGGTGCATACAAATCCTAATTATTCTACAGTAACTGACCCAGTCTAACATCAATGCAAGTAGACTCCTATGGGACATGATATGTAATTTGTCATTCATTTGTATTCGACACTGGTACATTATTGTTTCTTCAGTTTTTGCACATCACAGGATATACATTTCATCCACAAGTTCACAAATTAATAAGCATTTGTTTCAACTTTAACCACTTCTTGCTTCAGAACACGTGTATTGTCAGGGTATTCTTGACTGGTCTTTTCATGAGACTTCTTTCCAAACCCATTATTTTGAATTTCCATAATCATTTTGAAGCAAAACTCACACACTCTTTATGATAAACCTAAACACAAATATTTCCATTACATATATACCTGGTTGGAATGAATGATTGTATATCAATATACGATTTCCTTTAATTTTTCAGATATCAGTTCAATTCATTATTTAAAGTTCAAAAAAGTTATATTATTTATTCACAGTATGGTCTATTCATGCTTTTTCTCTATGTTCCTAGAAACAGGGTACACCTCTTTGTACCCCCGATTCTCATTTTACATCTTCAATATATTGCTCCCAGAAATGGTGAAAGAAATACTCATGTCACCTCATTATCACAGTAATATTCTGGACAAAAAATGGAAAGTTCACACTTATGATTGTACCAAAGCCTAAATGGAAAGTGAACATGGATTTCTAAAAACATCCATGTCCAGGTTGCCTAATGCTGTCAATTGTCAATCCTATTGGTGACTACATATTTGTTTTTTTCCTAATTTATATATTCAAACTCAACCCTGTTGAAAATGTCTAATTCTATCACTCACTTTATACTTTGCCTGATTTCGTAATGTTTCTATTGATATCTGCTTTTCTACATATTTTCCCCAGTTCAACATAGTGACTGACTCTTCATATGTGCTGACATTTACATTCACTCAACAACCGAAAGTCTATTGCTAAAGAACTTTTGGTCCAAATCCTATACTCACTCTTCTTCCTAAACCTACCGACTATCTTCCTAATCCTACTGAATATCCCTTTTTGACTGGATGTTCTCTTCTAAATTCAATCATCCAATGTACAAGGTCCTATGCCATTGTATATGGAATTATCTGAGGCATCTTTGCAGAACATCATTCAAAGCTAAGTATCCCAATCAAGGGCAAAACGCTTCTGGGCTTCAAATCATACCTAGATTTCTGTTTTCCTACTTATATTTCACCTCTGTATTCTTGTAAATATTGCAGGTTCCCAATACCATTATTCATCACACAGAATCACTCGTAATCCAAATCAAACCTGTTTTTAACCCCAAGTATACACTGTTCCCTCAATCATTTTACAGAAGAGCAGAGACAGAGTGGTTCTTACAATACAGGAAAGTTGGGGACCTTCAACCTGATGAGAACCTCAAATGTCCATGCACAAATGGTACCTGGAGAAGTTGTAGGCAGGTATGAAGCACCTGAGAGAGCAATAGTCATCTTCCATGGCAAACAACCTGGTCAGATGAAGGGATGTGTCTGAATCTGCCTCTCTCTCTTCTTATTGTACAGAAGATGGACCAAAACAGGGCTGAGTGGAGAGCTGTTCCCGGGTGCCAATGGTGATATACATTCTACCTTATGAAAGTGTCACAGGAAGTAGGCTCAACCTCCATCTTATGTTACCCTTGGAAGCAACTGTTAGGACAAAGTGCTTGCCAAGGCAGTGACCTTATTCAGTTCCAAAGAATGTGAAATACCTCATTTCCTTGGTGATGGAACTCTCTGAACTTGGTATCCAAGAAGCCAGACACCCCGAGGCAGTGCCAGTCCCAGTCCCAGTGGGCTCACTTGTTTGGATTTACCAAGGACAGAGTCAGTTTTCTTGGTACCTAATGATGTGAGGATGGCCAAATGCCAGGAGAGTTCTGAAGATGGACCGTTCCTGAGAAAACAGGTAGTGGCTATCCACTTTTTCCTGACATCTTCACAGAGTTGGTCAAGGAATCAAGATCTGAGAGAAGACAGGCCATTTCGGGGGAACATAGTATGGCCCACCAGTCAGAGGACACTCCGGATAGTCACAGACGTACTTGGGGGAAGGAGGTGCCTTTGTGGGAGTGGGTGCGGGTTTGTTGTTTTGTCTCATGTTCTGAGAATAGATAGAAAAGGCGGTTTGTTTGGTTTGGAGTGGACAGTTTCTAGTAAGTCACTTGACATGGCGAGTGTTTCTGTTTCTGTGTATCCCACTGTGTCCGTTGTTGTAGACATTAGAAAAGAGAATGCATTAATGGATGTGTCCTGTCTACTATAAATCTTCCCATAATTCATCCTGCCCAATATATGAATGGACTGCAGCTTGTCTTATCAATGTGCAACACCTGCTATCTTTCTAAGTTGTTGTTTTCTTCCTGAATTCTGGCCACTCTCAAGAATAGGCTCATGGATTTGTGTACAAAATATGTACCACCTCCAAGCTCTGTGACATGGCCATGTACTGGATAGCTGAAGAGAATGGCGAGCATCTCAAAAAACTCAGATATCAGTGTGACCAGGAAAGTCTCAGTGCAGAAACCCTGCTTTGGGCCTTTTGCTTACTTATTGTTGTGTTGCACTGAATGTCAGGAAGGTCTTTGCCTCAGGCCACCCCTTTGTGAAGCCTGAAGAAAACAGTTTTCAAATGGAAATGAATGGGCCTCACCTGTGGCTCTTTATCAGCCTCTTGGACCTGTGTGTGGCTGTGACTTAGATTCTCAGCACCTGATGGATCTTAAGAATGATCCCACATGAGCTTCCAAAACCAAAATGGCAAAAAATATCATTCATTGTGGATGAAGTCTCTTGCCTTCCTCTGTTAGGTTCCTGCACTCCATCAAATGACAATAGGGATTCTTTGGGTCAAATGAGTTCTTCAAAGCCCTGCAGAGGTGCTTGTGTTTTCGCATGACTCTAAATCACCTAAAGAATCGATACCTAAAATCAGTAGGCCTCAAATTGGAGAAACAAAGAAGTATTAACGGCAGGCTTATTTGTTCGCTCCTGTTTCAGAAAAACGGTGTCCAGGCTACCCTGACTTTAGGCAAATGAGGGGCAAACGAGCTGATTTTGGACACTGTCTTGGGCTGCGCCCCTCATGGAAACCTCCAGCCAGAGGTTAAGATGATTGACTATATGGAATAAGATGAAGGCCATGTGGGAGTGTTTTGGTTTTAATTTTGGTCATTTGTGTTGCATTGGAAAAAATGACTGGGTCCACGTGAGCTTGAACTCTGGTGTGATTCCCCTTAGAGACTGGGTTTTGGAACTGAACTCAGAGAAGCATTGCCATGAATTTTGTTGGGATTTTAAGAGGCCACGCATGAAAGTCGCTCTTGGAAACTGAGACCTAGGCCCCGGGTGGATTTCCACAGAGGCCTGGGAATCTCAGCAAGGATATCACATGATTTTATTCTTAAAGAAATGGCAGCCATAGTTGAGAGTCAAAACACACATGGACCTCACATTGTAGACCTCAATGGGCCTGGCCTAATGTGACCTTTTGTCCACTCTTTGGGAACCCGTTTCTGTGAGAGATCTCCAGAGATTTCATTGAAATGAGCTTCCTCACCATTTAATGTTTGCTGAATGAACTGAAACCCACAGTGCCTCCAACTTCATGCTTGAAAAATTGCTAGATAAATACCATGAAATTTTTGAAATTCCTATGACCAGGTGGCACTGGAGAAACATTGGATGTCCTGTTGCTGATCATGAGTATACCAGACAGTGCCTTGATTTACTGAGTTTCATGAAAATGGTGTAGAACAGAGATGCCAGAAATTTGGAGCCTGCTGAGTAGTGGGTCTAGAGCAGTGGTGGGGAGGTGTTTGCTAAAACATCCGTGGTAGGGCCATGTGGATCTACCATTGGATTCCAAATGGCTTGTAACTGACATGGTGCAGCCAACAGACCCTTATATGTAAAGGCATCTTGTTATATGGAGAGTTTTCAGAGGAAAATTAAGAATAAGGTTGATATGGACAAGGGGGCAATGGGGCAAGCTGTGAGATATAGGAGCCTAGTTGGTGCATTCTCTTGCAGACCCTGACCCACCACACGTGACAGAACTCCCTCCAGCACTGTGTCCCAGTTTAGCTCCTAGTATTTCGTGAAACAAATACCAAACTCACAGTGCAGCAGCAAAAACACCACAAAAAGTGGAAGAGGACCAAATGGCTTCACAGTCCACACGGGGAGACACTTAGTCCCCAGTGGCCTCAGTTTACCTACAAAGAGAGTATTCAGCACTGCTTCATCTTGTTCATTGGAAAATAAGAAACCATGTCCTCCAGGTCACATAGATGCAGACCCAGCTTTGATGTTCTCACTACAGAGGAAGCCAAATCTCCTGAAAACTACATATATTTCAAGTGTGGAAGCTCAGAGGCAGTTTCTCAAAAAGTTTTTAGGCCAGCAGAGCTCCATGTTTGTGGAGTGTTTACCCTGTCCCTTAGTTTTGGAAACTCCTCTACCACCTCCAAGGTTGTGAACTCCTGAACATTTTCCATTCCAGATATGTATTCACTGATTTTGTAACTCTTCTCCTCTAATTGTGTCTTACTTGGGGTGAAGGTAATGTCAAGGCATTGTTCTGGATGAGAGCGGGAGGATATTTGTGCAGCATATTTTTACATACACATTGGATTCATTTTCCAAATTTCCATTCGAAGTACTGAATCCCTGACACTAACCCATACCTAGTAGACTCAGACTATTCATCCTAATATAATGGAGAAAATTAGCCGAACACATTAGAAATACAAGTACTTCAGAGGAGACATGTTGTATAGTTGGACTTGACATTTGCATTATATAAGGTAGGAGTTATAAATCTAGTCAAATTTATTTGAAATATTCTCCATGTGTTTTTAAGCTTAACAAATATGTGAATTCTTATTTCCCTTTTCTGTAGCCTATTCACACATGTATATTTATATGCATATATAGAATCCTACCAGGTATCACACGTACATTTTTGTGAGGTGGCTGTCTTGGCAGATACAAATTTTGAGAAGAGTTCACTCCTCCTAAATGCTGTTGGAAATGAAAATTCAACCTATAGGAGAGCGTCCTAGTAGAACAACATTATACATTAACTCATGTTCAGTAAAATAAATATTTTTGCATTTGTGGATGATACATATTTACTGATGAATTTCGATTGGCATTTATATTGGTACTTTTTAATGTCTGTGAGTGTTGTGTGTGTGTGTGTGTATATACAGATATAGATATAGATATACTCTGCAAATTTTTCAAAATATGAAATATATGTGTCTAATATACACTCTCTAAATTCATTCATGTTCATGTATGTGGATTTATAATCCACTTTTCACAAGATTATAATCAGAAATATTCATCCACCTGAAATACATATTTGTTTCCTAGTACTGAAAACTAACTTCAGTGAATGGTGCATACAAATCCTAACTATTCTACAGTAACTGACCCAGTCTAACATCAATACAAGTAGACTCCTATGGGACATGATATGTAATTTGTCATTCATTTGTATTCGACACTGGTACATTATGGTTTCTTCAGTTTTTGCACATCACAGGATATACATTTCATCCACAAGTTCACAAATTAATAAGCATTTGTTTCAACTTTAACCACTTCTTGCTTCAGAACACATGTATTGTCAGGGTATTCTTGACTGGTCTTTTCATGAGACTTCTTTCCAAACACATTATTTTGAATTTCCATAATCATTTTGAAGCAAAAATCACACACTCTTTATGATAAACCTAAACACAAATATTTCCATTACATATATACCTGGTTGGAATGAATGATTGTATATCAATATACGATTTCCTTTAATTTTTCAGATATCAGTTCAATTCATTATTTAAAGTTCAAAAAAGTTATATTATTTATTCACAGTATGGTCTATTCATACTTTTTCTCTATGTTCCTAGAAACAGGGTACACCTCGTTGTATCCCCGATTCTCATTTTACATCTTCATATATTGCTCCCAGAAATGGTGAAAGAAATACTCATGTCACCTCATTATCACAGTAATATTCTGGACAAAAAATGGAAAGGTCACACTTATGATTGTACCAAAGCCTAAATGGAAAGTGAACATGGATTTCTAAAAACATCCATGTCCAGGTTGCCTAATGCTGTCAATTGTCAATCCTATTGGTGACTACATATTTGTTTTTTTCCTAATTTATATATTCAAACTCAACCCTGTTGAAAATGTCTAATTCTATCACTCACTTTATACTTTGCCTGATTTCGTAATGTTTCTATTGATATCTGCTTTTCTACATATTTTCCCCAGTTCAACATAGTGACTGACTCTTCATATGTGCTGACATTTACATTCACTCAACAACCGAAAGTCTATTGCTAAAGAACTTTTGGTCCAAATCCTATACTCACTCTTCTTCCTAAACCTACCGACTATCTTCCTAATCCTACTGAATATCCCTTTTTGACTGGATGTTCTCTTCTAAATTCAAGCATCCAATGTACAAGGTCCTATGCCATTGTATAAGGAATTATCTGAGGCATCTTTGCAGAACATCATTCAAAGCTAAGTATCCCAATCAAGGGCAAAACCCTTCTGGGCTTCAAATCATACCTAGATTTCTGTTTTCCTACTTATATTTCACCTCTATATTCTTGTAAATATTGCAGGTTCCCAATACCATTATTCATCACACAGAATCACTCGTAATCCAAATCAAACCTGTTTTTAACCCCAAGTATACACTGTTCCCTCAATCATTTTACAGAAGAGCAGAGACAGAGTGGTTCTTACAATACAGGAAAGTTGGGGACCTTCCACCTGATGAGAACCTCAAATGTCCATGCACAAATGGTACCTGGAGAAGTTGTAGGCAGGTATGAAGCACCTGAGAGAGCAAAAGTCATCTTCCATGGCAAACAACCTGGTCAGGATGAAGGGATGTGTCTGAATCTGCCTCTCTCTCTTCTTATTGTACAGAAGATGGACCAAACCAGGGCTGAGTGGAGAGCTGTTCCCGGGTGCCAATGGTGATATACATTCTACCTTATGAAAGTGTCACAGGAAGTTCTGGCAACCTCCATCTTATGTTACCCTTGGAAGCAACTGTTAGGACAAAGTGGTTGCCAAGGCAGTGACCTCATTCAGTTCCAAAGAATGTGAAATACCTCATTTCCTTGGTGATGGAACTCTCTGAACTTGGTATCCAAGAAGCCAGACACCCAGAGGCAGTCCCAGTCCCAGTCCCAGTGGGCTCACTTGTTTGGATTTACCAAGGACAGAGTCAGTTTTCTTGGTACCTAATGATGTGAGGATGGCCAAATGCCAGGAGAGCTCTGAAGATGGACCTTTCCTAAGAAAATAGGTAGTGGCTAACCACTTTTTCCTGACATCTTCACAGAGTTGGTCAAGGAATCATGATCTGAGAGAAGACAGGCCATTTTGGGGGAACATAGTATGGCCCACCAGTCAGAGGACACTCCGGATAGTCACAGACGTACTTGGGGGAAGGAGGTGCCTTTGTGGGAGTGGGTGTGGGTTTGTTGTTTTGTCTCATGTTCTGAGAATAGATAGAAAAGGCGGTTTGTTTGGTTTGGAGTGGACAGTTTCTAGTAAGTCATTTGACATGGCGAGTGTTTCTCTTTCTGTGTATCCCACTGTGTCCGTTGTTGTAGACATTAGAAAAGAGAATGCATAAATGGATGTGTCCTGTCTAGTATAAATCTTCCCATAATTCATCCTGCCCAATATATGAATGGACTGCAGCTTGTCTTATCACTGTGCAACATTTGCTATCTTTCTAAGTTGTTGTTTTCTTCCTGAATTCTGGCCACTCTCCAGAATAGGCTCATGGATTTGTGTACAAAATATGTACCACCTCCAAGCTCTGTGACATGGCCATGTACTGGATAGCTGAAGAGAATGGCGAGCATCTCAAAAAACTCAGATATCAGTGTGACCAGGAAAGTCTCAGTGCAGAAACCCTGCTTTGGGCCTTTTGCTTACTTATTGTTGTGTTGCACTGAATGTCAGGAAGGTCTTTGCCTCAGGCCACCCCTTTGTGAAGCCTGAAGAAAACAGTTTTCAAATGGAAATGAATGGGCCTCACCTGTGGCTCTTTATCAGCCTCTTGGACCTGTGTGTGGCTGTGACTTAGATTCTCAGCACCTGATGGATCTTAAGAATGATCCCACGTGAGCTTCCAAAACCAAAATGGCAAAAAATATCACTCATTGTGGATGAAGTCTCTTGCCTTCCTCTGTTAGGTTCCTGCACTCCATCAAATGACAATAGGTATTCTTTGGGTCAAATGAGTTCTTCAAAGCCCTGCAGAGGTGCTTGTGTTTTCGCATGACTCTAAATCACCTAAAGAATCGATACCTAAAATCAGTAGGCCTCAAATTGGAGAAACAAAGAAGTATTAACGGCAGGATTATTTGTTCGCTCCTGTTTCAGAGAAACGGTGTCCAGGCTACCCTGACTTTAGGCAAATGAGGGGCAAACGAGCTGATTTTGGACACTGTCTTGGGCTGCGCCACTCATGGAAACCTCCAGCCAGAGGTTAAGATGATTGACTATATGGAATAAGATGAAGGCCATGTGGGAGTGTTTTGGTTTAATTTTGGTCATTTGTGTTGCATTGGAAAAAATGACTGGGTCCACGTGAGCTTGAACTCTGGTGTGATTCCCCTTAGAGACTGGGTTTTGGAACTGAACTCAGAGAAGCATTGCCATGAATTTTGTTGGGATTTTAAGAGGCCACGCATGAAAGTCGCTCGTGGAAACTGAGACCTAGGCCCCGGGTGGATTTCCACAGAGGCCTGGGAATCTCAGCAAGGATATCACATGATTTTATTCTTAAAGAAATGGCAGCCATAGTTGAGAGTCAAAACACACATGGACCTCACATTGTAGACCTCAATGGGCCTGGCCTAATGTGACCTTTTGTCCACTCTTTGGGAAGCCGTGCCTGTGAGAGTTCTCCAGAGATTTCATTGAAATGAGCTTCCTCACCATTTAATGTTTGCTGAATGAACTGAAACCCACAGTGCCTCCAACTTCATGCTTGAAAAATGGCTAGATAAATACCATGAAATTTTTGAGATTCCTATGACCAGGTGGCACTGGAGAAACATTGGATGTCCTGTTGCTGATCATGAGTATACCAGACAGTGCCTTGATTTACTGAGTTTCATGAAAATGGTGTAGAACAGAGATGCCAGAAATTTGGAGCCTGCTGATTAGTGGGTCTAGAGCAGTGGTGGGGAGGTGTTGCTAAAACATCCGTGGTAGGGCCATGTGGATCTACCATTGGATTCCTAATGGCTTGTAACTGACATGGTGCAGCCAACAGACCCTTATATGTAAAGGCATCTTGTTATATGGAGAGTTTTCAGAGGAAAATTAAGAATCAGGTTGATATGGACAAGGGGGCAATGGGGCAAGCTGTGAGAGATAGGAGCCTAGTTGGTGCATTCTCTTGCAGACCCTGACCCACCACACGTGACAGAACTCCCTCCAGCAATGTGTCCCAGTTTAGCTCCTAGTATTTCGTGAAACAAATACCAAACTCACAGTGCAGCAGCAAAAACACCACAAAAAGTGGAAGAGGACCAAATGGCTTCACAGTCCACACGGGGAGACACTTAGTCCCCCGTGGCCTCAGTTTACCTACAAAGAGAGGATTCAGCACTGCTTCATCTTGTTCATTGGAAAATAAGAAACCATGTCCTCCAGGTCACATAGATGCAGACCCAGCTTTGATGGTCTCACTACAGAGGAAGCCAAATCTCCAGAAAACTACATATATTTCAACTGTGGAAGCTCAGAGACAGTTTTTCAAAAAGTTTTTAGGCCAGCAGAGCTCCATGTTTGTGGAGTGTTTACCCTGTCCCTTAGTTTTGGAAACTCCTCTACCAGCTCCAAGGATGTGAACTCCTGAGCATTTTCCATTCCAGATATGTATTCACTGATTTTGTAACTCTTCTCCTCTAATTGTGTCTTACTTGGGGTGAAGGTAATGTCAAGGCATTGTTCTGGATGAGAGCGGGAGGATATTTGTGCAGCATATATTTACATACACATTGGATTCATTTTCCAATTTTCCATTCGAAATACTGAATCCCTGACACTAACCCATACCTAGTAGACTCAGACTATTCATCCTAATATAATGGAGAAAATTAACCCAACACATTAGAAATACAAGTACTTCAGAGGAGTCATGTTGTATAGTTGGACTTGACATTTGCATTATATAAGGTAGGAGTTATAAATCTAGTCAAATTTATTTGAAATATTCTCCATGTGTTTTAAACTTAACAAATATGTGAATTCTTGTTTCCTTTTTCTGTAGTCTATTCACACATGTATATTTATATGCATATATAGAATCCTACCAGGTATCACACGTACATTTTTGTGAGGTGGCTGTCTTGGCAGATACAAATTGTGAGAAGAGTTCACTCCTCCTAAATGCTGTTGGAAATGAAAATTCAACTTATAGGAGAGCGTCCTAGTAGAACAACATTATACATTAACTCATGTTCAGTAAAATAAATATTTTTGCATTTGTGGATGATACATATTTACTGATGAATTTCGATTGGCATTTATATTGGTAATTTTTAATGTCTGTGAGTTGTGTGTGTGTGTGTGTGTGTGTGTGTGTGTGTGTGTATAGGTATAGATATAGATATAGATATACTGTCCAAATTTTTCAAAATATGAAATATATGTGTCTAATATACACTCTCTAAATTCATTCATGTTCATATATGTGGATTTATAATCCACTTTTCACAAGATGATAATCAGAAATATTTATCCACCTGAAATACATATTTGTTTCCTAGTACTGAAAACTAACTTCAGTGAATGGTGCATACAAATCCTAATTATTCTACAGTAACTGACCCAGTCTAACATCAATGCAAGTAGACTCCTATGGGACATGATACGTAATTTGTCCTTCATTTGTATTCGACACTGGTACATTATTGTTTCTTCAGTTTTTGCACATCACAGGATATACATTTCATCCACAAGTTCACAAATTAGTATGCATTTGTTTCAACTTTCATCACTTCTTGCTTCAGAACACATGTATTGTCAGGGTTTCTTGACTGGTCTTTTCATGAGACTTCTTTCCAAACACATTATTTTGAATTTCCATAATCATTTTGAAGCAAACGTCACACACTCTTCATGATAAACCAAAACACAAATATTTCCATTACATATATACCTGGTTGGAATGAATGATTGTATATCAATATACGATTTCCTTTAATTTTTCAGATATCAGTTCAATTCATTATTTAAAGTTCAAAAAAGTTATATTATTTATTCACAGTATGGTCTATTCATGATTTTTCTCTATGTTCCTAGAAACAGGGTACACCTCTTTGTACCCCCGATTCTCATTTTACATCTTCAATATATTGCTCCCAGAAATGGTGAAAGAAATACTCATGTCACCTCATTATGACAGTAATATTCTGGACAAAAAATGGAAAGGTCACACTTATGATTGTACCAAAGCCTAAATGGAAAATGAACATGGATTTCTAAAAACATCCATGTCCAGGTTGCCTAATGCTGTCAATTGTCAATCCTATTGGTGACTACATATTTGTTTTTTTCCTAATTTATATATTCAAACTCAACCCTGTTGAAAATGTCTAATTCTATCACTCACTTTATACTTTGCCTGATTTCGTAATGTTTCTATTGATATCTGCTTTTCTACATATTTTCCCCAGTTCAACATAGTGACTGACTCTTCATATGTGCTGACATTTACATTCACTCAACAACCGAAAGTCTATTGCTAAAGAACTTTTGGTCCAAATCCTATACTCACTCTTCTTCCTATACCTACCGACTATCTTCCTAATCCTACTGAATATCCCTTTTTGACTGGATGTTCTCTTCTAAATTCAATCATCCAATGTACAAGATCTTATGCCATTGTATATGGAATTATCTGAGGCATCTTTGCAGAACATCATTCAAAGCTAAGTATCCCAATCAAGGGCAAAACGCTTCTGGGCTTCAAATCATACCTAGATTTCTGTTTTCCTACTTATATTTCACCTCTATATTCTTGTAAATATTGCAGGTTCCCAATACCATTATTCATCACACAGAATCACTCGTAATCCAAATCAAACCTGTTTTTAACCCCAAGTATACACTGTTCCCTCAATCATTTTACAGAAGAGCAGAGACAGAGTGGTTCTTACAATACAGGAAAGTTGGGGACCTTCAACCTGATGAGAACCTCAAATGTCCATGCACAAATGGTACCTGGAGAAGTTGTAGGCAGGTATGAAGCACCTGAGAGAGCAAAAGTCATCTTCCATGGCAAACAACCTGGTCAGGATGAAGGGATGTGTCTGAATCTGCCTCTCTCTCCTCTTATTGTACAGAAGATGGACCAAACCAGGGCTGAGTGGAGAGCTGTTCCCGGGTGCCAATGATGATATACATTCTACCTTATGAAAGTGTCACAGGAAGTTCTGGCAACCTCCATCTTATGTTACCCTTGGAAGCAACTGTTAGGACAAAGTGGTTGCCAAGGCAGTGACCTCATTCAGTTCCAAAGAATGTGAAATACCTCATTTCCTTGGTGATGGAACTCTCTGAACTTGGTATCCAAGAAGCCAGACACCCAGAGGCAGTCCCAGTCCCAGTCCCAGTGGGCTCACTTGTTTGGATTTACCAAGGACAGAGTCAGTTTTCTTGGTACCTAATGATGTGAGGATGGCCAAATGCCAGGAGAGCTCTGAAGATGGACCTTTCCTGAGAAAACAGGTAGTGGCTAACCACTTTTTCCTGACATCTTCACAGAGTTGGTCAAGGAATCAAGATCTGAGAGAAGACAGGCCATTTTGGGGGAACATAGTATGGCCCACCAGTCAGAGGACACTCCGGATAGTCACAGACGTACTTGGGGGAAGGAGGTGCCTTTGTGGGAGTGGGTGTGGGTTTGTTGTTTTGTCTCATGTTCTGAGAATAGATAGAAAAGGTGGTTTGTTTGGTTTGGAGTGGACAGTTTCTAGTAAGTCATTTGACATGGCGAGTGTTTCTCTTTCTGTGTATCCCACTGTGTCCGTTGTTGTAGACATTAGAAAAGAGAATGCATTAATGGATGTGTCCTGTCTAGTATAAATCTTCCCATAATTCATCCTGCCCAATATATGAATGGACTGCAGCTTGTCTTATCAATGTGCAACACCTGCTATCTTTCTAAGTTGTTGTTTTCTTCCTGAATTCTGGCCACTCTCAAGAATAGGCTCATGGATTTGTGTACAAAATATGTACCACCTCCAAGCTCTGTGACATGGCCATGTACTGGATAGCTGAAGAGAATGGCGAGCATCTCAAAAAACTCAGATATCAGTGTGACCAGGAAAGTCTCAGTGCAGAAACCCTGCTTTGGGCCTTTTGCTTACTTATTGTTGTGTTGCACTGAATGTCAGGAAGGTCTTTGCCTCAGGCCACCCCTTTGTGAAGCCTGAAGAAAACAGTTTTCAAATGGAAATGAATGGGCCTCACCTGTGGCTCTTTATCAGCCTCTTGGACCTGTGTGCGGCTGTGACTTAGATTCTCAGCACCTGATGGATCTTAAGAATGATCCCACGTGAGCTTCCAAAACCAAAATGGCAAAAAATATCATTCATTTTGGATGAAGTCTCTTGCCTTCCTCTGTTAGGTTCCTGCACTCCATCAAATGACAATAGGGATTCTTTGGGTCAAATGAGTTCTTCAAAGCCCTGCAGAGGTGCTTGTGTTTTCGCATGACTCTAAATCACCTAAAGAATCGATACCTAAAATCAGTAGGCCTCAAATTGGAGAAACAAAGAATTATTAACGGCAGGCTTATTTGTTCGCTCCTGTTTCAGAGAAACGGTGTCCAGGCTACCCTGACTTTAGGCAAATGAGGGGCAAACGAGCTGATTTTGGACACTGTCTTGCGCTGCGCCACTCATGGAAACCTCCAGCCAGAGGTTAAGATGATTGACTATATGGAATAAGATGAAGGCCATGTGGGAGTGTTTTGATTTTAATTTTGGTCATTTGTGTTGCATTGGAAAAAAAGACTGGGTCCACGTGAGCTTGAACTCTGGTGTGATTCCCCTTAGAGACTGGGTTTTGGAACTGAACTCAGAGAAGCATTGCCATGAATTTTGTTGGGATTTTAAGAGGCCACGCATGAAAGTCGCTCTTGGAAACTGAGACCTAGGCCCCGGGTGGATTTCCACAGAGGCCTGGGAATCTCAGCAAGGATATCACGTGATTTTATTCTTAAAGAAATGGCAGCCATAGTTGAGAGTCAAAACACACATGGACCTCACATTGTAGACCTCAATGGGCCTGGCCTAATGTGACCTTTTGTCCACTCTTTGGGAAGCCGTGCCTGTGAGAGTTCTCCAGAGATTTCATTGAAATGAGCTTCCTCACCATTTAATGTTTGCTGAATGAACTGAAACCCACAGTGCCTCCAACTTCATGGTTGAAAAATGGCTAGATAAATACCATGAAATTTTTGAAATTCCTATGACCAGGTGGCACTGGAGAAACATTGGATGTCCTGTTGCTGATCATGAGTATACCAGACAGTGCCTTGATTTACTTAGTTTCATGAAAATGGTGTAGAACAGAGATGCCAGAAATTTGGAGCCTGCTGAGTAGTGGGTCTAGAGCAGTGGTGGGAAGGTGTTTGCTAAAACATCCGTGGTAGGGCCATGTGGATCTACCATTGGATTCCAAATGGCTTGTAACTGACATGGTGCAGCCAACAGACCCTTATATGTAAAGGCATCTTGTTATATGGAGAGTTTTCAGAGGAAAATTAAGAATCAGGTTGATATGGACAAGGGGGCAATGGGGCAAGCTGTGAGAGATAGGAGCCTAGTTGGTGCATTCTCTTGCAGACCCTGACCCACCACACGTGACAGAACTCCCTCCAGCACTGTGTCCCAGTTTAGCTCCTAGTATTTCGTGAAACAAATACCAAACTCACAGTGCAGCAGCAAAAACACCACAAAAAGTGGAAGAGGACCAAATGGCTTCACAGTCCACACGGGGAGACACTTAGTCCCCAGTGGCCTCAGTTTACCTACAAAGAGAGGATTCAGCACTGCTTCATCTTGTTCATTGGAAAATAAGAAACCATGTCCTCCAGGTCACATAGATGCAGACCCAGCTTTGATGGTCTCACTACAGAGGAAGCCAAATCTCCAGAAAACTACATATATTTCAAGTGTGGAAGCTCAGAGGCAGTTTCTCAAAAAGTTTTTAGGACAGCAGAGCTCCATGTTTGTGGAGTGTTTACCCTGTCCCTTAGTTTTGGAAACTCCTCTACCACCTCCAAGGTTGTGAACTCCTGAGCATTTTCCATTCCAGATATGCATTCACTGATTTTGTAACTCTTCTCCTCTAATTGTGTCTTACTTGGGGTGAAGGTAATGTCAAGGCATTGTTCTGGATGAGAGCGGGAGGATATTTGTGCAGCATATTTTTACATACACATTGGATTCATTTTCCAAATTTCCATTCGAAGTACTGAATCCCTGACACTAACCCATACCTAGTAGACTCAGACTATTCATCCTAATATAATGGAGAAAATTCGCCCAACACATTAGAAATACAAGTACTTCAGAGGAGACATGTTGTATAGTTGGACTTGACATTTGCATTATATAAGGTAGGAGTTATAAATCAATCAAATTTATTTGAAATATTCTCCATGTGTTTTTAAGCTTAACAAATATGTGAATTCTTATTTCCCTTTTCTGTAGCCTATTCACACATGTATATTTATATGCATATATAGAATCCTACCAGGTATCACACGTACATTTTTGTGAGGTGGCTGTCTTGGCAGATACAAATTGTGAGAAGAGTTCACTCCTCCTAAATGCTGTTGGAAATGAAAATTCAACCTATAGGAGAGCGTCCTAGTAGAACAACATTATACATTAACTCATGTTCAGTAAAATGAATATTTTTGCATTTGTGGATGATACATATTTACTGATGAATTTCGATTGGCATTTATATTGGTACTTTTTAATGTCTGTGAGTGTTGTGTGTGTGTGTGTGTGTGTATACAGATATAGATATAGATATACTCTGCAAATTTTTCAAAATATGAAATATATGTGTCTAATATACACTCTCTAAATTCATTCATGTTCATGTATGTGGATTTATAATCCACTTTTCACAAGATTATAATCAGAAATATTCATCCACCTGAAATACATATTTGTTTCCTAGTACTGAAAACTAACTTCAGTGAATGGTGCATACAAATCCTAATTATTCTACAGTAACTGACCCAGTCTAACATCAATGCAAGTAGACTCCTATGGGACATGATATGTAATTTGTCATTCATTTGTATTCGACACTGGTACATTATTGTTTCTTCAGTTTTTGCACATCACAGGATATACATTTCATCCACAAGTTCACAAATTAATAAGCATTTGTTTCAACTTTAACCACTTCTTGCTTCAGAACACATGTATTGTCAGGGTATTCTTGACTGGTCTTTTCATGAGACTTCTTTCCAAACCCATTATTTTGAATTTCCATAATCATTTTGAAGCAAAACTCACACACTCTTTATGATAAACCTAAACACAAATATTTCCATTACATATATACCTGGTTGGAATGAATGATTGTATATCAATATACGATTTCCTTTAATTTTTCAGATATCAGTTCAATTCATTATTTAAAGTTCAAAAAAGTTATATTATTTATTCACAGTATGGTCTATTCATGCTTTTTCTCTATGTTCCTAGAAACAGGGTACACCTCTTTGTACCCCCGATTCTCATTTTACATCTTCAATATATTGCTCCCAGAAATGGTGAAAGAAATACTCATGTCACCTCATTATCACAGTAATATTCTGGACAAAAAATGGAAAGGTCACACTTATGATTGTACCAAAGCCTAAATGGAAAGTGAACATGGATTTCTAAAAACATCCATGTCCAGGTTGCCTAATGCTGTCAATTGTCAATCCTATTGGTGACTACATATTTGTTTTTTTCCTAATTTATATATTCAAACTCAACCCTGTTGAAAATGTCTAATTCTATCACTCACTTTATACTTTGCCTGATTTCGTAATGTTTCTATTGATATCTGCTTTTCTACATATTTTCCCCAGTTCAACATAGTGACTGACTCTTCATATGTGCTGACATTTACATTCACTCAACAACCGAAAGTCTATTGCTAAAGAACTTTTGGTCCAAATCCTATAATCACTCTTCTTCCTAAACCTACCGACTATCTTCCTAATCCTACTGAATATCCCTTTTTGACTGGATGTTCTCTTCTAAATTCAATCATCCAATGTACAAGGTCCTATGCCATTGTATATGGAATTATCTGAGGCATCTTTGCAGAACATCATTCAAAGCTAAGTATCCCAATCAAGGGCAAAACGCTTCTGGGCTTCAAATCATACCTAGATTTCTGTTTTCCTACTTATATTTCACCTCTATATTCTTGTAAATATTGCAGGTTCCCAATACCATTATTCATCACACAGAATCACTCGTAATCCAAATCAAACCTGTTTTTAACCCCAAGTATACACTGTTCCCTCAATCATTTTACAGAAGAGCAGAGAGAGAGTGGTTCTTACAATACAGGAAAGTTGGGGACCTTCAACCTGATGAGAACCTCAAATGTCCATGCACAAATGGTACCTGGAGAAGTTGTAGGCAGGTATGAAGCACCTGAGAGAGCAAAAGTCATCTTCCATGGCAAACAACCTGGTCAGGATGAAGGGATGTGTCTGAATCTGCCTCTCTCTCTTCTTATTGTACAGAAGATGGACCAAACCAGGGCTGAGTGGAGAGCTGTTCCCGGGTGCCAATGGTGATATACATTCTACCTTATGAAAGTGTCACAGGAAGTAGGGGCAACCTCCATCTTATGTTACCCTTGGAAGCAACTGTTAGGACAAAGTGGTTGCCAAGGCAGTGACCTCATTCAGTTCCAAAGAATGTGACATACCTCATTTCCTTGGTGATGGAACTCTCTGAACTTGGTATCCAAGAAGCCAGACACCCAGAGGCAGTCCCAGTCCCAGTCCCAGTGGGCTCACTTGTTTGGATTTACCAAGGACAGAGTCAGTTTTCTTGGTACCTAATGATGTGAGGATGGCCAAATGCCAGGAGAGCTCTGAAGATGGAACTTTCCTGAGAAAACAGGTAGTGGCTAACCACTTTTTCCTGACATCTTCACAGAGTTGGTCAAGGAAACAAGATCTGAGAGAAGACAGGCCATTTCGGGGGAACATAGTATGGCCCACCAGTCAGAGGACACTCCGGATAGTCACAGACGTACTTGGGGGAAGGAGGTGCCTTTGTGGGAGTGGGTCTGGGTTTGTTGTTTTGTCTCATGTTCTGAGAATAGATAGAAAAGGCGGTTTGTTTGGTTTGGAGTGGACAGTTTCTAGTAAGTCATTTGACATGGCGAGTGTTTCTCTTTCTGTGTATCCCACTGTGTCCGTTGTTGTAGACATTAGAAAAAAGAATGCATTAATGGATGTGTCCTGTCTAGTATAAATCTTCCCATAATTCATCCTGCCCGATATATGAATGGACTGCAGCTTGTCTTATCAATGTGCAACATTTGCTATCTTTCTAAGTTGTTGTTTTCTTCCTGAATTCTGGCCACTCTCCAGAATAGGCTCATGGATTTGTGTACAAAATATGTACCACCTCCAAGCTCTGTGACATGGCCATGTACTGGATAGCTGAAGAGAATGGCGAGCATCTCAAAATCTCAGATATCAGTGTGACCAGGAAAGTCTCAGTGCAGAAACCCTGCTTTGGGCCTTTTGCTTACTTATTTTTGTGTTGCACTGAATGTCAGGAAGGTCTTTGCCTCAGGCCACCCCTTTGTGAAGCCTGAAGAAAACAGTTTTCAAATGGAAATGAATGGGCCTCACCTGTGGCTCTTTATCAGCCTCTTGGACCTGTGTGTGGCTGTGACTTAGATTCTCAGCACCTGATGGATCTTAAGAATGATCCCACGTGAGCTTCCAAAACCAAAATGGCAAAAAATATCATTCATTGTGGATGAAGTCTCTTGCCTTCCTCTGTTAGGTTCCTGCACTCCATCAAATGACAATAGGGATACTTTGGGTCAAATGAGTTCTTCAAAGCCCTGCAGAGGTGCTTGTGTTTTCGCATGACTCTAAATCACCTAAAGAATCGATACCTAAAATCAGTAGGCCTCAAATTGGAGAAACAAAGAAGTATTAACGGCAGGCTTATTTGTTAGCTCCTGTTTCAGAGAAACGGTGTCCAGGCTACCCTGACTTTAGGCAAATGAGGGGCAAACGAGCTGATTTTGGACACTGTCTTGGGCTGCGCCACTCATGGAAACCTCCAGCCAGAGGTTAAGATGATTGACTATATGGAATAAGATGAAGGCCATGTGGGAGTGTTTTGATTTTAATTTTGGTCATTTGTGTTGCATTGGAAAAAAAGACTGGGTCCACGTGAGCTTGAACTCTGGTGTGATTCCCCTTAGAGACTGGGTTTTGGAACTGAACTCAGAGAAGCATTGCCATGAATTTTGTTGGGATTTTAAGAGGCCACGCATGAAAGTCACTCTTCGAAACTGAGACCTAGGCCCCGGGTGGATTTCCACAGAGGCCTGGGAATCTCAGCAAGGATATCACATGATTTTATTCTTAAAGAAATGGCAGCCATAGTTGAGAGTCAAAACACACATGGACCTCACATTGTAGACCTCAATGGGCCTGGCCTAATGTGACCTTTTGTCCACTCTTTGGGAAGCCGTGCCTGTGAGAGTTCTCCAGAGATTTCATTGAAATGAGCTTCCTCACCATTTAATGTTTGCTGAATGAACTGAAACCCACAGTGCCTCCAACTTCATGGTTGAAAAATGGCTAGATAAATACCATGAAATTTTTGAAATTCCTATGACCAGGTGGCACTGGAGAAACATTGGATGTCCTGTTGCTGATCATGAGTATACCAGACAGTGCCTTGATTTACTGAGTTTCATGAAAATGGTGTAGAACAGAGATGCCAGAAATTTGGAGCCTGCTGAGTAGTGGGTCTAGAGCAGTGGTGGGGAGGTGTTTGCTAAAACATCCGTGGTAGGGCCATGTGGATCTACCATTGGATTCCAAATGGCTTGTAACTGACATGGTGCAGCCAACAGACCCTTATATGTAAAGGCATCTTGTTATATGGAGAGTTTTCAGAGGAAAATTAAGAATCAGGTTGATATGGACAAGGGGGCAATGGGGCAAGCTGTGAGAGATAGGAGCCTAGTTGGTGCATTCTCTTGCAGACCCTGACCCACCACACGTGACAGAACTCCCTCCAGCACTGTGTCCCAGTTTAGCTCCTAGTATTTCGTGAAACAAATACCAAACTCACAGTGCAGCAGCAAAAACACCACAAAAAGTGGAAGAGGACCAAATGGCTTCACAGTCCACACGGGGAGACACTTAGTCCCCAGTGGCCTCAGTTTACCTACAAAGAGAGTATTCAGCACTGCTTCATCTTGTTCATTGGAAAATAAGAAACCATGTCCTCCAGGTCACATAGATGCAGACCCAGCTTTGATGGTCTCACTACAGAGGAAGCCAAATCTCCAGAAAACTACATATATTTCAAGTGTGGAAGCTCAGAGGCAGTTTCTCAAAAAGTTTTTAGGACAGCAGAGCTCCATGTTTGTGGAGTGTTTACCCTGTCCCTTAGTTTTGGAAACTCCTCTACCACCTCCAAGGTTGTGAACTCCTGAGCATTTTCCATTCCAGATATGCATTCACTGATTTTGTAACTCTTCTCCTCTAATTGTGTCTTACTTGGGGTGAAGGTAATGTCAAGGCATTGTTCTGGATGAGAGCGGGAGGATATTTGTGCAGCATATTTTTACATACACATTGGATTCATTTTCCAAATTTCCATTCGAAGTACTGAATCCCTGACACTAACCCATACCTAGTAGACTCAGACTATTCATCCTAATATAATGGAGAAAATTCGCCCAACACATTAGAAATACAAGTACTTCAGAGGAGACATGTTGTATAGTTGGACTTGACATTTGCATTATATAAGGTAGGAGTTATAAATCAATCAAATTTATTTGAAATATTCTCCATGTGTTTTTAAGCTTAACAAATATGTGAATTCTTATTTCCCTTTTCTGTAGCCTATTCACACATGTATATTTATATGCATATATAGAATCCTACCAGGTATCACACGTACATTTTTGTGAGGTGGCTGTCTTGGCAGATACAAATTGTGAGAAGAGTTCACTCCTCCTAAATGCTGTTGGAAATGAAAATTCAACCTATAGGAGAGCGTCCTAGTAGAACAACATTATACATTAACTCATGTTCAGTAAAATGAATATTTTTGCATTTGTGGATGATACATATTTACTGATGAATTTCGATTGGCATTTATATTGGTACTTTTTAATGTCTGTGAGTGTTGTGTGTGTGTGTGTGTGTGTATACAGATATAGATATAGATATACTCTGCAAATTTTTCAAAATATGAAATATATGTGTCTAATATACACTCTCTAAATTCATTCATGTTCATGTATGTGGATTTATAATCCACTTTTCACAAGATTATAATCAGAAATATTCATCCACCTGAAATACATATTTGTTTCCTAGTACTGAAAACTAACTTCAGTGAATGGTGCATACAAATCCTAATTATTCTACAGTAACTGACCCAGTCTAACATCAATGCAAGTAGACTCCTATGGGACATGATATGTAATTTGTCATTCATTTGTATTCGACACTGGTACATTATTGTTTCTTCAGTTTTTGCACATCACAGGATATACATTTCATCCACAAGTTCACAAATTAATAAGCATTTGTTTCAACTTTAACCACTTCTTGCTTCAGAACACATGTATTGTCAGGGTATTCTTGACTGGTCTTTTCATGAGACTTCTTTCCAAACCCATTATTTTGAATTTCCATAATCATTTTGAAGCAAAACTCACACACTCTTTATGATAAACCTAAACACAAATATTTCCATTACATATATACCTGGTTGGAATGAATGATTGTATATCAATATACGATTTCCTTTAATTTTTCAGATATCAGTTCAATTCATTATTTAAAGTTCAAAAAAGTTATATTATTTATTCACAGTATGGTCTATTCATGCTTTTTCTCTATGTTCCTAGAAACAGGGTACACCTCTTTGTACCCCCGATTCTCATTTTACATCTTCAATATATTGCTCCCAGAAATGGTGAAAGAAATACTCATGTCACCTCATTATCACAGTAATATTCTGGACAAAAAATGGAAAGGTCACACTTATGATTGTACCAAAGCCTAAATGGAAAGTGAACATGGATTTCTAAAAACATCCATGTCCAGGTTGCCTAATGCTGTCAATTGTCAATCCTATTGGTGACTACATATTTGTTTTTTTCCTAATTTATATATTCAAACTCAACCCTGTTGAAAATGTCTAATTCTATCACTCACTTTATACTTTGCCTGATTTCGTAATGTTTCTATTGATATCTGCTTTTCTACATATTTTCCCCAGTTCAACATAGTGACTGACTCTTCATATGTGCTGACATTTACATTCACTCAACAACCGAAAGTCTATTGCTAAAGAACTTTTGGTCCAAATCCTATAATCACTCTTCTTCCTAAACCTACCGACTATCTTCCTAATCCTACTGAATATCCCTTTTTGACTGGATGTTCTCTTCTAAATTCAATCATCCAATGTACAAGGTCCTATGCCATTGTATATGGAATTATCTGAGGCATCTTTGCAGAACATCATTCAAAGCTAAGTATCCCAATCAAGGGCAAAACCCTTCTGGGCTTCAAATCATACCTAGATTTCTGTTTTCCTACTTATATTTCACCTCTATATTCTTGTAAATATTGCAGGTTCCCAATACCATTATTCATCACACAGAATCACTCGTAATCCAAATCAAACCTGTTTTTAACCCCAAGTATACACTGTTCCCTCAATCATTTTACAGAAGAGCAGAGAGAGAGTGGTTCTTACAATACAGGAAAGTTGGGGACCTTCAACCTGATGAGAACCTCAAATGTCCATGCACAAATGGTACCTGGAGAAGTTGTAGGCAGGTATGAAGCACCTGAGAGAGCAAAAGTCATCTTCCATGGCAAACAACCTGGTCAGGATGAAGGGATGTGTCTGAATCTGCCTCTCTCTCTTCTTATTGTACAGAAGATGGACCAAACCAGGGCTGAGTGGAGAGCTGTTCCCGGGTGCCAATGGTGATATACATTCTACCTTATGAAAGTGTCACAGGAAGTAGGGGCAACCTCCATCTTATGTTACCCTTGGAAGCAACTGTTAGGACAAAGTGGTTGCCAAGGCAGTGACCTCATTCAGTTCCAAAGAATGTGACATACCTCATTTCCTTGGTGATGGAACTCTCTGAACTTGGTATCCAAGAAGCCAGACACCCAGAGGCAGTCCCAGTCCCAGTCCCAGTGGGCTCACGTGTTTGGATTTACCAAGGACAGAGTCAGTTTTCTTGGTACCTAATGATGTGAGGATGGCCAAATGCCAGGAGAGCTCTGAAGATGGAACTTTCCTGAGAAAACAGGTAGTGGCTAACCACTTTTTCCTGACATCTTCACAGAGTTGGTCAAGGAAACAAGATCTGAGAGAAGACAGGCCATTTCGGGGGAACATAGTATGGCCCACCAGTCAGAGGACACTCCGGATAGTCACAGACGTACTTGGGGGAAGGAGGTGCCTTTGTGGGAGTGGGTCTGGGTTTGTTGTTTTGTCTCATGTTCTGAGAATAGATAGAAAAGGCGGTTTGTTTGGTTTGGAGTGGACAGTTTCTAGTAAGTCATTTGACATGGCGAGTGTTTCTCTTTCTGTGTATCCCACTGTGTCCGTTGTTGTAGACATTAGAAAAAAGAATGCATTAATGGATGTGTCCTGTCTAGTATAAATCTTCCCATAATTCATCCTGCCCGATATATGAATGGACTGCAGCTTGTCTTATCAATGTGCAACATTTGCTATCTTTCTAAGTTGTTGTTTTCTTCCTGAATTCTGGCCACTCTCCAGAATAGGCTCATGGATTTGTGTACAAAATATGTACCACCTCCAAGCTCTGTGACATGGCCATGTACTGGATAGCTGAAGAGAATGGCGAGCATCTCAAAATCTCAGATATCAGTGTGACCAGGAAAGTCTCAGTGCAGAAACCCTGCTTTGGGCCTTTTGCTTACTTATTTTTGTGTTGCACTGAATGTCAGGAAGGTCTTTGCCTCAGGCCACCCCTTTGTGAAGCCTGAAGAAAACAGTTTTCAAATGGAAATGAATGGGCCTCACCTGTGGCTCTTTATCAGCCTCTTGGACCTGTGTGTGGCTGTGACTTAGATTCTCAGCACCTGATGGATCTTAAGAATGATCCCACGTGAGCTTCCAAAACCAAAATGGCAAAAAATATCATTCATTGTGGATGAAGTCTCTTGCCTTCCTCTGTTAGGTTCCTGCACTCCATCAAATGACAATAGGGATACTTTGGGTCAAATGAGTTCTTCAAAGCCCTGCAGAGGTGCTTGTGTTTTCGCATGACTCTAAATCACCTAAAGAATCGATACCTAAAATCAGTAGGCCTCAAATTGGAGAAACAAAGAAGTATTAACGGCAGGCTTATTTGTTAGCTCCTGTTTCAGAGAAACGGTGTCCAGGCTACCCTGACTTTAGGCAAATGAGGGGCAAACGAGCTGATTTTGGACACTGTCTTGGGCTGCGCCACTCATGGAAACCTCCAGCCAGAGGTTAAGATGATTGACTATATGGAATAAGATGAAGGCCATGTGGGAGTGTTTTGATTTTAATTTTGGTCATTTGTGTTGCATTGGAAAAAAAGACTGGGTCCACGTGAGCTTGAACTCTGGTGTGATTCCCCTTAGAGACTGGGTTTTGGAACTGAACTCAGAGAAGCATTGCCATGAATTTTGTTGGGATTTTAAGAGGCCACGCATGAAAGTCGCTCTTGGAAACTGAGACCTAGGCCCCGGGTGGATTTCCACAGAGGCCTGGGAATCTCAGCAAGGATATCACATGATTTTATTCTTAAAGAAATGGCAGCCATAGTTGAGAGTCAAAACACACATGGACCTCACATTGTAGACCTCAATGGGCCTGGCCTAATGTGACCTTTTGTCCACTCTTTGGGAAGCCGTGCCTGTGAGAGTTCTCCAGAGATTTCATTGAAATGAGCTTCCTCACCATTTAATGTTTGCTGAATGAACTGAAACCCACAGTGCCTCCAACTTCATGGTTGAAAAATGGCTAGATAAATACCATGAAATTTTTGAAATTCCTATGACCAGGTGGCACTGGAGAAACATTGGATGTCCTGTTGCTGATCATGAGTATACCAGACAGTGCCTTGATTTACTGAGTTTCATGAAAATGGTGTAGAACAGAGATGCCAGAAATTTGGAGCCTGCTGAGTAGTGGGTCTAGAGCAGTGGTGGGGAGGTGTTTGATAAAACATCCGTGGTAGGGCCATGTGGATCTACCATTGGATTCCAAATGGCTTGTAACTGACATGGTGCAGCCAACAGACCCTTATATGTAAAGGCATCTTGTTATATGGAGAGTTTTCAGAGGAAAATTAAGAATCAGGTTGATATGGACAAAGGGGCAATGGGGCAAGCTGTGAGAGACAGGAGCCTAGTTGGTGCATTCTCTTGCAGAACCTGACCCACCACACGTGACAGAACTCCCTCCAGCACTGTGTCCCAGTTTAGCTCCTAGTATTTCGTGAAACAAATCCCAAACTCACAGTGCAGCAGCAAAAACACCACAAAAAGTGGAAGAGGACCAAATGGCTTCACAGTCCACACGGGGAGACACTTAGTCCCCAGTGGCCTCAGTTTACCTACAAAGAGAGGATTCAGCACTGCTTCATCTTGTTCATTGGAAAATAAGAAACCATGTCCTCCAGGTCACATAGATGCAGACCCAGCTTTGATGGTCTCACTACAGAGGAAGCCAAATCTCCAGAAAACTACATATATTTCAAGTGTGGAAGCTCAGAGGCAGTTTCTCAAAAAGTTTTTAGGCCAGCAGAGCTCCATGTTTGTGGAGTGTTTACCCTGTCCCTTAGTTTTGGAAACTCCTCTACCACCTCCAAGGTTGTGAACTCCTGAGCATTTTTTATTCCAGATATGTATTCACTGATTTTGTAACTCTTCTCCTCTAATTGTGTCTTACTTGGGGTGAAGGTAATGTCAAGGCATTGTTCTGCATGAGAGCGGGAGGATATTTGTGCAGCATATTTTTACATACACATTGGATTCATTTTCCAAATTTCCATTCGAAGTACTGAATCCCTGACACTAACCCATATTAGTAGACTCAGACTATTCATCCTAATATAATGGAGAAAATTAGCCGAACACATTAAAAATACAAGTACTTCAGAGGAGACATGTTGTATAGTTGGACTTGACATTTGCATTATATAAGGTAGGAGTTATAAATCTAGTCAAATTTATTTGAAATATTCTCCATGTGTTTTTAAGCTTAACAAATATGTGAATTCTTATTTCCCTTTTCTGTAGCCTATTCACACATGTATATTTATATGCATATATAGAATCCTACCAGGTATCACACGTACATTTTTGTGAGGTGGCTGTCTTGGCAGATACAAATTGTGAGAAGAGTTCACTCCTCCTAAATGCTGTTGGAAATGAAAATTCAACCTATAGGAGAGCGTCCTAGTAGAACAACATTATACATTAACTCATGTTCAGTAAAATAAATATTTTTGCATTTGTGGATGATACATATTTACTGATGAATTTCGATTGGCATTTATACTGGTACTTTTTAATGTCTGTGAGTGTTGTGTGTGTGTGTGTGTATATACAGATATAGATATAGATATACTCTGCAAATTTTTCAAAATATGAAATATATGTGTCTAATATACACTCTCTAAATTCATTCATGTTCATGTATGTGGATTTATAATCCACTTTTCACAAGATTATAATCAGAAATATTCATCCACCTGAAATACATATTTGTTTCCTAGTACTGAAAACTAACTTCAGTGAATGGTGCATACAAATCCTAATTATTCTACAGTAACTGACCCAGTCTAACATCAATGCAAGTAGACTCCTATGGGACATGATATGTAATTTGTCATTCATTTGTATTCGACACTGGTACATTATTGTTTCTTCAGTTTTTGCACATCACAGGATATACATTTCATCCACAAGTTCACAAATTAATAAGCATTTGTTTCAACTTTAACCACTTCTTGCTTCAGAACACATGTATTGTCAGGGTATTCTTGACTGGTCTTTTCATGAGACTTCTTTCCAAACCCATTATTTTGAATTTCCATAATCATTTTGAAGCAAAACTCACACACTCTTTATGATAAACCTAAACACAAATATTTCCATTACATATATACCTGGTTGGAATGAATGATTGTATATCAATATACGATTTCCTTTAATTTTTCAGATATCAGTTCAATTCATTATTTAAAGTTCAAAAAAGTTATATTATTTATTCACAGTATGGTCTATTCATGCTTTTTCTCTATGTTCCTAGAAACAGGGTACACCTCTTTGTACCCCCGATTCTCATTTTACATCTTCAATATATTGCTCCCAGAAATGGTGAAAGAAATACTCATGTCACCTCATTATCACAGTAATATTCTGGACAAAAAATGGAAAGGTCACACTTATGATTGTACCAAAGCCTAAATGGAAAGTGAACATGGATTTCTAAAAACATCCATGTCCAGGTTGCCTAATGCTGTCAATTGTCAATCCTATTGGTGACTACATATTTGTTTTTTTCCTAATTTATATATTCAAACTCAACCCTGTTGAAAATGTCTAATTCTATCACTCACTTTATACTTTGCCTGATTTCGTAATGTTTCTATTGATATCTGCTTTTCTACATATTTTCCCCAGTTCAACATAGTGACTGACTCTTCATATGTGCTGACATTTACATTCACTCAACAACCGAAAGTCTATTGCTAAAGAACTTTTGGTCCAAATCCTATAATCACTCTTCTTCCTAAACCTACCGACTATCTTCCTAATCCTACTGAATATCCCTTTTTGACTGGATGTTCTCTTCTAAATTCAATCATCCAATGTACAAGGTCCTATGCCATTGTATATGGAATTATCTGAGGCATCTTTGCAGAACATCATTCAAAGCTAAGTATCCCAATCAAGGGCAAAACCCTTCTGGGCTTCAAATCATACCTAGATTTCTGTTTTCCTACTTATATTTCACCTCTATATTCTTGTAAATATTGCAGGTTCCCAATACCATTATTCATCACACAGAATCACTCGTAATCCAAATCAAACCTGTTTTTAACCCCAAGTATACACTGTTCCCTCAATCATTTTACAGAAGAGCAGAGAGAGAGTGGTTCTTACAATACAGGAAAGTTGGGGACCTTCAACCTGATGAGAACCTCAAATGTCCATGCACAAATGGTACCTGGAGAAGTTGTAGGCAGGTATGAAGCACCTGAGAGAGCAAAAGTCATCTTCCATGGCAAACAACCTGGTCAGGATGAAGGGATGTGTCTGAATCTGCCTCTCTCTCTTCTTATTGTACAGAAGATGGACCAAACCAGGGCTGAGTGGAGAGCTGTTCCCGGGTGCCAATGGTGATATACATTCTACCTTATGAAAGTGTCACAGGAAGTAGGGGCAACCTCCATCTTATGTTACCCTTGGAAGCAACTGTTAGGACAAAGTGGTTGCCAAGGCAGTGACCTCATTCAGTTCCAAAGAATGTGACATACCTCATTTCCTTGGTGATGGAACTCTCTGAACTTGGTATCCAAGAAGCCAGGCACCCAGAGGCAGTCCCAGACCCAGTCCCAGTGGGCTCGCTTGTTTAGATTTACCAAGGACAGAGTCAGTTTTCTTGGTACCTAATGATGTGAGGATGGCCAAATGCCAGGAGAGCTCTGAAGAAGGACGTTTCCTGAGAAAACAGGTAGTGGCTAACCACTTTTTCCTGACATCTTCACAGAGTTGGTCAAGGAAACAAGATCTGAGAGAAGACAGGCCATTTCGGGGGAATATAGTATGGCCCACCAGTCAGAGGACACTCCGGATAGTCACAGACGTACTTGGGGTAAGGAGGTGCCTTTGTGGGAGTGGGTGTGGGTTTGTTGTTTTGTCTCATGTTCTGAGAATAGATTGGAAAGGCGGTTTGTTTGGTTTGGAGTGGACAGTTTCTAGTAAGTCATTTGACATGGCGAGTGTTTCTCTTTCTGTGTTTCCCACTGTGTCCGTTGTTGTAGACATTAGAAAAGAGAATGCATTAATGGATGTGTCCTGTCTAGTATAAATCTTCCCATAATTCATCCTGCCCAATATATGAATGGACTGCAGCTTGTCTTATCAATGTGCAACACCTGCTATCTTTCTAAGTTGTTGTTTTCTTCCTGAATTCTGGCCACTCTCCAGAATAGGCTCATGGATTTGTGTCCAAAATATGTAACACCTCCAAGCTCTGTGACATGGCCATGTACTGGATAGCTGAAGAGAATGGTGAGCATCTCAGAAAACTCAGATTTCAGTGTGACCAGGAAAGTTTCAGTGCAGAAACCCTGCTTTGGGCCTTTTGCTTACTTATTGTTGTGTTGCACTGAATGTCAGGAAGGTCTTTACCTCAGGCCACACCTTTGTGAAGCCTGAAGAAAACAGTTTACAAATGGAAATGAATGCGCCTCACCTGTGGCTCTTTATCAGCCTCTTGGACCTGTGTGTGGCTGTGACTTAGATTCTCAGCACCTGATGGATCTTAAGAATGATCCCATGTGAGCTTCCAAAACCAAAATGGCAAAAAATATCATTCATTGTGGATGAAGTCTCTTGCCTTCCTCTGTTAGGTTCCTGCACTCCATCAAATGACAATAGGGATTCTTTGGGTCAAATGAGTTCTTCAAAGCCCTGCAGAGGTGCTTGTGTTTTGCATGACTCTAAATCACCTAAAGAATCGATACCTAAAATCAGTAGGCCTCAAATTGGAGAAACAAAGAAGTATTAACGGCAGGCTTATTTGTTCACTCCTGGTTCACAGAAACGGTGTCCAGGCTACCCTGACTTTAGGCAAATGAGGGGCAAACGAGCTGATTTTGGACAGTGTCTTGGGCTGCGCCCCTCATGGAAACCTCCAGCCAGAGGTTAAGATGATTGACTATATGGAATAAGATGAAGGCCATGTGGGAGTGTTTTGGTTTTAATTTTGGTCATTTGTGTTGCATTGGAAAAAATGACTGGGTCCACGTGGGCTTGAACTCTGGTGTGATTCCCCTTAGAGACTGGGTTTTGGAACTGAACTCAGAGAAGCATTGCCATGAATTTTGTTGGGATTTTAAGAGGCCACGCATGAAAGTCACTCTTCGAAACTGAGACCTAGGCCCCGGGTGGATTTCCACAGAGGCCTGGGAATCTCAGCAAGGATATCACATGATTTTATTCTTAAAGAAATGGCAGCCATAGTTGAGAGTCAAAACACACATGGACCTCACATTGTAGACCTCAATGGGCCTGGCCTAATGTGACCTTTTGTCCACTCTTTGGGAAGCCGTGCCTGTGAGAGTTCTCCAGAGATTTCATTGAAATGAGCTTCCTCACCATTTAATGTTTGCTGAATGAACTGAAACCCACAGTGCCTCCAACTTCATGCTTGAAAAATGGCTAGATAAATACCATGAAATTTTTGAAATTCCTATGACCAGGTGGCACTGGAGAAATATTGGATGTCCTGTTGCTCATCATGAGTATACCAGACAGTGCCTTGATTTACTGAGTTTCATGAAAATGGTGTAGAACAGAGATGCCAGTAAGTTGGAGCCTGCTGAGTAGTGGGTCTAGAGCAGTGGTGCGGAGGTGTTTGATAAAACATCCGTGGTAGGGCCATGTGGATCTACCATTGAATTCCAAATGGCTTGTAACTTACAAGGTGCAGCTAGCAGACCCTTATATGTAAAGGCATCTTTTTATATGGAGAGTTTTCAGAGGAAAATTAAGAATCAGGTTGATATGGACAAGGGGGCAATGGGGCAAGCTGTGAGATATAGGAGCCTAGTTGGTGCATTCTCTTGCAGACCCTGACCCAACACACGTGACAGAACCTCCTCCAGCACTGTGTCCCAGTTTAGCTCCTAGTATTTCATGAAACAAATACCAAACTCACAGTGCAGCAGCAAAAACACAACAAATTGGAGGAGGACCAAATGGCATCACAGTCCACACGGGGAGACACTTAGTCCCCAGTGGCCTCAGTTTACCTACAAAGAGAGGATTCAGCACTGCTTCATCTTGTTCATTGGAAAATAAGAAACCATGTCCTCCAGGTCACATAGATGCAGACCCAGCTTTGATGGTCTCACTACAGAGGAATCCAAATCTCCTGAAAACAACATATATTTCAAGTGTGGAAGCTCAGAGGCAGTTTCTCAAAAAGTTTTTAGGCCAGCAGAGCTCCATGTTTGTGGAGTGTTTACCCTGTCCCTTAGTTTTGGAAACTCCTCTACCACCTCCAAGGTTGTGAACTCCTGAGCATTTTCCATTCCAGATATGTATTCACTGATTTTGTAACTCTTCTCCTCTAATTGTGTCTTACTTGGGGTGAAGGTAATGTCAAGGCATTGTTCTGGATGAGAGCAGGAGGATATTTGTGCAGCATATATTTACATACACATTGGATTCATTTTCCAATTTTCCATTCGAAATACTGTATCCCTGACACTAACCCATACCTAGTAGTCTCAGACTATTCATCCTAATATAATGGAGAAAATTAACCCAACACAATGGAAATACAAGCACTTCAGAGGAGACATGTTGTATAGTTGGACTTGACATATGCATTATATAAGGTAGGAGTTATAAATCTAGTCAAATTTTAATTGAAATATTCTCCATGTGTTTTTAAACTTAACAAATATGTGAATTCTTGTTTCCCTTTTCTGTAGCCTATTCACACATGTATATTTATATGCATATATAGAATCCTACCAGGTATCACACGTACATTTTTGTGAGGTGGCTGTCTTGGCAGATACAAATTGTGAGAAGTGTTCACTCCTCCTTAATGCTGTTGGAAATGAAAATTCAACCTATAGGAGAGCGTCCTAGTAGAACAACATTATACATTAACTCATGTTCAGTAAAATAAATATTTTTGCATTTGTGGATGATATATATTTACTGATGAATTTCGATTGGCATTTATATTGGTACATTTTAATGTCTGTGAGTGTTGTGTGTGTGTGTGTGTGTGTGTGTGTGTGTATAGATGTAGATATAGATATAGATATACTCTCCAAATTTTTCAAAATATGAAATATATGTGTCTAATATACACTCTCTAAATTCATTCATGTTCATGTATGTGGATTTATAATCCACTTTTCACAAGATTATAATCAGAAATATTCATCCACCTGAAATACATATTTGTTTCCTAGTACTGAAAACTAACTTCAGTGAATGGTGCATACAAATCCTAATTATTCTACAGTAACTGACGCAGTCTAACATCAATGCAAGTAGAATCCTATGGGACATGATATGTAATTTGTCATTCATTTGTATTCGACACTGGTACATTATTATTTCTTCAGTTTTTGCACATCATAAGATATACCTTTGCCAAGGCAGTGACCTCATTCAGTTCCAAAGAATGTGACATACCTCATTTCCTTGGTGATGGAACTCTCTGAACTTTGTATCCAAGGAGCCAGGCACCCAGAGGCAGTTTCAGTCCCAGTCCCAGTGGGCTCACTTGTTTGGATTTAGCAAGGATAAAGTCAGTCATTCTTGGTTCCTACTGAAGTGAGGATTACCAAATGCCTGGAGAGCTCTGAAGAGGGAACTTTCCTGAGAAAGCAGGTAGTAGCTCTCCATTTTTTCCTTACAACTTTACAGAGTTCGCCAAGGAAAACAGATCTGAGAGAGGACAGGCCATTTCAGAAGAACAGAGTATGGCCACCAGTCAGAGGACACTCTGGTTAGTCACACAGCTACTTGGGGAAGGAGGTGCCTTTTGGGGAGTGGGTGTGGGTTTGTGGTTTGTCTCATGTTCTGAAAATAGGTAGGAATGGCGGTTTGTTTGTTTTGGAGTGAACTGTTTCTGGTAAGTCGTTTGACGAGGTGAGTGTTTCCATGTCTGTGTATCCCACTGTGCCTGTGGTAGTAGACATGAGAAAAGAGAATGCAGCAATGGATGTGTCATGTCTAGTATAAAGCTTCCCAGCATTCATCCTGCCCAATTTATGAATGGAGTGTGGCTTGCCTTATGCACGGGCAACACCTAATACCTTCCTAAGTCCCTGTTTTCTTCCTGAATTCTGGCCACTCTCTAGAATAGGCTCATGGTTATGTGTCCAAGATACGTACCAAATCCAAGGTCTTTGACATGGCCATGTACTGGATACCTGAATGGAATGGCCCGCATCTCAGAAAACTCAGATATCAGTGTGACCAGGAAAGTCTCAGTGGAGATACCCTGCTTTGGGCCTTTTGCTTACCTATTGTTCTGTTGCCCTGAATATCAGAAAGGTCTATGTCTCATGCAACCCCTTTGTTAAGCCTGAAGAAAACAGTTTTCAAATGGAAATGAATGTGCATCACCTCTGGCTCTTTGCTTAATTTCATTGGAAAATGATGTGTCTGATTCAGGCCCTTTGCCCTGTTTTAGGCTGTGACTTAGATTCTCAGCACCTGATGGATGTAAAGAAAGATCCCATATGTGCATCTAAACCAAAATGGAAAAACGTTCAATCAATGTGCATGAAGTATATTGCCTTCCTTTGTTAGGTTTCTGAAATCCATCATGTCAGAATAGGGATCCTTTGGGTGAAATGAGCTCTTCAAATCTTTGCAGAGGTGCTTGGCTTTTCTCATGACTCCAATTCACAAAAAGAATCTAGACCCCACAGTCAGAGAGGCTCAAATTGGAGAAGCGAAGCAGTATTAAGGGCAGGCCTATTTGATCACTCCTGGTTCACAGGAAGGGTGTCCAAGCCACCCTTTCATTCGGCAAATGAGGGGCAAGGGAGCTTATTTTGGACACTGTCTTGGGATGTGCCTCTCATGAAAACCTCCATCCAGATGTTATGATGAGTATCTTTATGGTAGAAGATGAGGGCCATGTAGGAGTGTTTTGGTTATAATTGTGGTCATTTGTGTGGCAGTTGGAAGAGATGACTGGGTCCACCTGGGCATGAATTCTGCTGTGATTCCCCTTAGAGACTGAGTTCTGGAACTGACCTCAGAGAAGTATTGACCTGAATTGTGTGGGGATTTTAGGAGGCCAGGAATGAGAGTTGCCATTGGGAACCTGGGATCAAGGCCCAGAGTGGCTTTCCACAGAACACTGGGAATCACAGCCAGGATATTACATGATTTTATTCTGAAAGACTTGGCAGGCAAAATTGAGATTCAAAACACACTTGGACCTCGCTTTGTAGACCTCAATGGGCCTGGATTCATGTGACTTTTTGGCCACTCTTTGGGTAGACTTGCCTGTGAGAGTGCTCCAGATATTTCCCTGAAATTAGCTTCCTCACCATTTAATGGTTCCTGAATGAATTGAAACCAACATTGCCTCCAAATGCATCTGTGAAAAAATGCTAGATAATTACCATGAAATTTTAGAAATTCCGATGACCAGCTGGCACTGGAGGACCTTTGATGTCCTTTTGATGATCATGAGTATAACAGACAGGGCCTTGATTGACTGGGTTTCATGAAAATGGTGTAGAACAGAGATGCCAGTAAGTTGGGGCCCGGTAAGTAGTGGGCCTAGAGCTGTGTTATGCAAATGTGTGATAAAACATCTGTGGTGGGGCCATGTGGATCTTCCATTGGCTTCCAAATGGCTGTGACTGACATGGTGCAACCATCACACCCATATATGTAAAGGCATATTTTTATATGGAGAGGTTTCAGGGCAATGTTCAGTATCATGTTGCTATTGTCAAGGGGGCAAGCTACTTGAGATAGAACCCTGGTTGGTGCAGTCTCCTGGAGACCCTGCCAACCACACCTGACAGAACTCCCTTCAGCACTGTGTCCCATTTGAACTCGTTGTATTTCATGAAGCAAATACCAAACTCCCAGTGCAGCAGCAAGAAACACCACGAAAATTTGAGGATGACCATTGGTTTCACAGTCCACACGGGAAGACCCTTAGCCCTCAGTGGCCAAAGTTTACCTACAAAAAGAGAATTCATCACTGCTGCCTCATTTTTATTTTAAAATAAGTAACCATTTCCTCCAGGTCACATAGATGCAGATCCAGCTTTGATGGTTTCACTACAAATAAAGCTAAAGCTCCTGACAACAACATATATTTCAAGTGCCCAACCTCAGAGGCAGATTCTCAAAAAGTCTTTTGGCCAGCAGAGCTCCATGTTTGTGGAGTGTTTACCCTGTCTCTTACTTTTGGAAACTCCTCTACCACCTCCAAAGATGTGAAATCTGGAGCATTTTCCATTCTAGATATGTATTCACAGATTTTCTAACTCTTCTCCTCTAATTGTGTCTTACTTGGGGCGAAAGTAATGTCAAGGCATTGTTCTGGAGGAGAGTGGGAAGATTTTTCCGTAGCATATATTTGCATACACATTGGATTCAGTGTCCTATTTTCAATTCAAAATACTGAATACCTGACTCTAACCCATACCCTACCAGACTCTGACTACTAATCCTAATATGATGGAGAAAAATAACCCATAAAGAATAGAAATACAAGCAGTACAGAGTAGGCATGGTGTATAGATGGACTTGCCTTTTGCATGATACAGAGTTGGAGTTATAAATCTAGTCAATTGTTTGTTGAAATAGTTGTCCTAGTATTTTTAAGGTTAACAAATATGTGAATTCCTGTCTCCCTTTCTCTGTATTCTTATATGCACATATAGATTCCTATCTGGTACCACACGTACATTCTTGTGAGGTGGCTGACTTGGCAGATACAAATTGTTAGAAGAGATCACTCCTACTAAACCCTGTTGGAACTGAATATTCAACCTATGGGTGAGCTTGCTAGTTGAACAGCATTATACATAAATCCATGTTCAGTAAAATGAATATTTTTAGATCTGTGGATGGTATATATTTTATAATGAATTTTGATTGACATATATATTGCTACTTTTTTGTCTGTGTGTGTGTTTTATGTATATATATATATATATATATATATATATATATATATATATATATATATATACACTCTCCAGATTTTTCAAAATATGAAATATATGTGTCTTATATTCACTCCCTAAATTCATTCATGTTCATGTATGTGGATTTATAATCAACTATTCACAAGATTATTCTCAAAATATTCATCCACCTGAAATTTGCCCAATGCTCTCAAATGTCAATCCTATTTGTGACTACATATTTGTTTCTTCCTAAGATTATATATTTAAACTCAACCCTGTTCAAAATGTCTAATCCTATCACACACTTTATACTCTGCCTGATTTTGTAATGTCTCTATTGATATATGCTTTCCTACATATTTTCCCCACTTCATCATTGTGACTGACTCTTCACTTGTGCTGACATTTACATTCACTCTCTAATCGAAATCCTATTGCTAAGAAACTTTTGTTCCAAATCTTATACTCACCCTTCTTCCTAAACTTACTGACTATCTTCCTAATGCTACAGACTATCCCTTTTTGACTGGATGTTCTCTTCTACATTCAATCATCCAAGTAAACGTGGTGCGAGCTTCAGAGGAGGAGACTACCAACAGGCTATCTCATGCAACATCAAAGGGTTTATTGGGTGTCCAGAATGCTGGGGTTCAGAGCTCACCTGAATAGTGCAGATAGCCCTGAGAATAGCTGAAGTAGAGCTTATATACTTTCCCTGGAGAGAGAAGGGAGGGAATTGTATTGATGTGTCAGGGCGAGTGGGCGGTTTGCATGCAACTGGGAGAGGGAGTACATTCTGCAATTTGGCAGCTGGGGATAGAACATTCTGGGAACAAGTTTTGCAAACATTTCTCAAGATTTCAACAGTGTTCTGTTAAGCATACAGAAAAACAAGATGTGACAAGTACCTATTTTATTAATATTTCATTCCCCACTTCTTCTTCTGGCTAATTTTAATCATAAAAATGATCATTGGAGGGTGTCACATTCAATGTCTGCTAGTGGGGTATTACCATAAGTTTAACTCCTCCAATTTGAGCCTGGAGAAAAGACATTACACGGTTGAGCAAACAGGGTTTTATAGTTAGCAATAATATGAGGATTATTATTGGACCGGCCAGGGTTGATAAAAACGTAGTTAACCGAGGGGACTGTGTGAACCAAGACTCAAGCCACCCTTTTGGGCCCTCTCTCACTTGTTGATGCTCTTCAAGGTGTCTTTTAAATTTACTCATAGATTTTATTACGACTCCAGTATAGTCAGCATAAAAACAACATTCTTCCCTCAATGCAGCACAAAGGCACCCTTCTCTAATGAAGAGGAGGTCCAACCCTCAACTGTTCTGTAAAACAACTTCAGAGAGAGAGGTTAAAGTTTCATGCAAAGCCCTGAAGGAGGTTTCTAATATCTTACTTTTGCTCTATTGCTGCTTCTAATTGGGTCATCTTTTGTGTCCCATGGACAATGCCACTGGTTCCTCTGCCCACCCGTGCAGCAACTCCTATTCCTAATAGGATGGCTAAAGTGAGGGATATATGTTCCCAGTGGAACCGGTTGTATGCCCCCCCCCCATTTGATCTTCAAAGGAACCTGCGTCATGATAGAGCACTCTGGGAAACATCTGCACCATTACACAATTTATCACATATCTTGATCATTTCATGAAAACATAAACGATGTTTAAGTATATAGAATTATGCTGTTGTAGGCACTGACAAAGCAAGGCACCTAAGATAGCACTCAAGAGAGGGAAACAGTCCTATTTGGTTGAAACCGGATTCAGAGGGCATTGCTTCTATTGTAATCAATTAATCCCCTGAAACTCAAGTTTAGGTAGTTTCAGAATTTTGTACCCAACATATAAGGGATGGGGCTCAGAAGTTCACAGTCTTCAGAAGTTTAAAAAAGCAGTATTTGTTTCTGTTTTTCCTTCTGTTCTGGGAAAGTTAACTTTTCAAGGACACCTGGGAGGAGGAGAGCTTTTTCTTCCATTTCTTATTTTCCCCCTGCCAGCTGTTACCATGGAGCCCGGTTGGTAATTTCTTTATCTTAGAAATGTAGCCATCTCTGTGAAGCCCCAGCTGAAGGCCAGAGGACTTGTTCACATATTTTGTGAAAAACTAGTTAGGGGTTGTCTAGCTTAGAAGTACTGAGATTTTTAGCCAGTGGCCAAGTAGAACAGGGCAATACGAAAGAGAAAGTTTATCTACATTAAAGTCTTTATTGGGACTGTTATGCTGAAAGTTCAAAACTCAGCCATGGTGAAGACTTCTGAAGAAGGTCATTTAAGACTTTTCTGTGGGCCTGGTACAGAGGGGGAAAGACGGGGAAGGTGGGGCTGAGAGCACCTCCAAGGATCTGAGAATGAGGGAAAAGAGAGATGTAAAAGAATAATGCGAAAGGGTATTGGGAATTTTCTAGCAGCAAACTTGAGCAGTAGATCAGGTAGAGCAGAGTGAAAGACGGGAGTGAGGATCCCAAAATCCTGTGAGGGACTTTAAATTTTAGTAACCTGTTTTCAGTGATGACAAAGCAACTTTAAAGGCCAATTATATTACATCTTGGATAAGGGTCTCAGGGCTCTCCTCAGCTCGTTTGAGCATTGGGTTAGCTGGTAAGAGGACCTGGTGGGACCCGGTGAGGGCACTGACAGGAGATGAGAGGAATGAGTCGGTGTAGCGGTACCTATGTACCTGCTACCTCAGCAAGGGGCCGATGGTCTGAGAACTGGTGGAGCTTTGAGTTTCTGATCTAGTTATTGGAGGGGAGAAATCAAGTTGCTGAGATGGGAGTGACATCAGAGGGTCTGGAGCAGAAGGCTGAGGATAATGATCTATTGGAGAAGCATAGTTCAGGATGTGAGTGAGGGAGGGAAAAGGCTTCCACATAGGGGAATTTCCTTTCACTCTTTTGAGCACTTGCAGAAGATAAAAAGGTCACGCAAAATTTGAGGATCTAGAGACCCATCTGGGTGCCATAGTTTTTGGTTGTCTAATTGGTAATGTGGCCAATGCTGTGTACTGAATTTGATGAAGAATTGGGGTTTCATCAGGCAGCCCCTGTATGCACACATTTCCATGACATACAGAAAAAGTCGGCTTTTCCCCCACACAGCCATTACTCTTTGTGGCTTTGATAGTCTGCCAGGCAAACTTAGTAATCTAGACTAGCCAATCTGCATCTGGCTCGCGTGTCCCTACATCCATAATGTTTGTTTCCATTATCTATGGTACAGAAGGGATTTAATGGTATTTTAGTGGGATCCTCTTCATCAGGGATATCACAATAGGAAATACCTATAGCCAGCTAACAAATGTCTGGGTGGAGAGATGGCCACCAGGTCCCTAAGGGGGCTGCATGCGAGATAGACCATACTTCTTTTCCAGTAGGATTTGTGATCAGCCATCACTGCTTAATGGGCTGATGAGGGTTAGGACTACTTGTAGCCAAGGGGAGAGTATATAACCTTATTCACATTGCCAATACACAATTTGAAACTGTTACCAGTCTTTTTCAGTTTCCAGAAAGATTCTGTATAGGCAGCAGGCTTGAGATGAGAGGTATGGATCCAGGAAGTGATTCTGTTTACATTTACCACTGTAGGTGTTATAATAGCACCTGGTATGGTCCTTTTCAGCGGGGTACCAGGGATGACACCTGATATCATCTTACATAGATGAAATCTCTTACTTGATATGGATGTGGAATCCCCTGGTTCCCAGTTGGGTAGGCAGTGGCCAGCTGTTTTCACAGGTATTACTGAGTTCTTTCAAGATCTTTAAGTCTGTCAAGCAAGGGGGTGTGGAAAGGATCTTTAGGTCTTACAGTTGGGCTTAGGTCCCCTACTGGAGGAGGGCCACCATAAAGAATTTCACATGTGGTAAGGTTACTCAAAGAAACAAAGGGATTTTTTCTTGCATGAAACATTGCATAAGGCAGGAGCATAGTCCAATCTTATGCTGGTCTCTAAGCTTAATTTCGTTAAGGTCTCTTTAATGGTTCTATTCATTCTTTCTACTTGTCTTGAACTCTGTGGTCTATAAGCACAATTTAACTTCCAATTAATCCCCAGGTTCCTGGCTAACTCCTGACTTACCTGGGTCATGAACATCGGTCCATTGTCAGATCCTATTACCGGCTTAGCTTCCTCCAATGGTAGAGAGGCTTAGTCAGCAGCAGCGGAATCACTTAGAGTGTGTTGTGTGTTAGGGGACGAGGGCAGGGGATAAGGAGGGGGAGAAGAGTCCAGTAGAGTCAAATCTGTGACTCAGGGAGAACAGAGGGTGGAGGAGGAGGAGGTTGAGAGGGTTTGAGAGATCATGGGGGAAGGAGTAGGAGCAGAGGTAGGGGCAAGGAAAGGCTTCACCCATGGAGGAGGAGATTTGCAGAGGTCCTGCCAAGTTAAGATATATGGCTGTTGATCTGGATGGCTATGTGGCGCTGGCTGAAAGACAATACCTCTGACTTTTTAAATTAGTGGGAAGTAGAAAGATCCGTCTAGGGGCCATACGACTCCAAAGATGGGCCATTCTGAGGCACAGAGATTCTGCCAGGTCCAGCGTTTTACTAAAAAAAGAAAGATTCTGAGCCCTTAAGCGGACTTTGGTCCAGTGATCAAGGGTCAGGGACAGAGGCATTGACGTGCTCTGTTCCATAATGAAAGTTCCACAAACAGTAAAAGCAAGGACACACGACACAGATAAGACAAGACCATAAAGACAGGCAATGAACGTCCAACACTGAGACCAGGAATGAGTAGCCGGCAAAACCCAATGGTATGGCAATAACGAATCTAAAAGAAAATATCACTGAGTCGAGAAGACTATTGTTCCTTGATTTCCCGAGTTCTCTGCGGGGTCCTCCAGAGAGGTGCCCTTTGTCTCTGTGACATGTCTCTCAGCCACCGTCGGAGAGAGCCCAGGCTCTTCATCGCCAGCAATTTTGCCAAGCCCTAACAAGAAACCTGAAACCAGAAAGAGGCGCCTTACTTGCTCTGAGAGGAGCCCGTTGGGGTCTCTCATCCGCCACTGCTGGAACTCAGTGGAACCTCAATATGTAAAGGTCAGGCGAGTGTCAGAGGAAGATACTACCAAGAGACTGTCTCATGCAACAGCAAAGGGTTTATTTGTGGTCCAGCATGCTGGAGCTCAGAGCTAAATTAAATAGAGCAGAGACCTCTGAGAACAGCTTAAGCAGAGCTTATGTACTTTCCTTGGAGAGGGAAGAGAGGGAAGTTCAGTGATGGGTAAGGGCAGTGGGCGGTTTGCATGACACCGAGTGAGGGAGTACATTCTGCAGTTCGGCTGTTGGGAACAGTACATTCTAGAACAAGATTAGCAAACATTTCTCAAGATTTCAACAGTGTTTTGTTAAGCATACAGAAAAACAGGAAGTGACAAGTACCTATTTTATTAATTTTATTAACCTTTCACTACCGACTATGCCTTTTTGACTTGATGTTCCTTCTACATTAATTCATGCAACGTACAAGGTGCTATGCCATTGTATATCGATTTATCTGAGACAACTCTGCAGAACGTAATTCAACACCACGTATCACAATCAAGGGCCCAATGCCCTTCTGGGCTTCAAATCAGACTTAAATTTCTTTTTTCATACATATATTTCACCTATATATTCTTCTACACATAGCAAGTTCCCAATACGATCATTCATCCAGGAAAATGATTTCTAACCCAAATCGAGCATGTTTTTAACCATAACCGGACACTGTTCCCTCAATCTAACTTTACAGAAGAGCAGGGAAGGAGTTGATATTACAATACAGAAATGTAGAAAAACTTCCACCTGCTGAGAACCTCAAAGGTCCATGCAGAAATGATCCCTGGAGAAGATGTAGGAAGCAATAAAGGACCTGAGAGACCAAAAGTCATCTTCCATGGCAAACAACCCGGTCAGGATAAAAGGTTGTGTCTGAATCAGATTTTTTTTAATGTAGAGATCATGGACCAAACCAGGCCTGTGTGGAGATCTATTCCTGGGTGCCTTTGGTTGATATACCTTTCTAACTTGTGAAAATGTCACAGGAAGTAGGGGCAGCCTCAATCTCTTGGGACCCTTGGAAGCAACAGTTAGGACAAAGTGGCTGCCAAGACAGTGCCCTCATTCAGTTCAGGAAGGAAGTGACCTCACCTCACTTTCTTGGTGATGGAACTCTCTGAACGTGGGATCCAGGAAGCCAGGCACACAGAGCCAGTCCCAGTCCCAGTCCCAGTGGTCTCACTTGTTTGGATTTACCAAGGACAGGGTCAGTATTTTTTGGTACCTACAGATGTGAGGAAGGCCAAATGCCAGGAAAGCTCGGATGCAGGGCTTTTCATGAGAAAGCAGGTAGTAGCTCACCGTTGGCTCCTAAAAAGTTCACAGAGTTGGCCAAGGAGACAAGATCTGAGACAGGAAAGGCCATTTTGGGGGAACATATTATGGCCCACAAGTCAGAGGACACTCTGGATAGTCACAGACCTACTTAGGGGAAGGAGGTGCCTTTGTGGGTGTGGTTGTGGGTTTGTGGTTTTGTCTCATTTTCTGAGAATAGGTAGGACAGTCGGTTTGTTTCATTTGAAGTGGACTGTTTCTAGTAAGTCTTTTCACAGGGCGAGTGTTTCTATGTCTGTGTATTCCACTGTTTCCGTGGTTGTAGACATTAGAAAAGAGAATCCATCAATGGATGTGTCGTGTCTAGTAGAAATCTTCTCAGCATTCATATTGCCCCATTTATGAATGGACTGTAGCTTGCCTTATCGATGAGCAACACCTGCTACCTTCCTAAGTTTCTATTTTCGTCCTGAATTCCGGCCAATCTCAAGAATAGGCCCATGGTTTTGTGTCCAAGATATGTACCACCTACAAGCTCTGTGACATGGCCATGTACTGGATAGCTGTAGGGGATGGCGAGCATCTCAGAAAACTCATATATCAGTGTGACCAGAAAAATCTCAGAGGAGAAACCCTGCTTTCGGCCTTTTGCTTACCTATTGTTCTGTTGCCCTGAATGTCAGGAAGGTCTTTGCCTCAGGCCACCCCTTTGTGAAGCCTGAAGAAAACAGTTTTCAAATGGAAATGAATGGGCATACCTGTGGCACTTTCCTTAATTGCTTTGGAAAGGGATGTGTCTGAATCAGGCCCTTGGCCCTGTGTGTGGCTGTGGCTTAGATTCTCAGCACCTGATGGATCTAAAGAAAGTTACCATGTGTGCATCCAAAAGAAAATTCGCCAAAAGAACAATTATTGGGATGAAGTCTCTCGACTTCCTCTGTAAGGTTCCTGACCTCCATCAAGTGAGAATGGGATCCTTTGGGTCAAAAGAGTTCTACAAAACCTGCAGAGGCTAGCCCATTGTGCTTGGGTTTTCTCATGACTAAAATTCACATAAAGAATCTAAACCCCACAGACAGTAGTCCTCAAATTGGAGCAGTATTAATGGCAGGCCTATTTGATCACTTTTGGTTCACAGGATGGGTGTCCAGGCCACCTTGACTTTAGGCAAATGAGGGGCAAAGGAGCTTATTTGGGACACTGTCTTGGTCTGCGCCCCTCATGGAAACCTCCAGCCAGATTATGATGAGTGTCTATATGAAAGAAGATGAGGGCCATATGGGAGGGTTCTTGTTTTAATTGTGGTAATTTGTGTGGTAGTTGGAAGAGATGACTGGGTCCACCAGGGCTTGAATTCTGGTGTGATTCCCCTTAGAGACTGAGTTCTGGAACTGACCTCAGAGAAGTATTGCCATGAATAGTGTTGGGATTTTAGGAGACCACGCATGAGAATCGGTTTTGGAAACTGAGATCTAGGCCCATTATGGCTTTCCACAGAGCTCAGGGATTCTGAGCCAGGATATCACATGATTTAATTCTTAAAGACTTGGTAGCCATAGTTGAGAGTCCAAACACACATGGACCTCACATTGTATACCTCAATGGGCCTGGATTCATGTGTCCTTTTGGCCACTCTTTGGGAAGGCTTGCCTGTGAGTGTTCTCCAGAGCTTTCATTGAAATGAGCTTCCTCACCATTTAATGGTTCCTGAATTAAATGAAACACACAGTGCCTCCAACTTCATCCTTGAAAAATGACTAGATTAATACCATGAAATTTTTGAAATCCCCATGACCAGGTGGCACTGGATAACCTTTAGATATCCTGCTGCTGATCATGAGTATAACAAACAGTGCCTTGATTGACTGAGTTTCGTGAAAATGGTGTAGAACAGAAATGCCAGTAAGTTGGAGCCTGCTGGGTAGTGGGTGTAGAGCAGTGGACTGTAGGTGTGTAAATAAATATTTTTGGTAGGACCACCTGGATCTTCCATTGGCTTCCAAAACTTGCGACTGACATGGTGCAGGCAGCAGACCTTTATATGTAAAGGCATCTTGTTATATGTAGAGGTTTCAGGGCAATGTTCAGAATCAGGTTGCTATAGTCAAGGGGAAAGCTATGTGGGATAGAAGCCTGGTTCGTACATTCTCTTTCCGACCCTGACCAACCACACATGACAGAACTCCCTCCAGCATTGTGTCCCAGTTGAACATATTGTATTTCGTGAAGCAAATACCAAATTCCCAGTGCAGCAGTAAGAAACACCCTGAAAAGTGGAGGATGACCAAATGGCTTCACAGACCACACGGGAAGACACTTAGCTCCCAGTGGCAACAGTTTACCTACAAAGGGAGAATTCAGACCTGCTGCCTCATGTTCATTACAAAATAAACAACCATGTCCTCCAGGTTACATAGATGCAGACCCAGATTTTTGGTGTCACTATAAACGAAGCTAAATCTCCTGACAATTACATATATTTCTTTTTCTTTTTTTAATTAATTTTCATTGTAGGTTGTTCAAAACATTACATACTTCTTGATATATCATATTTCACACTTTGATTCAAGTGGGATATGAGCTCCCATTTTTATTCCATATACAGATTGCAGAATCACATCAGTTGCAGAACCATTGATTTACATATTGCCATACATATATTTCTTGTGCCTAACCTCAGAGGACGTTTCTCAATAAGTCTTTAGGTCAGCACAGCTCCATGTTTCTGGAGTGTTTACCCTCTCCCATACTTTTGTAAACTCTTTTACCACCTCCAGTGTTGTGAACTCCTGAGCATTTTTTATTCCACATATGTATTCACAGGTTTTCTAACTCCTCTCCTCTAATTGTGTCTTACTTTTAGCGATGGTTATGTCAAGGCATTGTTCTGGATAAGAGAGGGATGATTTTTGTGTATCACATGTTTGCATACACATTAGATTCATTTTCCTATTTTCCATTTGAAATACTGAATCCCTGACACTAACCCATACCCTACTAGATTCTGACTACTAATCCTAATATCATGGAGAAAAAAAAACCTAACTGAATAGAAGTACAGTCCTTTCATAGGAAGCATGGTGTATATTTGTATTTGTCTTCCTCTTTATCAAGAGTATGTGTTTTAAATTTAGTAAACTTTTCATTTTAATATTTCTCCATGATTTTTTAAAGTTATCACATATGTAAATTCCTGTCTCCCTTTCTCTGTATCCTATTCAGCACATGTAATTTTTTTATGCATATACAATATCCTACCTGGTATCACACGTACATTCTTGAAAGATCACTGGCTTTGGAATATAAAAATTGTGAGAAGAGATGACTTTCCCTAAATAATGATGGAACTGAAAATTCCACCTATGGGTGAGCTTCCTAGTGAAAAACACTATACATAAATCCATGTTCAGTAAAATGAATATTTTTGGATTTGTGAATGAATTATATTTCATGATGAATATCGATTGGCATATATATTGCTAAATATTAATGTGTGTGTGTGTGCGTGTGTGTGTGTGTGTGTATATTCTCCAGATTTTAAAAAAATATGAAAAATATGTGTCTTATTATACACTCCCTAAATTCATTCATATTCATTTATGTTCATTTAAATTCAAATTTTCACAAGATTATTCTCAGTAATATACATACACCTGAAATATATTTTGGTTTCCTACTACTGAAAACTAAGTTCAGTGGATGGTGCTTAAAAATCCTAATATTTCTACAGTAACTGACCCAGTTTAACATTAATGCAAGTAGATTGCTATGGGACATGATGTGTAATTTGAAGTTCATTTTTACTCAACACTGGTACATTACTATTTCTTCAGTTTATGGACATCATAGGATGTATTTTTTCATCCACAACTTCACAAATTTTTTTGGCATTTGGTTCACTTTCAATTACTTACTACTTCAGAACACATGTATTCCTCCATGTTTCTTTACTGGTCTTTTCACTAGACTTCTTTCTAAACACATTATTTTCGATTCCATAATCATTTTTGAAGCAAAACTCACTCTTCACGATAAACCGTAACCCTAATAATACCATTGCATATATAACTCGTTGGAATGATGGTATATATATCAATATAAGATTTCCAATATATTTTCAGATGCAAACTCAAACCATTATTTAATGTTGGATCCAGTTACATACTTTATTCACAATATGGTCTATTCATGCATCATCTCAATAATCATCAACACAAGGTACACCTATTTTTATCCCCAGTACTAATTTATAAGTTTCCAGAATATTACTCCCCTTTATAGTGCAAGAAATACTCATGTCACTTGATCTACATATACATTTTACCACAGTAGTATTCTGTACACAAAATGCAAAGGTCACACATATGATTGTACCAAAGCCTAAATGGGAAGTGACCATGGATTACTAAAAGCATCTATGTCCAGGGTGCCTACTGCTCTCAAATGTCAATCCTATTGGTTACTACATATTTGTTTCTTCCTAAGATTATATATTTAACCTCAAGAATTTTGAAAATATCTAATCCTATCACTCACTTTATACGTTTCCTGATTTCCTAATGCCCCTATTGATATCTGCTTTCCTACATATTTTTCCCAGTTCATCATTGTGACTGTCTCTTCACATGTGCTGACATTTACATTCACCCTCTAACTGAAAACCAATTGCTAAAGAACTTTTGGTCCAACTCCGAGACTCACTCTTCTTCCTAAACCTACTTACTATCTTCCTAATCCTACAGACTATCCCTTTTGACTGGATGTTCTCTTCTACTTTCAATCATCCGAGGTATAGGGTCCTATGCCATTGTATATCGATTTATCTGAGACCTCGGTGCAGAACATGATTCAATCTAAGTATACCAATCAAGGGCCCAATGCCTTTCTGGGCTTCAAATCTTTCCTAGATCTCTGTTCTCATACATATATTTCACATTTATATTGTTATAAATATCACAGGTTCCCAATACCATAATTCATCCAGCAGAATGACTCCTAACCCAAATCGAACATGCTATTAACACTAACCATCCACTGTTCCCTCAATCTCACTTTACAGAAGAGCAGGGACAGAGTTGGTCTTAAAATCCAGGAAGGTAGGGTATCATCCCCCAGCTGAGAACCTCAAAAGTCCCTGCAGAAATAATCCCTGGAGAAGGTGTAGGCAGGTATGAAGGATTTGAGAGAGCAAAAGTCATCTTCCATGGCAAACAACCTGGTCAGGTTGAAGGGATGTGTCTGAATTAGCCTCTCTCTTCCTAATGTAGAGAAGATGGACCAAACCATGGCTGTGTGGAGAGCTGTTCCCCGGTGCCTATGGTTGATATACCATTCTAACTTATGAATGAGTCACAGCAAGTAGAGGCAGACTTCATCTTTTGAGAACCTCGGAAGCAACTGTTAAAACAAAGTGGTTTCCAAGGCAGTGACTTCATTCAGTTCTTGAAGGAAGTGACCTCACCTTACATTATTGGTGATGAAAGTCTGTGATCTTGGAATCCAGGAAACCAGGCACACAGAGTCAAACCCACTCCATGTCCCAGTGGGCTCACTTGTTTGGATTTAACAAGACAGAGTCACTCTTTCTTGGTACCTACTGATGTGAGGACAGTCAAATGCCTGGAAACTATGAAGACTGGCCTTTCCAGAGAAAGCAGGTAGTTTCTCACCACGGGCTCCTGACAACTTCACAGAGTTTGCTAAAGAGACCAGATCGGAGACAGGACACGCCATTTTTGGGGAACATAGTATGGCCCACAAGTCAGAGGACACTCCGGATAGACACAGACCTACTTTGGGGAAAGAGGTACCATTTTGGGTGTGAGTGTGAGTTTGTGGTTTTGTCTCATGTTCTGAGAATAGTTAGGAAAGCTGGTTTGTTTGTTTTGGAGTGAACTGTTTCTAGTAAGTCCTTTGACAACGTGAGTGTTTCTGTGTCTATATATCATACTGTGTCCGTGATTGTAGACAGTAGAAAAGAGAATGCATCAATGGATGTGCCCTGTCTACGAGAAAGCTTCAAAGCATTCATCCTGTGCAATTTATGAATGGACTGCAGCTTGCCGTATGGATGGGCAATTCCTGCCATCTTTCTAAATTCCTGTTTTCTTCCTGAATTCTGGACACTCTCCAGAATACGCTCATGATTTTGTGTCCCAGATATGTACCACCTCCATCTCTGTGACATGGCCATGTACTGGATAGCTGATGGGAATGGTGAGTATCTCAGAAAACTCAGATATCAGTATGCCCAAGAAAGTCTCAGTGGAGAAACCCTGCTTTGGGCCTTTTGCTTACCTATTCTGTTGCCCTGAATGTCAGGAAGGTCTTTGCCTTAGGCCACACTTTGTGAAGCCTGAAGAAAATAGTTTTCAAATGGAATTGAATGGTCATTACCTGTGCCTCTTCGGTTAATTGCTTTGGAAATGGATGTGTCTGAATCAGCCTCTTGGCCCTATGTGAGGCTGTGGCTTAGATTCACAGTACATGATGGGTCTAAAGAAAAATCCCATGTGTGCATCCAAAACCAAAATGGACAAAAGAACTCTCATGGTGGATAGAGTCTCTCGCCTTCGTCTGTAAGGTTCCTGACCTCCATTAAGTGAGAATAGGGATCATTTGGGTCAAGTGAATTCTTTAAAGCCCTGCAGAGGCTATCCCATAGGTTCGTGGGTTTTCTCATGACTCCATTTCACATCTATGTTTACTGAAGAGCAGGGACAGTGTTGGTCTTACAATACAGGAATGCAGTGGATCTTCCATCTGTTGAGAACCTCAAAGCTCCATGCAGAAATGATCTCTGGAGAAGATGTAGGCAGCTATGTAAGACCTGAGAGAGCAAAAATCATCTTCCATGGCAAACAACCTGGTCAGGATTAAGGGTTGCGTCAGAATGAGCCTATCTCTTCTTAATGTAGAGAAGATGTACCAAACCCGGCCTGTGTGGAGAGCTGTTCCCTTTTGCCTACGGGTGATATACCATTTTAACTTGTGAAAGTGTCACAGGAAGTAGGGGCAGCCCTCATCTCATGGGACCGTTGGGAGCAATTGTTATGACAAAGTGGTTGCCAAGGCAGTGATCTCATTCAGTTCCTGAAGGAAGTGATCTCATCTCACTTCCTTGGTGATGGAACTCTCTGAACTTGGTATACAGAAAGCCAGGCACCCAGAGCCAGTCCCAGTCCTAGTCCCAGTGGTCTCACTTTTTTGGATTTACAAAGGACAGAGTCAGTATTTCTTGATACCTACTGATGTGAGGATGGCCAAATGCCAGGAAAGCTCGGAAGAGGGGCTCTTCCTGAGAAAGCAGATAGTGGCTCACTCCTGCCTTCTAACAACTTCACATTGTTGGCCAAGAAGATCAGATCTGAGACAGGTCAGGCCATTTCGGAGCATCATAGTATGGCCCATCAGTCAGAGCACACTCCGGAGAGTCACAGACCTATTTGGGGGAAGGAGGTGCCATTGCGGGTGTGGGTTTGTGGTTTTGTCTCATGTTCTGAGAATAGGTAGAAAAGGCAGTTTGTTTGGTTTGGAGTGAACTGTTTCTAGTAAGTCGTTTGACAATGCAAGTGTTTCTATGTCTGTGTATCCCACTGTGTCCGTGCTTGTAGACATTAGAAAAGAGAATGCATCAATGGATGTGTCCTGTCTCATAGAAAGCTTCCCAGCATTCATCCAGCACAATTTATGAATTGACTGTGGCTTGCCTTATTGATGGGCGATACCTGCTACCTTCCTAAGTTGCTGTTTTCTTCCTGAATTATGGCCAATCTCCAGAATAGGCTCATGGTTTTGTGTCCAAGATATGTACTACCTCCAAGCTCTGTGACATGGCCATGTACTGGATAGATGAATGGAATGTCAAGCATCTCAGAAAACTCAGATATCAGTGTGACCAGTAAAGTCTCTGTGGAGAATCCCTGCTTTGGGCCATTTGCTTACCTATTGTTCTGTTGCCCTGAGAGTCAGGAAGGTCTTTGTCTCAGGCCAACCCTTTGTGAATCCTGAAGGAAAGATTTTTCAAATGGAAATGAATATGCTTTACCTTTGGCTCTTTCCTTAATTGATTTGGAAAGAGATGTGTGTGAATCAGCCTCTTGGCCCAGTGTGATTCTTTGACTTAGATTCTCAGCACCTGATGGATCTAAAGAAAGATCCCATGGGTGCATAAAATCCAAAATGGCAAAAAGAGCAGTCATTGTTGATGAAGTATTTTGCCTTCCTCTGTAAGGTTCCTGAATTCCATCAAGTGAGAATAGGGATCTTTTGGGTCAAATGAGTTCTTCAAATCTATTCAGAGGCTATCCAATAGGTGCTTGAGTTTTCTCATCTTTCCAATTCACATAAAGAATCTGTACCCGACACTCAGTAGGACTCAAATTGGAGAAGCAGAGCAGTATTAAGGGCAGGCCTATTTGATCACTCCTGGTACACAGGAAGGGTGTACAGGCCACTGGGAATTTAGGCAAATGAGGGGCAACAGAGCTTATTTTGGACACTGTCTTGGGCTACGCTAATGCTATCAAATGTCAATCCTATTGTTGACTTCATATTTGTTTTATCCTTTGCTCATATATTCATCCTCAACCCTGTTGAAAATATCTAATCCCATCACTCACTTTATTCTTTTCCTGATTTCCTAATGTCTCTATTGATATCTGCTTTCCTACATATTTTGCCCTGTGCATCATTGTGACTGACTCTTCACTTGTGTTGACGTTTACATTGACTCTCTAACCAAAACCCTATTGCTAAAGAACTTTTGTTCCAAATCCTATACTCACTTTTCTTCCTAAACTTACTGACTATCTTTCTAATCCAACTGACTATAACTTTTTGAATGGATGTTCTCTTCTACATTCAATGATCCAAGTACAGTTCAGGTTTCTATTCAACCGGGTGAGGGAGTAGATTCTGCAGTTTGGCAATTGGGGACAGCACATTCTGGCAACAGATTAGCAAAGAGTTCTCAAGATTTCAACAGTGTTTCGTTAAGTGTACAGAAAAACAGGAAGTGACAAGTACATATTTTATTAACCTTTCATTCCCCACTTCTTTTTCTGGCTACTTTTAATCATAAAAGTGATCTTTGTGGGGTGTCACATTCTATGTCTGCTAGTGGGGTATTACCATAATTTTAATTTGTCCAATTTGAGCTTGGAGAAAAGAAATTACATGGTTGAGGAAACAGGGTTTTATAGTTAGTAATACTATGAGGATTATTATTGGACCGGCCAGGGTTGATAAAAACGTAATTAACCAGGGGGACTGTGTAAAAAAAGACTCAAACTACCCTTTTTGTGCCTCTCTCTCTCTCGTTGTTGCTCTTCAAGGCATCTTTTTAATTTACTCATAGATTTTTTTACAATTCCAGTATTGTCGACATAAAAACAACATTCTTCCCTCAAAGAAGCACAAAGGCCCCCCTCTGTCATGAAAAGGAGGTCCAACCCTCGACTGTTCTGTAAAACAACTTCAGAGAGAGAGGTTAAAGATTCCTGCAAAGCTGTGATGGAGGTTTCTAAAATCTTTAAGTTTTGATCTATTGCTGCTTCTAATTGGGTCACTTGTTGTGTCCCATGGACCAGAGCAGTGGTTCTTGTGCCCAACCCTGCAGCAACTCCTATTCGTAATAGAATGGCTAAGGTGAGGGACATATGTTCCCAGTGGAACCGGGTTGTATGTCCCCCTCTTTGATCTTCAGATGAACCTGCGTCATGATAGAGCACTCTGGGAAACATCTGCACCATTTCACAATTAATCACATCTGTTGACCATTTCATGAAAACATAAACAATGTTTAAGTATATAGAATTATACTGTTGTAGGGATGGACAAGGCAAGGCACCTAAGATAGCACCAAAGACACGGAAACAGTCTTTTTTGGTTTCAACCAGATTCAGAGGGCATTGCTTCTGTTGTAATCAATTAATCCCCTGAAACCCAAGTTACGTAGTTTCAGAATTTTGTACCCAACACCTAAGGGAAGGGGCTCAGAAGTTCACAGTCTGCAGAAGTTCACAAAAAGCAGTTTTTGTTTCTCTTTTTTCCTCAGTTTGGGCAAGTTAACTTTTCAAGGACACCTGGGTGGGGGTGTCTTCCCTTTCTTTTTTTCCCCCTTCCAGCTGTTTCCATACAGCCCAGTTTGTAACTTCTTTATCTTAGAAATGTAGCCATCTCTGGGAAGCCCCAGCTCAAGGCCAGAGGACTTTTTTCCAAATATTTTGTGAAAAACTAGTAAGGGTGTGTCTAGATCAGGAGTGCTGAATTTTTTAGCCAGTTGCCAAGGAGACCAGGGCAACACAAAAATAGGAAGTTTATCTACAGTGAACTCTTTTATAGGGACTCTTTTGCTGAAAGTCCTAAATCAGCCATGGTGAAGACTTCTGGAGAAGGTCAGTTAAGACTTTTCTGTGGGCCTGGTACAGAGGGGGACAATTTGGAAGGCAGGGATAAGAGCAGCTCTGTGGATCTGAGAATGAGGAAGGAGAGATGTAAAAGAATATTGGGAGAGGGCTTTGGGATCTTAATAGCAACAAAAACTTGAGCAGTAGAACAGATAGAACAGAGGGGGAGACGGGAGTGAGATTCCAAAAAGCCTGTGAGGGACTTTAAATTCTTAGTAACCTGTTTTTAGTGATGACAAAGCAACATTAAAGGCCATTTTCATTACATCTTGTATTAGGGTCTGAGGATTCTTCTCAGCGGGTTTGAGCTTTGCATTAGGTGGTAAGAGGACTGGGTGGGACCCGGTGCGGGCACTGACAGGAGAGGAGAGGAGTGAGTGAATGGAGTGGTACCTCAGTACCTGCAACCTCAGCAAGGGAGCAATGGTCTGAGAACCAGTCGAGATTTGGGTTTTTGATCTAGATATTGGAGGGGAGAAATCAAGTTGCTGAGGTGGGAGTGACAGCAGAGAGTCTAGAGCACAAGGCTGAGGGTGAGCATCTATTGGAGAAGCATAGTTCAGGATGTGAGCAAAGGAGAGAGAAGGCCTCCACATAGCGGAATCTCCTTTCACCCTTTTGAGCACTTGCAGAAGTTAAAAAGGTCACACAGAATTTGAGGATCTAGAGACCCCTCTGGGGGCCATCGGTTTTGGTTATCTAATTCGTAATATGGCCAATGCTGTGTACAGAATTTGATGAGGAGTTTGGGTTCCATCTGACAGTCCCTGTATGCTCACATCCCCATGACTTACAATAGAAGTCTGCTCTCCCCCCCCACAGCCGTGACTGTTTGTGGCTTTGATAGTCTGCCGGGCAAACATAGTAATCTAGGCTAGCCAACCTGCATCTGGTTCACGTGTCCCTACATCTATAATGTTTGTTTCCATTATCTATGGTACGGAAAGGATTTAATGGAATTTTAGTGGGATCCTGTTAATCAGGGATATCCCAATAGGAAAGACCTATAGCCAGCTGACAAATGACTGGGTGGAGAGATGGCCACCAGGTTCGTAAGCTGGCTGTATTCAAGATAGGCCATACTTCGTGTCCAGTAGGATTTGTGATCAGCCATCGCAGCTTAAGGGGCTGATGAGGGTTAAGACTACTGGTCGTCAAGGGGAGAATAAATATCTTCCAGGATCTTCTTTACAACCATTTGCAATGTTTCTTTTTTATTCTTTTTATTTCTTTTTTTTTTGTGTGTGTGGGGAAGGCTTCAATACATCCTGAAAATGTATGTTCAAAGACTAGGTGTTATTTAAGTCCATACCTTACTGGCTTAATTTCAGTAAAGTCCACTTCCCAGAAATGTCCTCGTCTGGTTCCTCATAGGTGCTTTCCTGCAGGAAGCTTGGAAGTGTAAGCTTTAACCAATTAATGGACCTTACAGGCTTTTGTTACCCATTCAGTTATTTCCTTTTGCTGTGAGTAGGTTAGTGGAAAACTGTGTTCTTGATCCTTCACGAATGAATGCAGTTTCTTTGAACAAAGGTGAGTGAGTTGATGAACATTTGCTACTGACATAGTTAGAGCCATGATTATAGGAGTAGTTACTGAAGCATTAAAAAATTCCACTTGGGGGCCTTCAGGGTTAAAAGTTATTTTGGCCCAGAGCTTGGTGAGCAGAACTCTGCCTATCAATGTGGCCAGGGATTACTAGGAAGGAGTGATGGATTTTTCCTTTTCCCTGGTCCATGGTCCTCGTAGTTGTCAAAGCCCGATATTTACTTCTGTTAGACTCTTGAATTAGAGACCTTTTATTCGGTAGAGGGCCCAATGGGCCTTACGGGCTGAGTATATTCCCCCTGCATCTACTTCAAAGTTTATTGTGTTCCCCTCCACTTCAAAAGTTACCTTGAGGTCAGGGAGAGGATCTGAGCCCGGACTTTCTTAGTATTACTCCAGAGTCAGAATATCTGGCTGGCATGGCTGTCTCTTTCTAGGGCACTCTTTGGCCCAGTGTCCTTTTTCTTTAGAGTAGGCACATTGATCTGAGGCCAGGGGTGGCCTCTAGTGTGTGCCCAGGTATCCCTTCCTGTCTCTCTGTTTCTTAGTTTCTGGCCTATTTGTTGTTGTGACCAGGACCTTAGTCAATGCCTTAGTCTGTCTTTTGTTTCTTTTATCCTCACTCAGCTCCCTTCTCTTCCTCAGTTTCTTTCTTAAAGTATACCTTCTCGGGTTCTCTGACTAAATCCCTCAAAGTCATATCTTGTAATCCATCTAAGCATTGTAACTTTCTTTTAATATCCAGGGCAGCTTTCCCAATAAAGGCCATTGTGACAGATGCCTTTTGATCCTCTGCCTGAGGATCGAAAGGAGTATGTCTCTTATATACCTACATAATTATCTCTAGGAACATAGAGGGAGATTCATCAGGCCCTTAAATAATCTCTCTTACCTTGGCCAAATTAGTTGGTCACCTAGCGGCCACTAAGATACCCACTATTAGAGCCCGGCGATAAGTGGACAGATGCTCCCTACCTTCAAAGGTGTTGGGGTCCCAGTTGGGTCGTTTCAAGAGAAAGCCGGCTTTGAATATATTGGGAAGTTTTGTCGGTCACGCATTTGGTCCGAGGATACTTTTTTCTAGCATCCAGGAGGATTCTCTTTTGTTCCTCTGTCATGAAGAGAGTCCCTAGGAGTTGTTGGCAGTCATCTCAAGTAGGTTGGTGTGAAAACATCAATGACTTCACCAGACCTGAGAGCCAGGTTGGGTCCTCGGTAAAAGGAGGATTGTTATTTTTCCATTTATATAGGTCTGAAGAGGAGAAGGCCAATACTGGTAGGCTTGCATTTTTTCCCTATGGCCATCGTCAATCATTGGTCCTTAGGGATGGAGGGAAGCAACACGGGAGTTCCAGGGATTTCAATCATTTGCCACCAGCGAGTTCCTTTAGCACTCCAGCTTCCTCCAGGGGAGGAGGGGCTGTGTGTGACGCAGGGGTGTTATCTGGAGGGCCCTGGGCTGGCTTAGCTTCCTCCAATTGCGGAGAGGCTGAGTCAGCAGCTGGAGAATCACTTAGAGGGTGTTGGGGGTTGTGGGACAAGGGTAGAAGATAAGGAGGGGAACGAGAGTCCAGTAGAGTCAAATCTTGTGACTCACGGAGAACAGAGGGTGGAGGAGGAGGAGGAGCAGAGGGGTTGAGAGATCGTGGGGGAAGGAGTAGGAACGGGGACACAGCAAGGAAAGGCTTCACCCACGGAGGAGGAGATTTGCAGAGGTCCTGCCAAGTTAAGGTATATTCCTGTTTATCAGTATGGCTATGTGGCCCTGGCTGTAAGACAATATCTCTGTCTTTTTAAATTAGTGGGAAGTAGAAAGATCCTTCTAGGGGCCATCCGAATCCAAAGGTGGGCCATTCTGTGGCACACAGAGTCTGCCAGGTCCAGCGTTTTACTGAAAAAGAAACATTCTGAGCCCTTAAGCGGACTTTGGTCCATAGATCAAGGGTCAGGGACAGAGGCATTGAAGTGATCTGTCCCATAATGAAAGATACACAAACAGTAAAAGCAACGACACAGGACACAGACAAGAGAAAACAATAAAGACAGGCAATGGACGTCCAACACTGAGACCAAGACTGAGCAGGTGGCAAAACCCGATGGGCTGGCAATACCGAATCTGAAACAAAGTATCACTGAGTCGAGGAGACTATTATTCCTCGATTCCCGAGTCCTCTGTGGCGTCCCCCAGGGACTTGGCTTGTGGCTCTGTGACACGTCTGCCAGCCACCATCAAAGAGAGCTCACACACTTCATCGACAGCCATTTTGCCAAGCCCTAACCTGAAACCTGAAACCAGAAAGTGGTGCCTTACTTACCCTGAGAGTAGCCCATTGGGGTCTCTCGTTCACCACTGCTGGATTTCGGTGGAACCTCCATATATAAATATCGGAAGAGCATTGGGGGAAGAGACCACCAAGAGACTCTCTCATGCAAAAACAAAGGGTTTATTGGGGGTCCAGCATGCTGGGGCTCAGAGCTCATTTGAATAGAGCAGAGAACCCTGAAAACAGCTTAAGCAGAGCTTATATACTTTCCTTGAAGAGGGCAGGGAGGAAAGTTTATTGATGGGCCTGGGCGGGTGAGCAGTTTGCGTGCAACTGGGTGAGGGAGTACATTCTGAAGTTTGGCAGTTGGGGACAGCACATTCTGGGAAAAAGATTAGAAATCACTTCTCAAGATTTCAACAGTGTTTTATTAAGCATACAGAAAAACAGAAAGTGACAAGAATCTATTTTATTAACATTTCACTACCAACTATACTTTGCCAGATTTCCTAAAGTCTCTATTGATATCTGCATTCCTACATATTTTCCCCAGTTCATCATTGTGATTAATTCTTCACATGTGCTGACATTTACATTCACTCAATACCCGAAACCCTATAGCTAAAGAACTTTTGGTCCAAATCCTATACTCACTCTCCTTTATAAACATACCGACTATCTTCCTAATACTACTGACTATCCATTTTGACTGGAAGTTCTCTTTGAAAATCAATCATCCAAGTTACAAGGTCCTATGCTTAATACCCAATCAAGGGCCCAATGCCCTTCTGGGCTTCAAATCTTACCTAGATTTTTGTTTTCAGATTCATATATTTTACCTATATATTCTTGAAAATATCGCAGGTTCCCAATACCATTATTCATCCAGCAGAATGATTTCTATTCCAAATCAAACCTGTTATTAACCCTAACCATACACTGTTCCCTCAATCTAACTTTAGAGAAGAGCAAGGACAGAGTTGGTCTTAAAATACAGGAATTTAGGGGATCTTCCAACTGCTGAGAAACTCAAAGGTCTATGCGCAAATGATCCCTAGAGAAGTTGTAGGCACCTATGAAGGAACTGAGAGAGCAAAAGTCATCTTTCATTGCAAACAACCTGGTCAGCATGAAGGGATGTGTCTGAATCAGCCTCTCTCTTCTTTATGTAGAGAAGAAGGACCAAACGAGGCCTCTGTGGAGAGCTGTTCCCGGTTACCAATGTTTGATATACCATTCTAACTTGTGAAAGTGTCAAAGGAATTAGGGACAGCCTCCATTTCATGGGACCTTTATAAGCAAATGTTAGGACAACGTGCTTGCCAAGGCATTGACCTCATTCAGTTCCTGAAGGAAGTGACCTCACCTCACATTCTTGGTGATGGAACTCTCTGAACGTGGGATCCAGGCATCCAGGCACACAAATCTAGTCCCAGGCCCAGTCCCAGTGGTCTCACTTCTTTTGATTTACCAAAGACAGAGTCAGTCTTTCTTGGTATCTACTGATGTGAGGATGGCCAAATGCCAGGAAAGCTCTGAAGAGTGGCCTTTCCTGAGTAAGCAGGAAGTGGCTCACCGTTGTCTCCTGACAACTTCACAGAGTTGGCCAAGGAAACCAGATCTGAGACAGAACAGGCCATTTGATGGGAACATAGTACGGCCCACCAGTCAGAGGTCACACCCGATAGTCAGAGACCTACTTTGGGAAAGGAGGTGAATTTGTGGGTGTGAGTGTGTGTTTGTGATTTTGTCTCATGTTCTGAGAATAGGTAGGAAAGGCAGTTTGTTTGGTTTGGAGTGGACGATTTCTAACAAGTGATTTGACAAGGCGAGTGTTTTTATGTCTGTGTATCCCACTGTGTCCATGGTTGTAGACATTAGAAAAGAGAATGCATCAAAGGATGTGTCCAGGCTAGTAGAAAGCTTACCAGAATTCTTTCTGCCCAATGTATGAAAGGAATGCGGCTTGCCTTATGGATGGGTAACACCTGCTATCTTCCTAAGTTCCTGTTTTCTTCCTGAATTCTGGCCACTCTCCAGAATAGGCTCATGATTTTGTGACCAAGTTATGTACCACCTCCAAGCTCTGTGACATGGCCATGTACTGGATAGCTGAAGGGAATGGCGAGCGTCTCAGAAAATTCAGATATCAGTGTGACCAGGAAAGTCTCAGTGGAGAAACACTGCTTTGGGCCGTTTGCTAACCTAATGTTCTGTTGCCCTGAATGTCAGGAAGGTCTTTGCCTCATGCCACCCCTTTGTGAAGCCTGAAGAAAACAGTTTTCAAATGGAAATGAATATGGATCACCTGTGGCTCTTTGCTTAATTGCTTTGAAAAGGGATGTGTCTGAATCAGCCTCTTGGCCCTGTGTGAGGTTGTGGCTTAGATACTCAGCACGTGGTGGATGTAAAGCAAGATCCCATGTGTGCATCCAAAACCAAAATGGCCAAAAAGCAGTCCTTGTGGATGAAGTCTGTCGCCTTCCTCTTTAAAGTTCTTGAACTCCATCAAGTGAGAATAGGGATCCTTTGGGTCAAATTGGTTCTTCAAAGACCTGCAGAGGAGCTTGTGTTTTCTCATGACTGCAAATCACATAAAAATATATACCTGACACTCAGTTTTCCACAAATTGGAGAAGCATAGAAGTATTAACGTCTAGCATATTTGATCACTCCTGTTTCACATGAAGGGTGTCCAGACCACCCTGAATTTACGCCAATGAGGGGCAAGGGAGTTATTTTGGACACTCTCTTGGACTCCGCCACTCATGGAAACCTTAAGCCAGAGGTTGTGATTAGTGTCTATATGGAAGAAGATGAGGGCCATATGGGAGGGTTTTGGTTTTAATTTTGGTCATTTGTGTCCGGTTGGAAGACATGACTGGGACCACCTGGGCTTGAACTCTGGTGTGATTCCCCTTAGAGACTGAATTCAGAGAAGTATTGCCATGAATTTTGTTGGGATTTTAGGAGTCCACCCATGAGAATCACCCTTGAAAACTGAGATCTAGGCCCAGGGTGGCTTTCCACAGAGCCCTTGGTATCTCAGCCAGAAGATCACATGATTTAATTCTGAAAGACTTGCCAGCCATTGTTGAGAGTCACAACACCCATGGACGTCACATTGTAGACCTCAATAGGCCTGGCTTCATGTGACATTTTGGCCACTCTTTGGGAAGCCTTGCCTGTGAGAGTTCTACAGAGCATTCATTGAAATGAGCTTCCTCACCATTTAAAGGCCTGAATGAATTGAAACCCACAGTGCCTGCAACGTCATCCTTGAAAAATGCCTAGATAAATACCATGAAATTTTTGAAATTCCCATGACCAGGTGGCACTGGAGAAACTTTGGATGTCCTGTTGCTGATCGTAAATATGCAAGACAGTGCCTTGATTGAGTGGGTTTCATGAAAATGGTGTAGAACAGAGATGCCAGTATGTTGGAACCTGCTGAGTAGTGGGCCTAGAGCAGTGGTAGGCAGGTGTGTGATAAAAAATTTGTGGTGGGGCCATGTGGATCTGCCATTGGATCCCAAATGGCTTGTGACTTACATGGTGCAGCCAGCAAACCCTTCCATGTAAAGGCTTCTGGTTATATGGAGATGTTTCCGGGCAATGTTTAGAATCAGGTTACTATGGACATGGGGCCAAGCTATGTGGGATAGAAGCCTGGTTGGTGCATTCTCCTGCAGACCCTGACCAACCACACATGAAAGAATTGCCTCCAGAACTGTGTCCCAGTTGAACTTCTTTTATTTCATGAAGCAAATGCCAAAGTCCCAGTGCAGCAGCAAGAAACACCACGAAAAGTGGAGGATGACCAAATCGCTTCCCAGTCCACATGGGAATACCCTTAGCCCCCAGTGGCCACAGTTTACTTACAAAGAGAGAATTCAGCACTGCTCCCTCATGTTCATTGGAAAATAAGAAACCATGTCCTCCAGGTCACATAGATGCAGACACAGCTTTGATAGTCTCACTAAAAAGAAGCTAAAGCTCCTGACAACAACATATATTTCAAGTGCCCAAACTCAGAGGCAGTTTCTCAAGAAGTATTTAGGCCAGCAGAGCTCCATGTTTATGGAGTGTTTACCCTGTCCCATACTAGGGAAACTCCTCTACCACTTCCAAGGTTGTAAACTCCTGAGCATATTATTCACAGATTTTATTACTCTTCTCCTCTAATTGTGTCTTACTTTGGGCGAAAAAAATGTCAAGGAATTGTTCTGGATGAGAGTGGGAAGATTTTGTTTAGCACATATTTGCATACACATTGGATTCATTTTTCTATTTTACATTTGAAATACTGAATCCTGACACTAACACATGCCCTGCTAGATTCTGAATACTAATCCTAATATAATGGAGAAAAATTACGGAAACAGAATAGAAATACAAGCAGTTCAGAGGAGGCATGTTGTATACTTGGACTTGCCTTTTGCATTATATAGGGTAGGAGTTATAAATCTAGTCAATTTTTTGTTGAAATAGTTTTCCATGTGCTTTTAAAGTTAACAAATATGTGAATTCCTGTCTCCCTTTCTCTGTATTCTATTCAGCACATGTATTTTTATATGCACATATAGAATCCTACCTGGTATCACACGTACATTCTTGTGAGTTACATGACTTGGCAGATACAAAGTGTGAGAAGAGATCACTCCTCTTAAACGCTGTTTGACCTGAAAATTCAACCTATGGGTGAGCTTCCTAGTTGAAAAAAGTTATACATAAATCCATATCCAGTAAAATGAATATTTTTGGATCTGTGGATGATTCATATTTCACGGTGTAATTCGATTGGCATATATATTGCTAATTTTTAAAATCTGTGTGTGGATATATATATATATATATATATATATATATATATATATATATATATATTCTCTCCAGATATTTCAAAATATTTAATATATGTGTCTTATTATACACTCCCTAAATTCATTCATGATTATGTATGTGGATTTATAATCAACTTTTCACAAGATTATTCTCAGAAATATTCATTCACCTAATATACGTATTTTTTTCCTAGTATTGAAAACTAACTTCAGTGAATGGTGCATATAAATCCTAATATTTCTACAGTAACTGATCCATTTTCACATCAATGCAAGTAGATTCCTATGGGACATGATAAGTATTTTGAAGTTCATTTTTATTGAAAACTAGTACATTACTATTTCTTCAGTTTATGCACATTATTGGATATATATTTCATCCACAAGTTCACAAATTTATAGGCATTTATTTCACTTTCAATCACTTTCTGCTTCAGAAAACACGTGTTCCACCATGTTTCAAACTGGTCTTTTCATGAGACTTCTTTCCAAACACATTATTTTTGATTTCCATAATCACTTTTGAAGCAAAACTCACTCACTCTTCATGATAAACCATAACCCTAGGATTACAATTAGACGTATAACTAGTTGTTATGAATGATTATATATCAATATATGATTTCTTATGTATTTTCAGATATCAATTCAATACATTATTTAAAGTGGAACCAGTTATATTATTTATTAACTGTATCGTCTATTCATGCATTATCTCTATATTCATAGACACAGGGTACACCTATTTTTACCCTCAATACTAATTTATACGTTTTCAAAATATTCCTCAAAAAATGGTGGAAGAATTACTCATGTCACCTGATCTATATATACATTTTATCACAGTAATATTCTGGACAAAAAAATCAAAGGTCACCCTTAAGGTTGTACCAGAGCCTAAATGGAAAGTGAGCATGGATCACTAAAACCTTCCATGTCCAGGTGGCCTAATGCTCTCAAATGTCAATCTTATTGGTGACTACATTTTTGTTTCTTTCTAAGATTATATATTCAACCTCAAGCCTGTTGAAAATGTCTAATCCTATCACTCACTTTATACTTTGCCTGATTTAGTAATGTCTCTATTTATATCTATTTTCCTACATATTTTCCCCTGTTCATCATTGTGACTGACTCTTCACTTGTGCTGACATTTACATTCACTGTCTACCTGAAACCCTATTGCTTAAGAACTTTTGGTCTAAATCCTATTCTCACTCTTCTTTGTAAACCTACTGACTATCTTTCTAATCCTACCGACAATCCCTTTTTGAGTGGGTGTTCTATTCGACATTCAATCATCCAAGGTACAAGCTCCTATGCCATTGTATATAGATTTATCTGAGACATTTTTGCAGAAAATAATTCAAAGCTAAGTGTGCCAATTAAGGGCCCAATGCCCTTCTGGACTTCATATCTTCCCTAGATTTCTGTTTTTATACTTATATTTCACCTATATATTCTTGTAAGTATCATAGTTTCCCAATACCATTATTCGTCATGCAGAAGGATTCCTAACCCCAAATTGAACATGTTACTAACCCAAACCATACACTGTTCTCTCAATCGAACTTTACAGAACAGCAGGGACAGGGTTGCTCTTAAAATACAGGAATGTAGGGCATGTTCCACCTGTTGAGAACATCAAAGGTCCATGCAGAAATGATCCCTTGAGAAGATGTAGGCAGCTACGAAAGACCTGAGAGAGAAAAGTCATCTTCAATGGCAAACAACCTTGTCAGCATGAATGGATGTGTATGAATCAGCCTCTCTCTTCTTAATGTAGAGAAGATGGACCAAAACAGTCCTAGGTGGAGAGCTGTTCCCGGGTGCCCATGGTTTATATACCATTCTAACTTGTGAAAGTGTCACAGGAAGTAGGGGCAGCCTCCATCTCATGGGACTCTTGAAAGCAACTGTTAGGACAAAGTGGTTGTCAAGGCAATGACCTCATTCAGTTCCTGAAGAAGTGATCTACCTCACTTCCTTGGTGATGGAACTCTCTTAACTTGGGATCCAGGAAGCCAGGCACCCGGAGCCAGTCCAGTCCCAGACCCAGTAGGCTCACTTGTTTGAATTTACCAAGGAGAGTGTCAGTCTTTCTTGGTACCTACATATGTGAGGATGGCCAAATACCAGGAGAGCTCTGAATAGGGGCCTTTCCTGAGAAAGTAGGTAGTGGTTCACCGCAGGCTCCTGACAACTTCACAGAGTTGGCCAAGGAAACCAGATCTGAGATAGGACAGGCCATTTTGGGGGAACATAGTATGGCCCACCACTCAGAGGAAACTCCGGATAGTCACAGAGTTACATGGGGGAAGGAGGTGTCTTTGTGGGGTGGGTGTGATTTTGTGGTTTTGTCTCATGATCTGATAATAGGTAGGAAAGACGGTTTGTTTGATTTGGAGTGGTCTTCTTCTAGTAAGTCGTTGGACAAGGCAAGTGTTTCTATTTCTGTGTATCCCACTGTGTCCGTGGTTGTAGACATTAGAAAATAGAATGCAACAATTGATATGTCCTGTATAGTAGAAAGATTCCCGGCATTCATCCTGCCCAATTTATGAATGGACTGCAGCTTGCCTTATCCATGGGCAACACCTGCTACCTTCCTAAGTTCCTGTTTCTTCCAGAATTCTCACCACTCTCCAGAATAGTCTCATGGTTTTGTGTCCAAAATATGTACCACCTCCAAGCTCTGTGACATTGCCATGTCCTGGATAGCTGAAGGGAATGGCGAGCATCTCAGAAAACTCAGATATCAGTGTGACCAAGAAAGTCTCAGTGGAGAAACCATGCTTTCGGCCTTTTGCTTATCAATTGTTCTGTTTCCCTGAATGTCAGGAAGGTCTTTGCCTCAGGCCACCCCTTTGTGAAGCCTGAAGAAAACAGTTTTCAAATGGAAATGAATGGGCATCACCTGTGGCTCTTTGCTTAATTGCTTTGGAAAGGGATGTGTCTGAATCAGTCTCTTGGCCCTGTGTGAGGTTGTGGCTTAGATTCTCAGCACCTGATGGATGTAAAGAGAGATCCCATGTGTGCATCCAAAACCAAAATGGCCAAAAGAGCAATTATTGTGAATGAAGTCTCTCGCATTCATTTGTAAGGTTCCTGACCACCATCAAGTGAAAATACGGATCCTTTGGTTCAAATGAGTTATGCACAGCCCTGCAGAGGCTAACCCATAGGTTTTTGGGTTTTCTCATGGCTCCAAATCATATAAAGAATCTATAACTGACAGTCAGTAGGCCTCAAATTGGAGATGCAGAGCAGTATTAACAGCTGGCCTATCTGATCACTCCTGGTTCACCGGATGGGTGTCCAGGCCACCTTGACTTTAGGCAAATGAGGGGCAAGGGAGCTTATTTTTGACACTGTCTTGGGCTGCACCCCTCATGAAAAACTCCAGCCAGAGGTTATGATAAGTGTCTATATGGAAGAAGATGAGGGCCATGTGGGAGTGTTTGGTTTTAATTGTGGTCATTTGTTTGGCGGTTGGAAGAGATAACTGGATCCACCTGGGCTTGAATTCTGGCATGATTCCTCTTAGAGACTGAGTTCTGGAATTTACCTCAAAGAAGTATTGCCATGAAATGTGTTGGGATTTTAGGAGGCCACGCATGAGATGCGCCCTTGAAAACTGAGATCGAGGGCCAGGGTGTCTTTCCACAGTGCATTGAGAATCTCAGCCAGGATATCACATGATTTTATTTTGAAAGACTTGGCAGCCATAATTGAGAGTCTAAACACAAATGGAACTCATATTGTAGACCTCAATGATCCTGGCTTCATGTGACCTTTTGGCCACTTTTTGGGAAGCCTTGCCTGTGAGATTTCTCCAGAGATTTCATTTAAATGAGCTTCCTCACCACATAATGGTTCCTGCATTAATTGAAACGCACAGTGACTCCAACTTCATCCTTCAAAAATGGCTAAATAAATACTATCAAATTTCTGAAATTCCCATTACCAGGTGGCACTGGAGAACCTTTGGATATCCTGTTGCTGAACATGAGTGAAATAATTCCCCACGCAATGACACTTCACCGGGAGAATTCCAAATTTATTGCTAAAAGCTGTGTGCTTATATAGAACTAAGGGGGAGATGGTATGGCTTAGATAAATGGCAGCAACCCGTTTATTGACAAGTTCTTTCAAATATCAGCTCCAGAGCCCAGGAATTAGTTCTAATTGGGGCTAAGGTTCCCCACAAGCGAGATTTGAAATTGGCGCTGGCGGGAGAGTTCACAAGGGCGGGAACTTTTTGCACCACTGCAGAAATGAAGAAGGTAGGAAGAAGAAGTCCTTAGGCGCCATGTTGGGGTTTTTCTCTGCGGTATGGCTGCCATTTATTCTTTTCCCAACATTCCACCCTTTTTGTTTTCTTAGGAAGTGGGGCGTCGTTTGTCAGATCTGGCTGCTTCCTGCTGTGTGGGGCTGGTGTGGGGCCTAGAAAGAGAAGTGGAGGAATGCTCAGGGGGCAGGTATGGGGATATCATGGCAGCCAGAAATAAAACCCAGTGGCTATAGACAGCTATTTTCATAGGGGTGAAGTCAATGAATGTTCCCTGAAGCCAAAGATGTCGATGGCATGGAACCAGTCCTGGATGGAAGAGATTGTTGGTATCAGCCACTGGTCCTGTAACAGAGACTCAAGGAAATACTGGAAGCGTTGCCTGGACATGGTGTCGCCAGCACCTGAAGAAGATCAGAGCGAATAAAAACAGAATGAAGATAAAAATTAAAGCAAATGTCAATTTTTGGCAGAAGTTCCATGTGGGGGGACTGACATAGAAGAGGCCAAGGGCCATGAGAAAGCTTAGAAGGTGGTAAAGACTATGAATCCAGGATGGCAGATTAAGAGGTTCTCCGAGCTCGTTGTCTCCTGCTGTCTAATACCCGTTGCATTCCATCGTGCCTGGTAGTGAGCTTCATCACTGAGTGAACTGTTCTCTTGGAGATGTTGGGGATTCATCGGTCATCAGAGGCTGGTAGTGACTAAGCAAAAGCTGGTTGAAAGTTTGATTAGGAATTTTATGCAGTTGGGTTTGAAGGCACTTCATTATGCAGGGCAAGAGAGCACAAAAAAGGAGCATCCAAATAAGGGGACCCAAGATATGTAGTAAGTACATGGCAAGATAGGATTGGAAGAACCCCGTTATGGGATTGGAGGAGGTAGGTTTGAGCAATTGGGTCGATAATTCCTGCAATTTAACAACATTTTTTTAAATTAGCCCAGATTCATTAACATAATAGCAAAATTCCTCTCTGAGGAATAGGCATGTAACCCCTTTTTCTGCAGTGAGAAGATCAATTGCCCTTTGGTTCTGTAAAGCCACTTGTGCCAATGAAGTAACCTGCCGCTGCAAGGAACCCAGAGACTCAGCCATGGTATTGAGTGTTTCCTGCAGTTTTTGTTGAAGGTCATTGGATCCCATAGAGCATGACCTATAGCTCCACCAGAGAGTCTGAGACCCGTCACTGAGGTTGTTAAAATGAGGCCTACCTGAACCGGCAGAAAGACTACCCTACGGGTGCGGGAAGGTAGGGCCAACTGTCAGAATTCGGTGGGAGTATACAAAGATAGCTGAGGAACTACAGTAACCAAGAAACAGGCGCCAGAGACATTGATGGTTGAGGTACTTAAAGAACCATTACACCAGAGGAAATGTCCAGGTTGCATAAACACAGGGCTCTATGGAGTGCTGTAGCTCAAGGAACAAATGGGTAAAGGATTCATTATTGGCAGGTGGAAACAGATGAAAGGAAATAATGTATTGGTGGAATAACTTTCCCACAGTGGGATACGTGTCACATGTAGGGGTTGTCCTTTTTAGAGAAATTGTAGGGTTTTGCTGGAATATTTCCTGCCGCTAATGGGACTGCTGCTAGAAGTGGACGACTAAGTGAAGCACAGAGAAAGCACTGAGAAGTAGGCACAGAAAGAGGGGTGGAGTTTAATAATCAAAAAGTTTGGTGTAGCAAATTGAGCCATGTGGGAGGGGGACCTGAGAGGGTTGAAGGCTCTGAATCCTTTTTGGATGAGCTATGGATATGATCTCGAAGTTTTGATTCTGAGTCCTTAATGTGTTCGACTACCTGGATGGTTGCCTTAGGTTGCGTAATCAGGGTGCGGCCAATAGTCATCCACCCTGTGGGTCTGACTGAGGTTGTCCGAGCATAGACAGCAAACTCAACATAGCCCCATCGTTTGGCCTTGGGGTCAGGTTTATCTAAAGTATACCATCCATTGTTACTGGATGAAGAGCCTTTATGCCACTTTATGTAACTAGAAGTCCACCCTTCAGGGTAACCAAATGAGTGGTAAGAATAGCTACCACGTTCATCATGGAACATGCATGACCAATAGGGGCACCCATTATATATCTCAGGCCACCAATGACAATAGTCTTTTGTTTGATCAAAAAGGAAGCAAATGAAAGGCCAGTTCCAGCTACCAGGGACGAAGGTCCTTGAAGGTGACAATTTTAGGGAAATAGAGGTGCAGTTGTGGATGAAGCAAGTAGTTGCATCCACTGCACAGACCTTCTGCATGCCATGTTCTGAGTATCGTTCCCGAAAAGTGAATAAATGCATGGTAGGTGAGGAGGGTAAAGACCAGTCCTGACAGAGCACAGAAAATAAGCAGAGCACAAAAAACAAGCAGTTAGAGAAGACTAGGGTGTTGGGAGAGCTCATTGTGCCTTCTTTAAGAGGAATTGGGCTGCAAGGAAAACCGTGTGAGCCACAACTAAAATGGGTGAGATGGGTGTGGAAAGCAGGAGTAAAGGGGAGGTTCAGTAGGTGATTCTTGGAGTTCCTCTGGGGTGGCCCTGTCTTCAGCAGGTGGGGCCTCCTGGTGATGTGGCTTCAACCTAGACATGTGAATCCAGGGAGTGAGACAGTTGTCTGGTAAGGAGAGTTTGGCGGCGGTAAGGGTAAAGAGAATGACAGGATAGGGGCCTTCCCATTTTGCGGCAAGAGTCCCTTTCTCCTCTGGGGTATTATAATAGACTAGACTAACAGGTGTTAAGGGAGGAGTGTTTGGAGAGGAGACTGGGTCCGGAAGAAGCCAGTCCTGATATTTCAAGAGTTCCGAGCGGAGATGGAGCAAGAGAGGCAAAGACAAATCTCGGGTGAGAGGTCCTTGTGAAATGACCAACCCAGGGGTTATAAGAGGTCTTCCATACATTATCTCAAAAGGAGACAGTAAAGATGGTTTCTTAGGGAGAGCTCTGATTCGAAGCAAAGCCAAGGGAAGGAGTTTGAAACAGTCTATGTTTAATTCCATTGTCAATTTGGTAAGGACTTCCTTTAGAGTACGATTTACCCTTTCCACTTTCCCTGAAGCCTGGGGGAAATATGGACAGTTGAAATGCCACTTGAAGGAGAGGGCTTGAGAGACCTTTTGTGTGATCCTAGAAGTAAACTCAGGGCCATTGTCATATTGTAGGGAAGTGGGCATACCAAACCTGGGGATGATGTCTGTCAGTAAGATTGAAGCTACAGTGGAAGCCTTTTTATTGGAAGTGGGAAATGCCTCAACCCAACCAGAGAAAGTGTCCACAAAGACAAGGAGGTATTTAGTGCGCCATACTGTGGGCATGTTGGTGAAGTCTACCTGCCAGTCAGCAGCGGGAATGTGTCCCCGGGCTTGGTGGAAAGGGAAAGGTTTGGGCCTTAAAGGAGTATGAGGGTTGGTCCGCTGACAGATCTGACAATTAGAGGCTATATTCTGTAGCATGGCTTGTCAGAGGGGGTGAGGGAAAAGAAACTCTGTAAAAAGAGGGTCAAAGACTGAGAATTGGAAAGGAATAGAGTATGAAGGAACTTGAAAAGATTCTTGTTCTTACTGAAAGACGTAGGGGCTTCAGATGAGCTGTCTAAAGTGGCCATTATATGTCCCCCATGGAGGCCATAATTGAAAGTGGTAGCAGCCATTCGTGCCGCCTGGTCAGCTTTGGCATTGCCCTCAGTGATAAGAAAGCCGTCCTTCTGATGGGACCTACAATGGACAACTCCCAACTGGGTGGGTAAGTGGCCTCTATTAGATTGGTTATAAAAGCTGAATTAGTGATCGCATTACCTTTGGTGGTAAGTAGGCCTCGCTACTTTCAAATATCAGCATGGGATAATAAGATATGGAAGACATATTTTGAATCAGTTTAGAGGGTGAGGGATTTGCCTTGTGCTAGAAGGAAGGCACGAGTGGATGCTATAAGTTCAGCCTACTTGTCTGTAGTTCCTGAAGGCAAAACTTTGGCCTCTATAATCTCAGTGAATTAAAATACAGCGTATCAAGAGTAATGAGTTCCGTTCTCCCTAAAGGAACTGCTGTCAGTAAACCAGATAAGGTCAGGCTTGCTGAGTGGTCTCTCAGAAATGGAAGAATGACAGGGGAGGAAATCATCTAAGGTTTCCAAGCAATTATGAGTTGGTATGTGAGACATGGGAGTCATTGGGAGCAGTGAGGCAGGGTTCAGTGCAGAGCAGGGGAGTAAAATAATATTAGGGTTTTCCAGAAAGGAAGTGAGGGGCGACAGAAATCTGGTTGTACGGAGAGTTTGAAGGCCCTTTTAAGCTAAAAGATCCTTCAAGTGATGTGGGGAGTGGATAGTTCAAGGGGCCCCAAAAGTCAGATTAGAGGCTTCTTTGTGTAAAATTTGTCCAGTAGCCAGAGCTCTTAAGCAAGGGGCCCACCCACGGATGGTAGGGTCTAGTTGCTTGGACAAATATGACACAGGTGCAAATGTACGCCCATAGTTTTGACCTAAGACCCCAAGTGCTTGCCCCCCTTTTTCATGGACATATAGATGAAATGTTCTTGAAAGATCTGGAAGGTGCAGGGCAGGTGCCTTTAAGAGGAGTTGCTGAAGCCTGCGGAAGTGGTAGATGGGAAAGGAGGCAAGAGATTCACTAGGGGGTCCCTTTGCTAGGTCATACAGGGGTTTGGAGAGAAGAGAATAATTTTGATCCAGGCCCTAAAATAACCTGCTAATCCTAGGAATGATAGTATTTTGGCTTTCATATAGGGCACTGAAAGATCACAGAGGAGTTGCCTCCTATCCAGTGTTATTTCCTTTTTCCCGGGTGTAAGGCAAAAACCAAGATAGGTGACCGAAGACTGGGAAACCTGGGCCTTGTGGGGAGACTCCCTATATCCCTTGTCTTCTAGGAATTTATGAAGCTGAGCGGTGTGGGATTGAGAGTGTTCCAGAAAGACTACATAGAAGAAGGTCATAGACATATTGAAGTAGAGTAGAGTCAGGACAGGTCAGGTGAAAGGATGTGAGGTCCTGGGCAAGAAATTGGCCAAAGAGATGGGGGCTATCCCTGAATCCCTGTGGGAGGACAGTCCAGGTAAGCTGATGAGAATGGCGGGTGTGAGAGTCAGTCCATGAAAAAGCAAAGATATCCTGAGATTCTGAGAACAGGGGAATAGAAAAGAATGCATCTTTTAAATCTAGGACTGAGAAGTGAGTAGTAGTGGCATGGATCTGAGAGAGGATGGTGTAAGGGTTGGGCACTAGCGGGTGGATGGGGTCCACAGAGGAGTTGACAAGGCGAAGTTCTTGAACCAGCCTGTAGGACACGTTAGGTTTCTTAACTGCCAGAATGGGTGTGTTGAAAGGAGAGTGTGTAGGCCTAAGATACCCCTTTCATAATAAATCCTGGATGATGGGTTCTAATCCAAGGAGAAATGTGGTTGTGAGTGGATATTGTGGTTGACTAACATATCTTGAAGGGTCCCGTAAGACAATATGAATAGAACTGCATTTAGCCATAAAGGGTGTAATTGTGTCCCAAACCTCAGGGTTAAATGGTTTAGATAGTCGTGGGAGAGTGCATGAAGGAGGTGTATCTGCCCCTAGGAATATCATGAGGAAATGAGAGGTAGGAGAGGTGTGGGTTGATAAGTGAATGGTGACTTTTAATAGTGAGAGTATGTCCCTTCCCAGAAAGGGAATGGGGCAATGGCTCATAACAAGAAAGGAGTGAGTGAAGGACAAAAGGGATCGCTGCATATAACATGATTGGGGGGGGGTTTGAGGAAAAATCTTTTTACCTCCTACCCTGACAATAGGAGTTTTTGAGGGTGTGGTAGGACCCTAATACTCCCTCAAAATCGAAAAAGCGGCACCAGTATCCAAGAGGAAGTTAATGAAGCGTCCATCCACCAGGAAGGTGACCCTAGGCTCTTGATTCTTGATGGTAATAGTCTGGAGGGAAGGCCCAGGACTCCATCAATCCTCCTCTGCCAAGCCCAGGTGAGGCTGGGGTTGCTGGGCAGCAGACCAACCTTCCTTCTGGGTTGTTGGGCAGTCTGCCCCCCAGTGTCCACTTTGATGGCATTTTGCGCAGGGGTTGTAGGGTGTCCTTGGCGAAGAACAATTCCTGGTCCAATGTCCCTCCTTACCTCATTTGAAGCACGCTCCAGGGGGGGGGTCATATTGGGACGGCATGGTGATGGCCTTCTCTGAATGAGCTGGGCCAACATTTGGAATTTGGCATTTTCAGCCCTCTGCCTACGGAATTCACTTTCATCCTCTCTACCATGAAAAACCTTGAAAGTGACAGCGAGGATTTTGGTCTGAGGAGTAGCAGGGCCCTGTTCAAACTTTTTAAGCTTGGCTTTAATGTAAGGGTAGCTTTGGGCCAGAATATATGTCATTAAGACATGACGGCCATCAGGGGTTTCTGGGTCGAGGTTTGTGTACTGCTGAAGGGACTTGGTTAGTCTATCCAGGAATTCTGAAGGTGTTTCCTCCTTCCTTTGAATGACCTCCTGCATCTTTTGAAAGTTAACAGCCTTGCGGGTGGACTTTTTCAGTCCCGCCAAGAGGCAGGATGTAAAAAGGTCACTAGACTGTAAGCCCATAGGGGATCCTGCTCTGGGACAGCATGAGGGCCTGTGGGTGGTTATGATTGGTCCTATGATTTTCATCAGCATGGGCTTGGGCTAGCTCCCAGAACCATTGCCTTTCCTTGGGGAGAAGTTTATTGGCCAAGAGCATGTAGATGTCATGATGAGTGAGGCTATATGCTTGCAGTACCCATTGAAACTCCCGAATGTAAGTGGTGGGGTCAGTGGTGAAAGAGCCTAACTTCCTCTCTAGCTGAGTAATGTCCGACATGGAGAAGGGCACGTGGACTCTGATGACACCCTTGGGACCAGCTACCTCACGAAGGGGTGCGATTGTCTTGGGCGTGGGAAGGAGTCCCTTAGACCTGATAACAGGAGGACTGAAAGAGGCAGGCGGTGGACAGGAATGAGAGGGAGGGGAAGGGAATGTCTCTGTGGAAGAGGAGGAGGTGGAGCAGGCAGAAGAGTGGGGAAGGGAGGGGCATGAAATGGAAGGTTGAGGATCCGTGGAATCAGGCAGAGGAAGAGGAGGATTTTGCGGGAGAGAAGGGTCAGTTGGGGCTGGGGGATAAGGTGTGGGTTGATCTGCTGGGTCGAATGAGGAAGAATCTGCGAAGTCAGGAGTAGAACTAGGGGAAGAGAGGGGTTTGCAAGCAAGAAGGACCTGAGAGGGAGGGCAGGAGGAGCAGAGACAGGGTGCTGTGCAAGAAGGCTAAAACATTCAATACAGGGAATCTCACTCCACTTTTTCAGATGCTGGCAGTAATTAAAAAGGTCCAAGAGGAGGTTTGGATCTAAGGAGCCTTCTGGAGGCCAATGATTGCCATTATCCAGTGGATATGTAGGCCAATCTTGGGTACAGAATTTGATTAGAAGTTTGGGCTTGATGTCTGGTGTGAGGGAGAGTGTGGCCAGATTTTTTATTAAACTTTTGAGAGGTGAGGTTTCAGGTACAGATAAAGAGGTGTCCACAGTCACAGGGAGAGATGGAAGAGAGAGAGAGAGAGAGAGAGAGAGAGAGAGAGAGAGAGAGAGAGAGAATAAGTGTAAGCAAGAGAGACAAAGAGAAAACCCGGCCTGGAACGGACTCCGGGAAGCGCTCAGGGCGAATGGGGGTCAGGTGGGCATCCCCAAAATGACCAGCCATCATGAGGAAATACAGAGGGCACTACCTGATCGTCACCAGTGAAGTGCGATCTGTGAGACCCAATGGGTTCGGAGCCACGGGCAACCTGACATCAGGAAAGTTTTCGAACGCAGCAGAAGAAGTAAGTAATGAAAACAGAACTCCGGCTCCAGCAGAATGCAGTTCCAGGATGGGAGTTCAGTTTTCCCCGAGCAGAGAGGCAGCTTCAGCCAGACACAGCAGGCCCACAGGAAACAGCAACTCTAGCCAGCAGCGGCAGCAGCAGCAGAGGAGGAAAAACCACAGAGCCTCTCATGTAAACTCAGAAGCCTCACACCCCAAAGGGAAACGGATCACCAGAGGGTCCACTGCAACCAGTAAAGGTCTTAGTGGGAGGAATTCCCTCCCCCCTACCAGGAGTCTAGAGTGTGACAGACGATCATGGTCACAAAGCCAGCGGTAGCCCGAAGGGAGTTGGCGAGCCGGGGTCAGGGGAGGCTTACATACAAAAAATCAGTGGTGAGTGCAGGAAGCCTGCGTCTGAAAAGAGCAGACCAGGGCAGAGTGCCACGGTGGAGCAGTGGACGGGGCTCTTGTTGGAAAGAGCTCACCCATATCCTCACACGGGGCACCAGAATGAAAGAACTCCCCACGCAAAGGCACTTCACTGGGAGAATTCCAATTTTATTGCAAAAAGCTGTGTGCTTATATAGAACTAAGGAGGAGATTGGAGGGCTTAGATAAATGGCAGGCAATCCGTTTATTGGCAAGTTCTTTCAGATATCAGCTCCGGAGCCCAGGAATTAGTTCTTATTGGGGCTAAGATTCCCGGCCAGCAAGGTTTGAAATTGGCGCCAGCAGAAGAGTTCACACGGGCGGGAACATTTCGC